>NW_024870935.1:1540000-2105000 GCF_019054845.1 Dipodomys spectabilis
TACAATATATCTTGATCAGTGTCACCATTTCAACATTCTCACCCATCCCTCCCCTACCTAGCCGTTTCCTTACTCTTCTTAATTTTGTAATGCTGTTTTCTTACATTTTCAATTTAAGCTATAAATTGTCATTGATGCCACATGTGTAGCCTGAACCTTTGGTGACAGGCTTAAGTGTAGAGCAAAGCGTTTCAAATATTTTATGAGCCTGGTGCCGGTGGCTCATACCTGTAATCCCAGCTACTCAGGAGGCTAAGATCTGAGGATCATGATTCGAAGCCAACCGAGGCAGAAAAGTTTGTGAGACCCTTATCTGTAACAAACCACTAAGAAAAAAAAGGGAAGTGGCTCTGTGGCTTGAGTGGTTGAACACTTGTCTTGAGCACAAAGAGACTCAAGGACAGGGCCCAGGCCCTAAGTTGAAGCCCCATGACTGGCAGAAAAGAAAAAAAAAAAGATTGTGAACTTTGTGATCTAAAAATACCTTCAGATTCAGAAAATGTTCTATCTGCATGAAAGAATTTTGTACAATGACTGAAGAAAGAAAGAAGAACAAGAAAAAATAATAAGATGTTTCCCTTAGATATAAGGCCAATAATCAGCATCAGGATTTTCTTTAGCTCTCTGGAGAGAAAGCCTAAGCTCGCTCACATTTTTCCTTCCAGAAGCCTATATTAGAATGTGGAAAAGCAGCAGGGGTGGCAGGCAGGGACTCTGGTTTTAAGGGGACTGCAGAGAGCACTTTGAACCACTGAAAATGCCCATGAGAACAGATCTGATAACCTCCCCTGATGTCATTGTCACTGTTCTCTTTAAGGATCCAAGCATTGTAGGTGAGATTTTTCTTGACGTAGAACGTGACTGGGTCCTTTTAGGATGCTGAAGGATACCGTTTTGCAGCTCACAGTCAGCTCCATGCTCTGTGACTCTCCCATGAGCCAGGGTTTTGATAACAATGTTCTTCCTCTGAAGCCCCTAGGTATCACAGCCGGGCAGTGACTCAGACAGATGGCTGACTAGGACAGGCCTGTCGTGATTGGTAATAACAATCCAGGAGCCACACTGCATTGTGTACAAATATGAGAGGCTAGTGCGGATTCCTTTGTGTTTCTGGATTCTATTTTGAGAAAGGGATGATGTTTTCTATGTAGAACACTCAGAGAAGGAGCACTCAGGCCAGAGTATGAGCAATACAGGATCTACTGTAGTTTGTTCCATTCAGGATTAGTTTTTCTCCCCCCTTCCCCAATCAGGCTTCAAAGCCACAGTCTTACACTCTCAGGTTTCTCTGAGATTGTCCATGCATTGGGGGTGGAGGAGAGAATTTCAGACTCCTTTTATAAGAACTATCTTAAATCAAAACCTTATTACCTGAAACTATTTTGCCTCTCACGTCCCTTAAAACATATTGCTAATGACCCCAATCCTTAATAAAGAAAAGAAAACAAGGAAAATGTAGATAGGGATGGGGTGGAGGAGAGAATTTCAGACTCCTTTTATAAGAACTATCTTAAATCAAAACCTTATTACCTGAAACTATTTTGCCTCTCACGTCCCTTAAAACATATTGCTAATGACCCCAATCCTTAATAAAGAAAAGAAAACAAGGAAAATGTAGATAGGGATGGGATGAAGGACAGACTCTACACTCTGTTTTGAATTCCTTAGGTGAGGAATCCAGGAGCAGTGGAGCATTGACTTTGAACTAGGATGTCCATCTTATGCTTTGCTTAGTTTATCATACTGTTGCAAAACCTTTGAATATCAAGATCACACATGAAGCTGGGTGCTGGTTGCCTAATGGGCAACTTTAATCCTAGCTACTCAGGAGGCTGAGGATCACAGTGCAAAGCCCGAAAGTTCGTAAGACTCTTACCCCCAATTAACCACCAGAAAACCAGAAGTGGTGCTGTGGCTCAAAGTGGTAGAGTGCTAGCCTTGAGCTGGAAAAAGCTCAAAGACAGCGCCCAGACCCCATGACTAACAAAACAAAAAGGAATCACATATGAAGCTTTTTATAAAAGTGTAGCTTCTTAGGCGCTGTCCTCAGAGCTTCTGTAATTCAGAATGGAAACAGTGAATAAGAATAATGTATCTTGAAAAAAATTTTGGTAATTCTAACTTGCAAATACTTCATTAAAATGCAGCATTCATAAGCATAAAAGTCATGTGGACAATTGGAGCCCAAGACAGTGAATTACTAATTCTCTGACCTCTAGCTACCATCATGAGGGCTCTGTTAAACAGGGGAGATGCAGAAAATGGAAAAGAAGGATAACGGATAAGAGGAATATCGGTCTCGATTCCAGTCCTTGATACTGTTTATTAGCCACATCATCTTGGACACATGTCATTGGGTGGTTCAGTGTCCCATTTGTAGAATGGGAACTGTAATTTCAGACCTTGCTTATTCATTGGGACCTGAGGACCAAATGAGAATAACTCTGTAAGACACAATATGCTAGAAGTCACAACTTTTTTCTTTGGGAGGCACTATTATCTTCCTTCAATCTAGTGATGACACAGTCACTACTAGGAGCCCTCCTGAACTATTTTGTTTAGTGCAGTGAACCACAGACAGTAAGCTGCATTGAAATGGCTAGTTTCCAATCTGGTCATCAAGGCCTGGAAGGGAGTGGCTTCCAGAATCACCAGTTGTACACTCGTATTGGGGATATACACAGGCCTCGTTGAGTGCACATCTCTGCAGGTATGGATGGGATCCTGCTGTCATAATCATTAAGATCTTTCACGGTGAGAGTGAGGGCATGGTTCTAGCATTCACTGGGGCCTAAGGACTAAATGGGATATCACAAACATCTTGTTTAGACCCTAGGGGAGAAAAACTATCTTGTACCAGATCTTCCAT
The DNA here is from genome assembly GCF_019054845.1 of Dipodomys spectabilis. Classification (NCBI taxonomy): domain Eukaryota; kingdom Metazoa; phylum Chordata; class Mammalia; order Rodentia; family Heteromyidae; genus Dipodomys; species Dipodomys spectabilis. The sequence goes on from NW_024870935.1 coordinate 1,542,870, forward strand.
TTCCCCTTTCCCCCCAACCTTTCTCCTTTACATAGTGAGCCCTTCTGCCACAGCTCCTCTGGCTAGTTCAAGTACATACACCAAAAGTCTTTGTCTACTGCTTACCCTCTGTCGAACTCATTCCCTTCCTGACAGTTCCCAAGCCACCTTTCCTCAAGAGGAATTTGTAGGAAGGCATCTGAAAACAGATTCCCTGCAGTCTCCAAGCTTCAGTGCTGGTCCTTAACAGATGATTTTTTTTGTCATTTTACAGTGGAGCAAAGCTATTTATCCCTCTGCAGCTGTGCAGCAGAAGGGCAGAGGGGAAAAGAAGGTCTCAATGTCCCCTTCAAGGAAACCGGGCCAATGACCTAACTTCCTTTCCTTAGGCCCTACCTTTTTTTTTTGGGGGGGGGGGGCCGGTCGTGGGCATGAACTCTGGGCCTGGGTACTGTCCCTCAGCTCTTCAGCTCAAGGCCAGCGCTCTACCACTTGAGCCACAGTGCCACTTCCGGCTTTTTTTTTCTGCTTATGTGGTGCTGAGGAATTGAACCCAGGGCCTCATGCATGCAAGGCAAGTGCTCTACCACTGAGCCACCTTCCCAGCCCAGGCCCTACCTTCTAAAGGATTAACCCCCTCCCAGTAACACCACCAGATAGGGACGAGTACCTTAACTAAGGCCTTTGGGCGACATTCAAGATCCAAACTACAGCATCTTCCTTCTGCTACTTTAAAAAACAAGGCAACAGGATGTTTCTGTCCTCCCTGTGGAAGGTCTCCTTTCCCTGCCCTTTCACCAGAGACTATCAACTTGGCTCTGATCTAAGAGTGCTGGCAGCTTTCCTCCCCAGCAAGGCTTGGCCCATGGAGCCTTTATTTTTCTGTTTCCTAATTTCTGGTGTGACATCGGGCTCCTAATACCAGAACGCTCAAGGTCAGTATTTCCCCTAAAGTGCCATTAGTGAAAATTTCATTCCATGAGTACGTGTATTGAGGAGAGGAATGTGTCCTTAAGCCAGCATTTTTTAAAAATGTTTTTAAAGGATTGGTTTTTTGCTTGGTTTGAGAGATGAACAGCAAAATGAACAGCAGATTAAGAAGATAAATATGGGAAGTAGCATTAAGGAGAAGATGAATTTTAGCAGTCTCCAGCTGGGAATGGGAGGTGACAACATTGAGAAATAAGCAGATGTGACATGTGCCAAGAAACAGATATGTTGTGTCTTACAGAAACACTTGCAGGACGACAGATAGACAACTCCTGCTATGACCATCCACACTCTAGCAGGGCACTTAGCAAACTATAGTCCTCCTGTTTTTTTGTAGGGAAAAAAAGTTATATTGAGACAGCCACACTCATTAATGCATTCAACAACTATCTTTACCTTATAACAGCAGATTAGCCATGACAAACACAACAAACCCAGAAGGTCAAAAAGCTTCATTTTCCAGTCCTTTATATACAAGAGCGTTGTTGATTTCTATCCCAGAATGTTGAGTCTTACAGGATACCGCTTTATCTGGTGAAGAGTATTTCACTTGTGAAAGCCCATTAATAGGTCAGACATGGGGTTGGGGTGGGGTGGAACAGAACTCACGGAGCTCAGCAAAACAGCCTTTTTTTGGTCCCCTAACAGTGTCTCTAGAACCCAGGGCTTTTGGAATACTGTAGAAAAATCACTTTGGAGCGCACGCTTCTTGAGGGCAGGACACTGCACATCTTATGCGTGTATTTAATAAAAATACTCGGCAAGTATAACAGATTAAGTGAGGGGATGAGGAGCCTCTAGTCAAGACCCAGATCCCCATGCTAACCAACATCATATCTCTGCCAGCTTCTGTGGTCCAAACTCCCCACAAGACCAGTTTATACCCTTCTCCCTTTATCCTCCTGTAGCTGGTTTCTGCCTTTAGCCTGACTCTCCGTTATTGTCATAGAGATTTCCAACGACAGTAACTATTACAAGCCATGGCTTCCCTTTTTTTTCCTTCACTGTTCTCTGGATTCTTGTGGGTGAGGTGAGGAGGAAAGGAAGGGAAGGGAAGTCAGATTATATTTTTTCATTTTTTTATCGTAATTGTAAAGATGATGTACAGAGAGGCTACAGTTACATAAGTCAGGTAATGAGTACATTTCTTTTTGGACAATGTCACCTCTCTCTCAGTCTCTCCCATCCCCACCCAAAAATTGTATAGCTCATTTTCTTTTCTTTTTTTTTTCTTTTTGGGTCCGGTCGTGGGGCCTGAACTCTGGGCCTGGGCGCTGTCCCTCAGCTCTTCAGCTCAAGGCTAGCGCTCTACCACTTGAGCCACAGTGCCACTTCCAGCTTTTTTCTTTTTGCTTATGTGGTGCTGAGGAATCGAACCCAAGGTCCAGGCATGCAAGGCAAGCGCTCTACCACTGAGCCACCTTCCCAGCCCTGTATAGCTCATTTTCAACATAGTGTCTAGTGAGTACCACTGCTGCATTTGTTCACCCCTTGTTCCCCCATTTCTTTGCCCTCTTACCTTCCCAAAGATAGATAAACCAACAAACAAGACAAAAAGAAAAGAAAAGAAAACACAAAAACAAAAAAGAATAAAACCTCTATCAAACCCAGTGTGCATACTGGGCAGGTACTCAACTACTGAGCTATATCCTGATCTCATTTCACCTTATTTTAATTGACAGATAATAACCAGATATATTTATGGGGTACAGTGTGTTGTTTAATATACACATGCAATAAGTGTGTATATTAAATCAGATTAACTAATTTGCTTATTGCCTTGAATATTTGTCAATATTTTTGTGATGAGGAGCAGGTTCAGATCTAGAGGATCATGGTTTGAGGCCAGCCTGACCAGAAAAGTTTGCTAGATTCTCATGTACATTGTCCTTATTTCTAACCATGCCTTTGTACAAGTTGGCTTCCATTTAAATCTTACGCACAGTTCATACAGAGACTTTTTATAGATACATAATTATTAAAATAAAGAGAGAAAAATCCATAAAAGTTTGGTTTGACAATGTGAAAGTAATATGAATAAATAATTACAGCCATTAAGTGAACTTCTCATTTTGTCTAATTACCATGCAGCACAATAATAAGATTTGTCATTAAATATGTCAAATTCATTTTGCTGTTAATTTATTTGATCACAACTCCAAACTTAGTTCTCAACTCTACAGCTTGCATTGTTTGCTATTCACACAGTTGCTTGTGGCTTAAGATATTAGAAGACAATCTACTCACCATCCTCTGGTCACAAAAAAAGTGTATTTTGAAGAACAACTTGAGAGTATTTTGTTGCTGTCTAATTCCCATGATTCTTTATAGTTTGTTTTAATTTTTGGCCATGTCTACTAAGGTGGAGGGAGGCTGAGCCAGAGATAGGAAGCTTCTGATGGATTCCATCAAAATCTGAATGATTCATGCCATGGTCTTTTCCGTTCGCTTAGGCTGAGGTTTGCCAAGGAGAATATAAGTTGGCTTCTAAGCCCTGAGTTATCTCTGAACATTTAAATTAATTGCATATATCACTTGCAGAATCGTTTGTATATGTTCACTGCATACTAATACACCAATGACACGGAAGTGTTCTGGAAGAGCCATTCTACATGAGATGAGATGGAAAACCTTTCACTTCCAAAGCACAGTACTAATGAAATAACATCATTTAGTCACTACTAAGCATGCACTATGAGCCACGCACTGCAGAAGATAAAAATACTACACTACCTTCTTGAAATTTTAGTGGCTCTGGAACTTTCCTAGGGTCACAAAGCTCTGGGGACCAAGAGTAACTGTTAGATGAGGTCTTTAGGCTTGTTCACCTATTTTAACATCTCTCCATCATTCTGTGCTAATACCATTCCTGGTAGAGACAAAATTGTGAGATAGAAGAATTTGTGTTTCCTGTCCCTATACTGATTCTTAAGATCTGGGGGAAATGACATTGATTTGGGAGGGGTCCACTTACTGCATCTGTTTTAGACATTCAGCGCTTAACGTGTTCAATAAGTATTTCTATACATGCATGTATGTATGTATGTATGTATGCATATGCATATATTTATATGTATATGAGATTCTGTGGAGGCCAGCCTGTTTCTTAGTGAGCAATAATCTAGTTAGAGAAGGCTAGAGAGTTAGCAAGCAATTATAATACACTGGGATAAGTACGATAAGACACTAATCCAAGTCTGAGGACAATCAGAGATAGATGGCTTCCAGGAGGAAGAGGCATCTTTTGCTGAAGCCAGTAGGATAGGAAGCAGTAAATCAGGAGAAAGGGAAAAGGCAAGAACAGATGATCCAAGGTAGCATATCAGTTAAGTGGGAAGAGAACATTTCATTGAATTTGTGGGAAGTACAGTGGTATCATCAGATAACCATGGAGTTGTGCTTTCCAGAAAGTTCTCTGCCTTCCTGAGAATCAGTGCCTGACATTCTCAGCATTACTCTATTCACAAATATATGTGTAAATAAACCAATAAGATTCATTAAGTATTTACCCAGAAGACAGTGGGTGAAACACTGAAGCAGAGACCTTGCTTCTTCCTTCAAAGATGAAGAGTGTGGGGTTGGAACATCCTTAGAAGGCCGGGGCAGAGGGTGGGGGCAGGGGTGTGCAGGGAGAAGCAAATTTAAACAATAAGCCTCACTTTGAAGCAAGTAAAAGAAAAATGCTGTGTAGAAACGCTCAGGTTTTGGAGTCAAGGCCTTGGTCCCCTATTCACTGGCTCTGGGGCTGCCTTGCACAAATTACTTAACCTTTGTGAGTCTCTCTTTCCCACCGATGAGGCTGGAATAATAAAAGGTTCTTGTCCAGACTGCTGCAGGATTAACCTGGTAGCACACAGGCAACATTTAGCATGCTCCTCCATGCAGAGCAAGCTCGTAATAAATGTTTTAACCATTCTATTATTATAATTAATTCAGAGCATAAATACTCGAGTGGCTGCTCGCAGTGCCTCTCATGTATTTTATTCCAAGCCTTTCCAGCTTCATGCCACGCCAGCCACGGCCCCAGCCACTGCCTGTCTCTCTCCAGCCCCTCCTTCCACTGGATGCTCCTCTCAGGTCTCCTAGCCACGGAAGAACCACGAGCTCTGGGGAAGTGGACTAGACTGTTTCCCAAGCAGGCTTCAGTCACTCGGGCATCCCTGTCAGCCTCACTACAAGGAAGGAGAGACCTGTCTTGACTGCCTCCAGCCTTGTGTTGTCACTCACGTGGCAGTTAATTATGTACCTTACAGTGCCGTGTTTTCTGTGCGATGATAGGCTTTTATCTGCTGCTAATTCTATTAGCCACTAATCGTGTGGGAGGGATTTAGCAATAGTCTTGCTTACATAAAGGATAGAAGGCTATTAAGCTGAGGTGAAATATCTAGCCCTAACCACAATAGAGTACAAGCTCAAATAGAATCCGTCACCAGAGGTGTATTTGTTTAAAATAAAACAAAACAACAACAACAACAAAAGAATAAGATCCAGCCCATTTTACCCATTAAAGGACAAGTAAAGACATGTATTATATGATAGTTCTGAAGCATTAAAAATAACTCTTTAGTTTACTTATTTATTTACTGATGGTTAATGCTCTTTCAAAACCCAGAACCTGGGGAAATTGAGCACCATTAGTAAGAGAAACCAGGAAATGACAAGACTTGGTCTGTTGATACTGGTAAGAAATGTCAAGTTTAGAGTTGGGGACAAGTTCATTTCAAAGCCATCCTTGTGTGCAAGAGAAAATGTCCAACCAAGCAGTTGGTAATTTGGGAATGGAGCTGAGAAAGGATAGGCAGAGGTGGATGGGGGCATCCTTCCCAGATGAGGTAGCCACTCCTTAAATACAAGCCCTCGGACATTGATGATGCAGTGAAGGTATAATCTCTTACCAGGGCTCGTAACCTATCTCCAGAGCTGCTTAAACTGCTTTGACCAGGATGGAGAAAATAGCCTGAGATCCAGAAGATCTAGGGCTGGAGCCTCAATTGCTTATCTTGGAAGTCTTCTCTGTCTTAAAACATCCTATAAATCTTCCATTCTACCCTGCAGTACAGTATACACATAAGATTTTAAATTACCTCCCAGTAAACCTGACTGTAGCCTGACAGGTGGCATTGAGCCTGTGTCTTTGTGAGGACAAATCACCCTGGCCACTCCTGTTTAGCTTGAGAAGCAAGGCGCTGGACAAGGAGCAGGAATCCAGCTACCTGGTATAGCTGGAACCCAGGCAGGAAAGTATATGCAAGTTAATGCTATCAGGAAGCTCTGGTTAGCAGGAGAGCTCTGGTGGCCGGGTGCCAATCAGCTCTTAGATGGGCGGAAGTGTGAGTAGACTCCATTGGCTATGAAGGGATGGGAGAAAGATTCCTCTAGGCTGGGTGATCAGGGAGCAATTTGGTTCATGACTCTGAGACATTGTAAAGTTCCCAGCAGGATTACTGACAGGAGATTTCTCTCCTAAGTAGAAACAGATTGCCAGAACTTTGGTCCCACAGCATCTTTTACTGACAGATTGGATGTAATTCCCCCCCCCCTCCCCATCCCCACACATATACAAGATAGGGGTGTTTCAAAAGCAGAGGAGGAAAAAGAGGCTGGGAATGGGAAGTGGGTAAGGGGAGGGGGCTGGAGACAACTGTCAGCTTCAGAATGGCTGCAGGATGGTCCCTGCAGATGTGCATAGAGAGCCACCCACAAGCCAATAAATCCAAGGGCAATTGAGATTCTGTAAGCGGATCCCAAGGGGCTGTAGGACATAGGGCTTAGCTACAGGATGGACTTGGTTCTCATATGAAATGAACATCTTCCCTTGCACCAAATTAAACCAATTTGATCAAAATTTGTAATGCAGAGGAGAGTAATTAGATTGAAGATTTTAATTAGGCACAGTTTTGATGAAACTTAACGGGAGCCGGCAGGAACTGTCTTGCTGTCTATTAAACATAATCCTGCCTGGTGAAGAGCTCTTTAGTTGATGATTTTTAATGACTGCCCAGATCTCAGCTTCTTTGCTCGTATCCAGTCAGTTCATATAGAAGGGCAAGGGGATGTGAGCCAAGAGGTGGGTTGGGGAGAGATGAAGTGAGACTTTAAGCAGTGGGGAGGCACTTCTTCAAGGGGATGCTGGTGATAGACTTTTGGGGTACCAAGTTAGCTGCTTTATATCTGTGGAAAACACATGGTGGGTTGATACTGAGGGCTGTAATAGATTGGGAGGAAGTCAGGGCTCCCTGCAGGCAGAGAGGCCTGTCCGTCTGCACATCCCATTTTCATTTCATACAACTTGAATCTTCTCTTGGCCTCCCAATTTTTAAAGAAAAGTCCAGAAAGGAGGGTTCTGGACTCTGGGATTTGGGAAGAGTCCTCATCCTGCAGGACAGCTTGGAGGCTTTAAATAGATCTGTTTCCTCAGCACAGCTCCTAATATGGGGAGGAGGGAGGGCCACTCAGAACAGGGTACCACTGAAACAGTGAAAGAATCAGTGGAGAAGCCAAAGAGTAAGGGCTGGGGACCCACCTTGGAATTCTCCTAATAGAGAGATAGAGTTAAAAAGTAGGAGCCACGGGGGTGGGGGGGAGGATGGGAAGGGAAACAAAGGAGGAGGCTACAATGCTTGATAAGAAATGTACTCATTATCTTGCCCATGCAATTGTAACCCCTCTGTATGGTATTTTCACAATAAAAAAAAAAAAGTAGGAGCCACTTATGGCTGCTGCCATTTTGTCTTAATGAGAAATCTTCTCTTCCTTCCCTTCTCGCTCATTCTCTTCCTTTAAGCACTAAATGTTTTCTGTACTGCACTAGACACCAGACATTCTATTAGACACTGTAAATTCTAACAAATACATAAGAATTCAAATTCCTTCCTGCCTTCCAGGTACCATACTAATAGGAGAGATAAGCAGTGGGCATGTGTGAGTGAATTTTGAGCAGTTCTAGTAAGGAATAACAGAAAAGTCATGCTCAGACCACAGCTGAGGAACAGATCTGGCCCACTGCCTGTTTTTGTAAACAAAGTTTTATTGGGACACAGCCATGCCCACTCATTTGCATACTGTATGTGCCTGCTTTTGGCTGAAGTGGCAAAATTGGAGTTGAGTAGTTGTGCCAGCAACCTCACGGCCCACACAAACAGCCTGAAATGTTTACTATGTGCTTTAAGCAGAAAGATTGTAAGACTTCTGTCTTTGATGATCAGGTATCAAGACCCTGGGAGATGAGGTTTAGCTCCTGCAGCAGGAGGATTCAGCTGGGTAAGGAGTTCCTTATAGTACTTGATGTAGGAAGGGGCAGGACAGGGATGAATTGGGTATGTTTAAGGACCTGGAGGAAGGTTGGTGTGATTAGAAGGTGGTCGTGGGAGGATACAAAGTCTGGAAAAAAGGAGGACCATTTAACCCACTCATATTCTGAGTAGGGATCTAGCTATGTTCTGAGTACACTGGAAAGTGACACAGAACTTTTAGGAAGGGACATGATGTGATATAATTTAAAAAAAAAACTATTTTATTTTATTTTTTGCTGGTCCTAGGCCTTGAACTCTGGGCCTTGGCACTGTCCCAATGCTGCTTTAGCTCAAGGCTAGCATTCTTCCACTTGAGCTATAGCACTACTTCTGGCTTTGTGATTAATTGGAGATAAGAGTCTCATAGACTTTCTTGCCTGGGCTTGCTTCAAACTGTGATCCTCAGATCTCAGCCTCCTGAGTATCTAGGATTACAGGTATGAATTTCCTATGCCTGGCATGTGATGTATTATTTTTTTTTCCCAGTCCTGGGGCTTGAACTCAGGGCCCTGTTGCTGTCCCTGAGCTTCTTTTGCTTAAGGCTAGTGCTCTACCCCTTGAGCCATGGCTCCACTTGTGGCTTTTTCTGTGTATGTGGTACTGAGTAACTGAACCCAGGGGTTTGTACCCGCTAGGCGAGTGCTCTACCACTAAGCCACATTCCCAGCCTGTGTGGTGTAAGAGCCTTCTGGCTGTGGTACTAAATGTGGCTCAGAGGAGAGTCCATTTGGATGGTGGTGACTTCGATAAAATTCATGTCTGTGGAGGTGAAGAATTGTGGGCAGATACATGGGGCATTTGGGAAGTAAAACTGACAACATTTAGATGTAGATTAAGTGTTAAAGGGTGTGCTTAGGAAGCGGGAGGGGCTAGGAACAATCGCTCTTGGATTTTAGGGGCAGAGTAACTGTGGATAAATGGGGTACCATTTATTGAGGATAGGAAGACTGGGACTGGGAGACGAAGAGGAGGTTAGTGGATGATTTACAATATCAGTACTTTTTGTCCTCCTTGAAATTGAGATTCGTGTAAGACTCCAAGTAGAGATGACAGGGAGACAGCTGGATATACGACCTGAAGCGCAGATGAGAGGCCCAGGCTAAAGATAAAACCTTGTGAGTCATCCGCATATAGATGGTACTTAAGCAATGGGACTGGATGAGCTCACCTAGGGCGGGAGGTAAATAGGAAAGGAAACAGAAGCCACAGATGATGATTTTCTGCAGGCTGCTTAGCCTCCATTTGGCCTGTTACCCAGAGCTATTTATCAAAGCGTTAGGCAGAGGGTAAAATACCGAAGAGACTTAATTAAGGAATATGCTTTTTAAAAAGTGCAATGAATTATTGTTAAGTATATGCAGTTGCTCTGAGATGACTCCCCTCCAAAAGTGGTATGGAATAGAGGGCCTTTTATCTTTTCTTAGAATGAAATGTGAGTAGCACAGGCAACAGTTGAACAGTACACAAACGCTTTCCTGAGCATTTAGCTCTCCTCTTTCAAGTTTATTGGTCGCCAAGTTGTTTGAAGCAGTAATTCTCAGTCACAGTTGCTTGGTACAGTCATCTGACCAGCTGGTTAAAACTAGCACCTCCCTAGCTCTTCAGCCAGAGAGATTTATTAAATATAGGGTAATGTCTTACACATATCTGAGGTTTTCTTTGGTTGTTGTTTGTTTGTTCATTTATGTTTAAACAAAGACCCCAGATGATTTTGATGTGGAAAACCTATTGTTTGGCACTTACTCCTTCAATAACAAACTCAAGTTCTGCACCACCCAGTATCTTCTAAGTAGACAGGATCTGAATTTGTGAGGTTGGAGTAGGATGTGCACTTTGTGCTCATTGCTATTATTGGGATCTAAAATGTCTCTCAAAGGCCCATGTGTTTAAGGCTTCATCACCCAGCTTGGTGCTGTTGGGTGGTGGTGGTGCCCTTGAGAGATTTACAGTTGTTGAGGGCGTGACCTAGAAAGCAATTAGGGGATGCAGGTCTCTTTCTTGTTTTTGTTTCCTGGCCACCATGAGTTGGCTAACTCATTCCATCATATACTTTTTGCCTTGATACTTGGCCTTACTACAGGCCCCAAAGCAACAAAGCCATCCAACCATGGACTGAAACGGCCCAAACTATAAACCAAAGTAAACTCTTTCTCTCTCTAATCTGATCGCCTCAGGTACTGATATAGTAACATAAAGCTAACTCACTTATGCAGGCCACATAATTACTGACTTATTACACAACTTGCTTCTTTCCTCATTCTTCCTCTCTTTCTTTAGGCCTTCATCACGGCTGAAAGATTTTAGTTTATAAACATCTTTCAGCCAGCACATGCGTACACAGTATTCTTGCATAGACACAGAATGTCTTTCCCTTTCTGTTCTTTCAGCATGGGTGTACATTCCAACTCTTCTCTGCCCAGTTATCTTCAACCTTCAGCCCCTTGTCATAGAATCCGAACCACCTTCTTTGCCAGATTTGTCACATTAGCTGTATTCTATCCTCCAAATTTCTGCTGGAGTCAACTTCCATTAACCAAAGCTGGCTCCTGCAGGCTGGCTGAGAAAATTCTACTGGCTCCTCATTGCTCAAAAGGAAAAGTCCAAATGCCTTGGCATTAAATGACTGTTTTAGAGTGACATCCAGTTCCTTCTTCAGTCAGACTGCATCCATTCCTTATACAGTCATTACAGCCCCTCCCACAGCTCCCCCATTCACAGCTACCCCCTTTCAGACCTGCCCTTTCCCACTGGTCCACCTCCGCACTTCTGCACCAGCCTACCCAGCCTGTTCATACCTACTAGTCCATAAACAATTGGCCTGAAATTCATGCAATCCTATAGCAGCCGGACAACTCTGATCCAACTTAGACATTCTTTTCACTCCAAGGTCATCCTCTGCCCCAAATATCTGATATTTCTTCCTTTATTCTCACAACTTGCACAGGTCTAACTGGAACATTTCCCATGTTGAATTGTGGTTGTTTCTTTCTCATCGATCCCCCATCCCTAAATTAAACTATAAAAGCATTCATCTTTCTATGCATAACACCCATTTCAAGGTCAGGCTCAGTGTAAGTCTTCAATAAATAAGTTGGGGGATTTTTTTCCCCCCTTTCCTTCTTTGCTATCAAGCTTTCAGGCTGAGATCATCAATGATCAGTGTACCTGTCTGAGTATCCTACCTCTCCATCTTCTCCTTTGCTGCTGGATAAGGAAAGCTGAAAGCTGATCACAGAATTTTGTTAAAAACAAGTCAACAGGTTCCTAGAGGGCAGCAGAGTGACTGTCTAAATACAATGCAGCCGCTCTAGTATGTGCTCCCCTGCAGACTCATACCTAACTTCCTCCTGGGTTCTCAGTGGTGGTGTGGTAACTTAAGGTGCTGTGTACTAATCTCTGGACAGATAAGAAGTATGGTAGCCACACCAAATGGAGCCGCACTACTCCTTAAATTAAAACGGACAACACAGGGAATGAGAAGTCATGATAATCATATAGTTGTCTTTGAGCAGGGTCAGTGGATGGACACCAGATAACCCATAAACGTCACTGTGCTGTACTCCTCTAATGGTGCTGCACCCATAATCATTAAGACCCACTGCTTTCCAAAATATTTCTGTACCTTTTCTTTTTCTTTTTTTTGTCGGTTGTGGTTCTTGAACTCTGGGCTTGGGCACTATCCCTGCACTCTTCAGCTCAGGGCAAGGACTCTACCACCCGAGCCACAGCACCACTTCCGGTTTTCTAGTGGTTAATTGGAGATAAGAGTCTCACTAACTTTTCTGCCCGAGTTGCCTTTGAACCGTGATCCTCAGATCTCAGCCTCCTGAGTAGCTAGTATTACAGGCGTGAGCCACCGGCGCCCAACCTGTACCCTTTTTTAATGCCTGCATTTACAATTAACACGACTCTTCAAGGGCTTTGGCAATGTGAGTGATTTTTAATGCTGCCGACTCCCTTGTTCTCCAGTCTTCAAGAATCATCAGACCTGCTTTTTTCCCCATTACATTAGCCTCCAAGCTAAGAAAGAGCAAGTCAGTATCATTTCTTATAAACCCTGTAAATAGAACCAGCTTCTGCTGTATTAGATCACTGGAGAACAATTCCCTGAGGCCCAAGGGATTAAACAATAGGAGAGAATGCATGCCACTAAGCCATGCAGATGATAGAAAAATTCTCGCTATCGTAATTTGCCCAGATTACTCCATGACAAATTGGTTGTTTGAGCTGATCATGTGAATCACTAAGATAACACTGCAGATTTTCTCCTGGGCTGGGAAATGTTACAAACCATTGTGAGGTCCTTGTTCCTGAGTCACCAGGTTAAAAATGCACCTTGAGAAAGGCTTATTGGCTGGGGGGGGGGGGGGGGGGGGAGGCTCAGTGGTAGAACACTCACCTTGAAAGTCCAGGGCCCTGAGTTCAACCCCAGTACTACCATAAAGATATAATTTCACAAGCTCTAAAGAAATACTTCGTGATCTTAAAGCCAGAGTAAGCATGGTTTTCCTACAAAACCATTATCTTCAGTCTTTCATGGCAACGAATAGATCAACTAGCAATAAGGTCTGCTGTAAAAGGAACACTAGAAAAAGCCAGACAACTGAGGCTCATTCCTGTGATCCTACTACCTGGGAGACCAAGAAAGGGATCATTGTGGTTTGAAGGCAACACAGACAAAAAAGTTTGCAAGACCTCCTCTCAACCTATAGCCAGATGCTGTGACATGACCTATCATCTCAAGCCACTAGAGAGGTTGATATTTGGAGATAAAGAAGATTCAGTAGACTCCATCTCCAAAGAGGGAAGCTGGAATGGGTAGCCTGTGTCTATGATCCCAGAGACAATGGGCAGCCTAAAATAGGCAGATCATGGCTCAGACAAGGTCAGAACAGTAAGAGCAAGATCCTGATGCACCTAGGGGAATGCCTTTTGTCCAAACGGTATCAGGTTAATTTTGATGAACAATTACATGCATCCTTTCTAGGTACCAAGTGCCCATCTACCTCATGGGCACAGACAGGTTAGATAGTATTATGAATTACACACATTTGTCTATTCTGCTCCAGGCTACGTTTCATCATCCATCTGGAATAGAGTCCACTTTTCTACCCCTGGAATCCAAGTGGAGGCTACCCCTAAAGATTCAATCATGGTTTCTATGACAGTAAGAGGTTTCTCAAGTTGAGGAAGGCCCTTTTTGACAACATCATTATTATAATTATTATTAGCCTATTCTTTTGTGTTCTGGGGAATTTTTACATCTTCCACAATCATGGTGGACATGTCAATCATGGTGTCTCAGCTCCACCACAGGAAACAGTTGTAATTCAGACTGGTCAGTCTGTGTATTTCAGTACTAAACCATCAGACCCTCTTCAAATTTGGTCATAGAACCAAGTGAGTCTAGTTAGTCTCCCAGGATTGATACTTGAATGCAGAGAAAAATACTCTCTTTTTTTTTTTTTTTTTTGCAGATGTTCTTATGTCTTTGGCTCATGTGTAATAACTTGATTTCCAGTTAATAAGCTTTTGGGAATTGACTGGATCCTGAGGGCTCTGATATAATCAATAGATCGATCCTTTGATGGACTCACAATAGGATGGCAGTCTTGGGAGGACGTGTAAAGTAGAGGGGAGATGTACTTGGAGGAAGTAGACCTGGGGTGGGGGTAGGCTCTGGAAACAGGTCTCCTCTTGTTCCCATCCCCATTCTCGCTCTCTCTCTCTCTCTCTCTCTCTCTCTCTCTCTGTTGCTAACTATCATGACATGAAGAGGGTTTTTTTTTTCCTCTTTTACCATGCAATCTCTTCTTTGCCCTAAGTCCAAAGCAATGAGGCCAACTGTACTGAAACTTCTGAAACTTTGAACCAAATAAACCTTCCTGCCTTCGCTTCTGTCAGGTATTTGTCATAGAAAAAACAAAAACAAAAACAAAAAACTAATTCAGATGCTGAGCTCAAAAGTCAGAGGTATCTAGCTGCAGGTTTCCCCATTTTCTGTTAGGTGAGGTCTTAGCTGTGAAGACAAGTCAAAGAGATGGTAGCGGTGGTGACAGAAGGCATCGGCTATTTACATAACCAAGGACTATTCCATGTGCCTTGTCCAATCTTTATAATCCTTAGAATTATGATCACTTATTATCAGAGGCACAAGTTTAATCTATGAAGCCTGGGGACTGGGAAGGTGGCTCAGTGGTAGAGCACTTGCCTTGCATGCTTGAGGCCCTGGGTTCGATTCCTCAGCCCCACATAAGCAAAAAGAAAAAAAAAGCCAGAAGTGGTGCTGTGGCTCAAGTGGTAGAGTGCTAGTCTTGAGCTGAAGAGCTGAGGGACAGTGCCCAGGCCCAGAGTTCAGGCCCCATGACCGGAAAAAACAAAAATTAAGAATCTATGAAGCCTGGTTCCTGAGCTGTGCTCAGGCCATTCCACTTCGCTATCTCTGGCAGAAGTGTCCAAGAAGGAGAAAGAGGAGATATAGGGAAGGAGAGGGAGAAAGAGCTTCTAGACACTGGAAGAGCACCTGTATCCACCATCTCTGAGTCTAGGGGTCCTGGATTCTCAGTGAAGTGACTCGTTGCATTTTGTGTACTAGGCAGGCTGAGCTAGGTTGCTTTCCCATGCAACTTGCCTAAAATACACTCATACTCCTCCTGCTCTAATTCTGGAGTGATTGTCTCTTTTCTTTCTACTTTACCGTAAATGATAATAGTCCATAAAGCCATATTAGGATATTGTAGAAATACAAAAGATACACAATAGATATCAAAGATTATAAAATTTGTTTATAATCCAACTAAATTGAGATACTCACTTTATATTTTCTTTCAATCTTTTTTCTAAATATTGATACATTATGCATTATATACCTATAAGGTTTATATATATACATGCATACATACATCTATATATACACCCATATAAACATTTTATTTCACTTTTAATACTATATCATAAGCATTGCCATGTGTTAAATATTTGCATATTTTGTATACATCATTTTAATGGTAATACCATTTATGTGCTCACACACATCTGTTCATGTATGTACGTGTGTGTGTGTGTGTGTCTGTCTGTCTGTCTGTCTGTCTTCTACCTGCCTTGCTAGCCCTTGACTTCCTGGTTTAGCTTTCTGCTCTAGGAAGCAGGAAGAACAGATATAAGAACAGATGTAGCTTCTACCTGGGTGTTCAGGGCCTTGGTGACAGCCTGCAACCCACACTATCTCCTGGCTCCACCTTGCCCTTTCAGATCACCAAGTCAGAGATGCGGGAGACAGAAGTGACTTGAAGTTCCATGTCTTTCCACTCATGAGCAGAAGTCATCTGGTTCAGCAGCAACCCTGGTTTACCAGGGTGGTGGTCAGGCATGCTCAGTGGGGATCCAAAGCCTCTGTCGCAGATCAGTGAGCATAAAACCAAAATGGCCTGGCAGCTCCAGGCATGATTTATTCTAAGACATGCAGGGATACCTTAGCACAGCTAGAAATCTCTTGTTCCTGCTTTTTTCCCTCCACACATCAATAACAATTTGCTTGGCAAAGCCCTGTGTGCTGAGCCTAAATATCCAAACCACTGGGAGGAAATACAAGGATAATGTTGAGAAATTAGATTAAAATACCAAATAAGCTGTTTGCGCTAGATCTCTCCCAGTTAGTGCTGTACTAAGGTTCATAACATTTATGAAGCATTAAATGCCACACAAATGACTAGTTATTGATGTGTGGATGGGAAAAAGAAGAGAATGGAAGGAGTACAAATCTGAGGCGGAGGTCAGCCCCATATTTGATAACTCGCTGGGTGGTCCCCAAGGCCTTGGATAGGGTGCACTGAGACGACAGATTTGTAAGCTACAGCCAAGTGCCTAAGGCAAAGGTTAAGGGCAGAAAAGGTGCTAGGTGGTTCATTAACTAAGGAGAGCATGAAACCATACGAGCTCACAACAGATTGTTTGAGAATAACCACAAAAACCAATTACATGAACCCATCCTTCCATTCACTCATTTTCCACTAGTGATGCTACTGCTATTACAACTATTTATTACTCAGGTGGAGACTTCCTGCCAAACACTGGCATTTATCAAAGGCTAAACATAAGGTCTTATACAAATTATTTTACATGACTTCTCTCACTCAATCCTCATAACCATCCTTTTGATTGGGTGTTTTTAATTTGCTGTATTGCTGAGAAAACTATAGTTCAAAGTGCTAACGCAACCTATGGAAAGGTCCATGGATCCATCCATACATTCATCATTCGTACAAACTCTCCTCTATATTGTAGCTGTTGGCCATCTACTATGTTCCAATCTTGGATTAGGCATTATGGGTACAAAGGAGCATGAAAGTCTCATTCTGGGGGATATGAGGTTGGAAATGATCAGTCAAGGACTTCAAATTGGAAGACTGGTAGACCAAAAAAGCAAAACCAAGAGAATCATAGTGACCTCAAGAAAAGCTATCTAACTGTGCTTGGACAGACTGGGGACAACTCATCCAGGATGCAGAATCATCACAGGTCTCACTCATGAGGTCGAGAGATGGAAAATGCAGACATGTTGGAGAGCCGACACAGGAAGAGTCAGGAGAGTGGCATTCAGAGACCTGTAAAAGAGTCAAAGACCTCCAGCAGAAGTGAGAGCTTCTGGGAACCAAAACATCACTGTGCCCCGCTGCCTACCTTTACATACACAACTGCCTGCAGCCAAGAGCCTGACCCAGAACAGGTGAAAGCCATTCAGAGTGACAGTGAGACAGCCAGACCCTCACTCAGCATGAAAAGAGTAAAACAGTGTGAGAAGTGCACAGTGGAAGTAGATTTAAGAAGGCAAGGACAAATCCCATATTCCAGGGAAAGTATAATCTTTCTGTCTTCAGAGTTATCTGATAGTGACGAGGGGAACTGCTTGGAGATAATATAGCATAATGTCCTTGAATGTGAACCTTTGGTCCAGCTGGCTGGGTCTGGTCATGATTTTTATGGTTTCTAGTCCTGTAGCTATGAACAGCTCACTTAACTTCTCTGAGCCTCTTGTTCTCAGAGAAGAGAAATCAACCACAGAACTAACAGCCACACCCAAACCATCACCTTGCTATGGAGGAGGAAACAACAGAAATCGGTTTCAAGCCCAGGTCTAGGACAGAGCGTCCAATATGTATTTTCTTCCTTTTTTCAACATTGACAGATTCTTGAAGTACATACTTAACAGGGGTCTGAATCTTGAACTCTAGAAATACTTAAGCTGGAAATTGGTCTGTTCTGTTAAGAGCATAAAGAACAGAGGACTTCCCACATCCTCCCAAAACTGTTTTTCTATTTCCAATTTCTATTCATATTTAAACCCCATTGTAAAATGGTAGTAAAGAAAATGCTTTAAACAATGAGCATTCACCCATAATCATAGTCCTCTTTCATACTTTCATTTCAGTTTTTATGTTTCTGTCCAATCTATTCCCCAAAATAGAGTTTTTAAAACCATAATAATTTCAGTCTTCTTGTTTATTAGTTCTCTAGTTTCTTTTTTTCTAGTTCCTATTTTTTTATTAGTTCTTTGAGCCAGGAGATTTTGTTTCTGAGCTTCCCCC
The DNA here is from genome assembly GCF_019054845.1 of Dipodomys spectabilis. Taxonomy (NCBI): domain Eukaryota; kingdom Metazoa; phylum Chordata; class Mammalia; order Rodentia; family Heteromyidae; genus Dipodomys; species Dipodomys spectabilis. Next base: position 1,560,715 of record NW_024870935.1, read on the forward strand.
CCCCACCCCCCCGCTATTACTTGGTAACCACACACAAGTAAGTTGGTATCTTTCAGGACTAGTGGCTCTGTCTGTCTTTTTATTTGTCTTTCTGTCAAAGGGAAACGTAACAGGATCATTGCTTACCTCTAGACCTTTTGGATAGAGCAGGTAAGAAAATAGACATGAAAATAAGAATTTAGGGGCTGGGAAGGTGGCTCAGTGGTAGAGCACTTGCCTTGCATGCATGAGGCCCTGGGTTCAATTCCTCAGCACCACATAAGCAAAAAGAAAAAAGCTAGAAGTGGCGCTGTGGCTCAAGTGGTAGAGCGCTAGCCTTGAGCTGAAGACCTGAGGGACAGCGCCCAGGCCCAGAGTTCAGGCCCCACAACTGGAACCCCCCCCCCCAAAAAAAAAAACGAAAATAGGAATTTAAAAATAATAGCTGGCTGGCACCAGTGGCTCATGCCTATAATCCTAGCCACTCAGGAGGCTGAGATATGAGGATCATGGTTGGTTCGAAGCCAGCAGGAAAATCTATGAGACTTTAGCCCCCAATTAATCACAGTAAAAGCTGGAAATAGCACTGTGGCTCAAATGGTAGAGTGCTAGCTTTGAGTAAAGGAGCTTAGGGACAGTACCTAGGCCCCAGAGTGCATGCCCTAGGACTGGCAAAAACAAAAAAACAATAGCTATCCTTGTCATATAGACTGGTCTATAGGAGCATGGGTGATAACAAATAATGAAGTGGTAATTATAAAGTGGTATTGTTAAATGAACAGGAAAAAGAAAGTTGAGAAGCAAAATTTAAAGGAAATGAGGGGGAAAATACTCGAAATTGTAGTTAGTATGAAGCCCTTCAAAAATGAAGGCACCTTTCATCAAGTAAGTCTCTTCAATGATTATGGTAAATTGTTAGTTTTTCTTGTTTGGTTTTGAGGTTTTGTTCCCATTTTCTGCAAAAAAATTTAAGTTCCATAACCATTTTTCTCTGCCTTAAATAAAATCTTCTCTAGGGTCCTCATATAGTTAGGGAAAATATTAAACAGAATCACCAAGAAGGCCAGATGCAGGTAGCTCACACCTATGATCCTATTTATTGAGGAGGCTGAGATTGAGGATCGCGGTTCAAAGTAAGATAGGAGAGCAAAGTATGTACGACTTATCTCCAATTAAACAATTTAAAAAGTTGGAATGGAGCTGTGGCTCAAGTGGTAGAGTGCCAGCCTTGAGTGGAAAAGCTAAGAGATAACACCCAGCCCCTGAATTTAAACCTTAGGAGCTGCATGTACATGTATGTATACACGTGCTCGCTCGCACGCATGTGTGCGCGCACACACACACATACACACACACACCATACATCACCAACAAGTTATATCAGCTAGTAAAGACAAAATAACAAATGCGATGACCGATATATAGATGGGAGTATGAAACCCAGACATTAAGTTACTTCATCTTCTTGGAGTTTCCCCAGAGGCATTCCCTGCAAGACAAGTTAGAGGGCAAGGCTGAGTTAACCTCGGGTCTCATGGGGATGACATCAGACAGAGTTTGCCACAGCAAACAACCTGAAATACTTGATATCAGCCAGTAGAGCTTGGGTTCTGTCTCAGTTCCTTTCTCTATAGGTCAGGGCCTTAGCACAAGTGTTCATTTCTCATTCACTTGGACTCTCCAAAGCAGGGAGATTTTGCTCACTGTAATTACTGATAGGGACACCATCTTGATGTGTGTCTATGAGCAACTACGCAAAGGGAAGAAGGCAAGTTCCAGAAGTGATCGAAGTCTCTTCTCCTCACCCATTGCCAACCAAAGAAGATCATTTTAGCGGAGGTAGACACCTAGAATTCTGCATGAGTGTGAGAAGACAGAAACTGTTCAGGAAGCAGCCTTCATGGCTGCTATGCACAGCACAGATTCTTCAGCTCCTAAATCCCATCTCAACTAAATCCAAAATAGAATATTTTTCTTTCCCCAACATGGCAAGTTTCAGGGCGCACCTTGGCCTGGGTAGCCATGTCCTTGGATGAAGCAGAAAGCATTTTGGCTCAGGTCAACCGTTTGTTTAGCTGTCTGTAGGAAGAATTCAGGGGCACACATGGAGTGGAGGAATGTGTCCTGCCTCCACAAGAGTGCAGATCTGTGGCATGCGTAGTGAACTCTACATCCTGACACAAGCTCCTCCTGGAATCTGGGAATCTGCCTCTTGCTGCTGATCATGGACTCCAATCTCACACCCCAGGCAGGGCACATCCTGGAATGCAGGGCACATCCTGGAACGCAGGGCCTTGGGGAGACATGTGATTCTGACTTCAGAGAGGTCATTGTTCCAGTTTTGTAAAAGCCCATGTTGGGGGGCTGAGGAGAAGGGGGCTGGGAAGGTGGCTCAGTGGTAGAGCACTTGCCTTGCATGCTTGAGGCCCTGGGTTCGATTCCTCAGCACCCCATAAGCAGAAAAAGCCGGAAGTGGCGCTGTGGCTCAAGTGATAGAGCGCTAGCCTTGAGCTGAAGAGCTGAGGACAGTGCTCAGGCCCAGAGTTCAGGCCCCACGACTGGTCCTGGGGACCAGAGCCAGGACTGAGCTCCTTGTTGTGACAGACCTCATCAGTCTTGTTCTTTGGCCCCCTTCTGCTTGAAGAGGCTTTTGAGGGGATCTCATGGGACTTGAAGTAAGAAGCAGAGACTTTCCGCTAGTTAGCTTGATACCAACCAGTTACCTTCTAACTGACCCAGAGATTTTTTTCCCCTCCTCCAGCCAAGGCTTTTTGCTTCTTTGCCAGCAATGCCATACACCTTCCAGCCCTGCTTATCAATCTACAGTATTTTCTCTATCAGTGTGTGAAGGCCTCCAGCATGGGAGAGTCGTATGGATTGCTTTACTACACCTGTCGTTAGCTCAGGTAACATTTACCATGTCCTAAAGAAGAACTGTGAGCATGATTTTCTTTTGTACATGAAAACAATGAGACCAAGGAACACTGAGTTCGGGGCATAGGGACAGAGGGAAGAATCCAACCCTACTCAGAAGACACCCAACGCAGACACTTACTGTTTTCCCTGGACACTGGGGCACACTGTGCCTTCCCTCCCAGCAGGTAAGCCTGCAACCATTGATTGACTAAGCACTTGCTCCAGGGTTGTGGCCTTGTGGAGACATAGCAACGCAGTGCTATCGATCCATACGCTTGGTTGTTTTTTTTCTTTTGGTGGTGGTGGTTGTGGCTGGGATTAGAACTCGGGACCTTGTACTTGCTAGGCAAGTGCTTTAAGGGACAAGGCCCTTCTTCCTGTCAATCACCAGCTGCTTTGGCCTCATTTTCCTCCTAAGCTCAAGGACCTGTCACTAAACTCTCAAAGGACAAGTAAGATCATTCCTGCAAAGCCTACCAAATCCAGAAATCTAGAGCATGATGGGTACACAGGAAGACCTCCCCATCCCCTTTCTTCCTTTGAGTTGTTTCTGCCCTAGAAGCGAGTGTCCAGCTATAATCACAGGAAAAAGTTTTGAGGGGTTAATGCTGTGTTATTGAATCTGCAAAGGCAGCCTGCTGGGATGCTGTTTTCCCCAGGAGCCAGAATGTTGGCCAAAATCATCTGAGAAACTTTTCTTCTTCTAATTTATTCTGCCTAGGGAGATCTTCTTAACAATGCCGTAAATGCTTCATATTTGTATAGCCATTTTAGACTTTTTCCAAACCCTTGTCACATTAATCATCAAAAGTCTCTTGAGAGACAGGTGGAGAAGGAAAAGGCATTCCTATATTGCAGACAAAAGAAGTAAGTTCAGAGGGGTCGAGCGACTTGCATAGGGTCATACTTCCAGCTAGGTAGAAGGAAACCGAATCTAGAGGCCTTACTTCCTACCCTGTAGCTCTAGACTTACCACACACACAGGTCATTGTCTTCCTGGCCTACATCAGAAACCCATACATAAAAGTCCCAAGAAATGAAACTCCACCTCTGAATACATTTAGTTCTTACTCTTTCACTTTGGGGACTGCAGTTTTTCTTGGGGAGCTTCGGTCACCATGCTGTTGTGTTGCACCCGCCACACTCTGCCTGATGCTCCCAGAAATCAGAGGATGGGGGAACAGTTTGGTAAATCTCCCTTTGATCTGTTGTAAATGAAATCCTATTTACAAGATACACTTCACTTCTTTTGATGTACAGCTCACTAATTAGCTCACGTTTGAGAGCAGGTTGCCTGGGAAAGAAAAAAAATAATTAGCTCGTTCCATCTCAAAAAGACACAATTCTTGAAGTGATTATGGTATTTGAATGATTAATCTCCTTTAAATGCACACGTGTTCCGGAGTGTTACTTTAGAAAGGTGTAATGAGAAAGAAGACAGAGGCAAGGGAAACAGTGTGGCTGTTTGCCTTTGAGGGCAAAGGGGGAACTGAGGTTTTATTCCTTGTTGTCAGATAGAATATGCAAAATAGCATCCTTGGCATTTTGTTCTGAACGCTCCTCAAGTCTTCCACATTTTTCTTTTCTACCAATAATATTTATCCTGTTGGTGAATGTTTAAGGTCAATCAGATGACATACTGCGAAAGGAAAAAGGGAAAGCAATCTATTTCACACTAATGTGCTAGTGACTGATACCATTTTCTATCTAATCTTGCTCCTCCCATAATTATTTGCTTTTAATAGGAAGTTGCAGTTCTACCCCCTGAACCACTCTCTGTTTGTGGTTCTTTAGGAGAATTCATTGAAGATCCCTCTCCTGCCACAATCTTGATACGACAGACTAGGGAAAAGAAATTGGAGTACTTAGTGATAATTTCCAAGGGTACAAAAACCCGGGGAGTGTCCATATATAAATTGTCGTTCTACCACCCTGATTTTGTCTAGTATATATTTGGGGTAATATGGAGAGATTGGGGGTGGGGGGAAGGGACTCAGGAGATCACACTGTAGTGTAGAAATTGCTCCACTTTTAACGTATATCCAAGGTGTAAGCCTTTTCCTTTACTTCACTTGTGTAAATTCCTTGAGAATAGAAATGATTTTTTTTTTTGTCCTTCAAGGTCATAGCGCTCAGTTGATGCTTTAAAAATTCTACTCAAAGGAGGTGGCGGCACACAGTAAGTGTGAAAAGTGAACTCCCTTATTCTGCAGTCCCAGGGACTGACATGTGGGCCTCGGTCATGCTCCTCCACCCCTTCTCCCCACCCGGCTTCACAAACCCAGCAAGAAAACAAGAGCCTCACGAGCACACCAGGCAATTAATACCAAATTGAGAGCTCAGCAAGAACAAGAGAAGGTAATAACTGTGACAAACTCACGGAGGTTTGAGTAACCATCCCGCACAGGTCCTCGTGTTAAACCATGTGCCTGCTGGGAGGTGCTGTGGGCTTTTAGGAGATGCATCGGGTCTTGTGGAAGGTCCTTAGATCATTGGGGGAATGTCCTCAAGGGGAGTTTGGGACCCCAGTCTCTTCCTGGCTGCTGGTGGGGGCGGGGGGAAAAGAAATGACACGTGTTCCCTCAATACTATCATCAGAGGCCCAAAGTAATGGGGCCACAGGATCAGGGACAGTCAGTTGCTTTGGGTATGTCATTATAGGAACAAAAAATCTTACCAACCTCTACCAGGTGCTGGTAGCTGAAATTAAGCATCATTTTAATCTCCAGTTATCTTGGCAGCTGACACAAAAGCAGGCCCCATGTTCAGTTGTACAGTTCTTATATGGTTATTATAATTCACAAACCTTTGCCAGCTCATCTGCTGGGACAACATTTTCCTGGCACTAAATCTTTAGTAGAAGCATATCTGGTGGCTTATCCTTATTAAAGATCATTGAGTAATATTCACAGCCAATAACTTTGAAAAGGATTTTGCAAAAGATTCAGCAGTATTTTTTTTAAAGGGAGTTTCTGTATCAGCTCTCTTAAGATGTAGTGGAGATAACATTAAATTACAACCCAGAGAAGATATTTGCAAAATAATGTGTTAGAAAATAGTACAATAGAAGGGTTACCATAGGAACTCCCTCCACCCACCTCCCTGAGAAGGGCTCTAGCCTTCTCTGTAGGTCTCTTCCTTTGTGCCTTCTCTCCCAAGGCCCTCCTGTGTCTTAATTGGAAACAGAGGCTAAACCCACCCTCATACATGAAACACTTCTTTCCATCAGGTAAACTGAGGCATAGTCTTAGTGAAAAGAACAGGGTTGGGGGGAACTCTCCCATTACATAGGCACATACATCTATCTTGGATGTAATGATATGTATCATTTGTATCGTTTTCCCTCTCCTTGTCATCTGGAATATACAAGTAGACTGTCAGGAGTCTGTAAACTTTCTCTACTTCGTAGAAAATGTCTGATTTTGAAATGTTGTTCTGTAACAACTCAACTCAAGCTTTTGAACACCCTAGATAATATGCAAAGGAATGAGTCCATCTGTATGACAATGGAACTTTATTTATGAAAACAAACTATGAGCCGGATTTGACCCTTGGGCCACAATTTGCTGCCATACAATCAGATGGTCTAAAGGCAGAATTGCATAATAAAAATAGTGTTGCACCCATGTACTACATTTTAAATTTCTTAGTAATTTTTTTTGGCCAGTCCTGGAGCTTGAACTCAGGGCCTGGACACTGTCCCTGAGCTTCTTTTGCTCAAGGCTAGCACTCTACCTCTTGAGCCACAGAGCCACTTCCAGCTTTTTCTGTGTATGTGGTACTGAGGAATCGAACCTAGGGCTTCATGCATATTAGGCAAGCACTCTACCACTGAGCCATGTTCCCAACCCCTTAGTAATTTGTTTTTAAAAAGACTAAAAGATGAAATTAATTTCAGTGACCTACTTTAACTCAGTATAACCAAAACTATTTTTCTAGTAGGTAGTCAATATGAAATTATCTCTGAGCTATTCTCTCCTCCACTTATTTTTTAGAGTATCAGGTCTTAAACACAGGGCCTTGAGCTCTTTCTTACCTTGCTCATGGCTGGTACTGTATCACTTGAACCACACTCCAGTATAGTTGTTTTTGTTGGTGGTGGTGATGGTTATGGGGCTTGAACTCAGGGCCTGGGCACTATCCTGAGCAATTTTTGCTCAAGGTTAGTGATCTACCACTTTGAGCAACAATGCCACTTCCAGTTTTGTGGTGGTTAATTGGAGGTAAGAGTCTCACTGACTCCTGCCCTGGCTGGCTTCAAACCATGATCCTTAGATCTCAGCCTCCTGAGTAGCTAGGTTTACGGGTGTGAGCCACCAGCACCTGGCAGTCTAATACAGTTTTTTGTTAGCTAATTGGAGATAGAGTCTCTAGTATTTTTCTGTCCTGGCTGGCTTGAAACTGTGACCCTTCCGAGCTCAACCTCCTGAGTAGCTAGGATTTCTGGTGTGAACCGCAGGTGCCTGGCCCTTTTTTGTTTTGTTTGTTTAAATACTATGTTGAAACCTTAGGTATATTTTACACATCTCAGCTGGGCCCACCACAACTTCTGTGTTCAGTAGTCCTTTGTGGCTGGAGACCAACACATAATTCTAGAAGGTTCTTTCTACTCCATACCTGCTCGCCCATCAGAAAACACAAAGGATGAGGGAGAGTAGACAATGTTAGAGGGTGAACAATACTGAAATGTATCTGTGAATGTTGATAGCTCACTGAAAGCTGTGGAATTATAGGGGAAAAGTAGCAGTGGGTCAATCTGATTAAAATACTGTATATGCAGATGTGTAATAACAGCATAGATGAAACCCTTTGGAACAGTTAGCACAGAGTAAACCGGCGAATGGCAGGAGTATACAACAGGTTCTCTGTGGGGTGTAAGGACTAGTGGGAAATGGGAGGACAAATGGAGAGAGGGTGATGGGGGGGTGGATATGGTTGAAAATGGACTAGTGACTTGAGAAGAGAAAGTGGGGTGAGGGAGAATGCATACGTGCTCATGTCAAAACGAACGAAGCCCCTGACAGCAACTGATTGATGCTAACCTTAAAAAAAAGTGGGGGGGGGGGAAGGGAGGGAAAACACAAACCGTGTTTGCTTCCCTGATAATTCAAGTCTGTGAAGAGTGTGATCATGAATGTGGTAGCTCAGTGCAGAGTCTGAATGACTCCATCACTATCTCCAAGGCAATTAGTAAATAGCTGATAATGTCTTCACTCAGAGCTTCAAAAACTGCACCCCCCCCACCAGCCTCCAACACTGTCCAAATGGAGAGAGGCGTGAGTACTTAATCCTGGCGTTAAGTAGACAGTGGAGCTAGGCTAGAACAGAGCCTTTCATCACAAAGCCACCACAGGTGAGAGATTTCCCCGAAGTCCCATGTTTCATGGTAAGTGTGCATTCAGTTTTGCTCGCTATGTCACAATAGGTATTCTTTTTTTTTTTTAATTCAAACTTCTTTATGGTCAGTGTATTTAAAGCCCCTGGCCTGTATGAATGCACGTGCATGCATGCGCGCGCGCACACACACACACACGCACACACACACACACACACACACACACACACACACACACACACACACACTGACAACTCGCTCTTTCACATCACAAATCTGTGACCAAAATTCCCCATTCAGAATAGGTACAGGCCATTTATCACGGTGCCCTGGAGAGTAGGTTTACGTAACAAGATGTTAAACTAGATATTTTAACAGAGGCTTCTAACATACACAATGGATTTCAAATGCTCAAGTGAGTTGCGGAGGCCGTGATGCAGAAATTTCCCCGGAGTCCTAATTTGGTGACTCAAACCGTCCTCTCACAGGGAGGGTATGTGGAGAGGATGTCTTTGGAGTGGGCTATGCTGCTGTGTGTCTTATGCCCCCTCCTCTTTAAACTAGAGGACAGAGATTTAGAAGGAGTGTTCATGTCTCCACACGGACACCAAAATCAGAAGGGCAAGAGATGGGCTGGTGAGAGCCTACAGTGAACTAAGAAGTTATTACGCGAGGAGGTGCTTGAATACCTAGAACATTGCAGAAGGATTCCAGAGTCTTCATGTGCTCTGCCCCAGGGTCATGTGTGAGTAGTAGCAAGTAGCCAGCGGGGGAAGATTGACAAGGAAAGACATTGATCACATCCCCATGCATTTTCCTAGATGAGGGTGGGTGGCTGAATGAAGTCAGGAGTTTAGCTTAGACCAGCAGAGGACCCAGGTAGAGTATCTCAGCGGTCATAGTTCTTCCTGTTGTCTGTGGGGACCAGACAAAGAGAGAGCATCTGGAAGAACAAAGCATGGTTGTGTGGTACACTGATTCAGGACTCCTGAGGATGTTGCCACCCAGTCTTGAATTGCATGGTTATTCTGAATGAGAGCTAAATGATGGAGAAGGAGGCCTTACTGCCTGGTGGATAAACTGAAAGATTACAGTTCCAGACGCCTTCTACCAGGCTGCTCAGGGAGGTAGTTGGCAGGGATGGTGTGGTCTTTCTGACGCCTCAGTTGACACTGGAGGCCTATGACAATACTGGTGCCTATATATATAACTAGCCCCAGTTATAGGGAAAACAAAAACAAAAACACACCCAGTCTAGAGGAAGGAATGGTAATAATGATAATGGATCATCATTTATTGAGGTATCACTATGTGGGCTTTTTTTTGTTTTTTGTTTTTTTGGTTGGTTGTAGGGCTTAAACTCTGGGTCTGGGAGCTGTCTCTGAGCTCTTCAGCTCAAGGTAAGTGCTCTACCACTTGAGCCACAGCGCCACTTCCGGTTTTCTGGTAGTTCATTGGAGATAAGAATCTCACGGCCTCACAAAAAAAAAAAAAAATTAAATTTAAAAAAAAAAAAAAAAGAATCTCACGGCCTTTCCTGCCCTGACTGTCTCTGAACTGCGATCCTCAGCTCTCAGCCTCCTGAGTTGCTGGGATTACAGGCGTGAGCCACTGACACCCGGCTATTACGTGGTTTTTTAAAACACAAAACCCAAGTTGAGTATAATTGTCTCAGGGGGGAAAAATGAGGCTCACAAGTTATCACAGAGCAGTGGGTAGCAAAGATGAGATTTGAACATGTTTTATTCAACTAAAGCACTGCCTGTATGGATGCTCATTTCTTGCCCAGCTTTTCCCTTGGACACTGGTTCTCTTCTTTTTCTGTGCTTCTGTTCCTCCTCTCCTGCTCGCCCTCCTCCTCATTTTCCTTTTCCTTGTCTTCCTCCTCCCTTCTCCTCTCCTCTTTTCTCCTCTCTGTCTGTCTTTCTTTCTCCCCCCTCCCTTTTTCATATAGGATTCTGTCCTCAGCCAGCACACAAGCTCCCCCCCCCCCCAGCCCTTACCTCTTACCTGAGGTGTATAAAATGAACAGACTGTTGTACTCTCACCAATTCTGGCTCCAGAGTGCTCATTAGAATCGTAGCCAAATCCCACAAAAATGCTGGCCAGGAAAGAGAATGAACACAGAAAAGAGCAAATTTCCTACTACTTGGTGCAATCAAGTTAGAGTTCTGTCAGCATGGGGGTGGGCTGAGAATGAAGAAGGATCTTTCTCAGGGTTCCAGGCCCTGGGAACACAATCAAAAGATTGTGGGGTGGTTTTTTTTTTCCAGATAATTTTTCTACCCTCCTAGCCATCCTGAGAAAACACCTGTTGCCTGGCTACCCAGCGGAGCAGTTTTGTCTGTGGAAAATGGGTCAGCTGATTGGCTAGTGTCTCCTTCTAATCTACAGACATTGCCCAAACAGCAGTTTCTAGACATCAAAAATGGCTGAGTCCCACTTCCATGGGCTACACAGATGTTATCTTCCTTTTCTTCTTTCACTGAGTTCTGCTTCTCAGGCTTTCATTGTAGACCTATAAAACAATTTTTTTTTAAATCCTGAAATAAGCCATCGTGAATGAAATGCAGTAAAACTATCAATATAATTAGATCCACAAAGGACTGCAGATTTTAAAATGACCATCTAGAGGATATATAAAGTAACTATATATAAAATATATTTTAGCTAGGTGTCAGGGGCTCATATCTCAAACCCTGGCTACCCAAGGGGCTGAGATCTGAGGATCACAGTTCAAAGCCCATCAAGTCAGTAAAGCCTGTAAGACTCTTATTTCTAATTAACTACTAAAAGCCCAGAAATGGCACTGTGGCTCAAAATGGTAAAGCACTAGCCTTAAGCAAAAAAGCTCAAAGTCAGACCCCAGGCCCTAAGTTCAAGCCCCAGGACTGATCCAAAAATAAATAAATAAAATATATTTTAAATGTCTCATGAATTAATCATCAAAACAACCCAGCCAATATAAAAAGTGGAAAATTTAGAATTTGGAAATTACAAATACAACTATTGTCATTAAGTCAATCTCAGGGCTAAATAAGTTAAGAGAATAAAGATGAAGCCAAAGAAACTGTCCAGAATAGAATCCTAAGAGACAAGAAATAGAGAAAAAAATGACAGTCCCAGGAGAACTATCCAAGGGTTTTGCTAGGTCTATAGGGAATGAGAACCATTCCTCTCTAGGGTCTAAGTCTGGTGCTGATGGTGGCCATCTTGCCTCCGTAAAGAAAATGGAGTCTGAGAATGGAGAGTTTTGCTGCTGATGGCTATGGTTATTTACACTGAGAGTGAATTCCACAAGACCTTGGGTGGTTTGAGGAGGAAAGTCCTGCGGTGATGAATTGGAGAAGACAGTGCGGTGAGCAGGAAGAACTCAGATGTGACTCACAGATGTCCCTCTACTACAAACATGGCCAGACTCGGGAAGAATTATTTAACCTTCCTCCAGAGCCTAAATTTCCTTATCTGTAAGCTAGAGACTATTAATAAGTTATCATAAGTTGTGATAACAGTGCTTAGTGCCCAGAAATTACCCGATAAATACTATCTATAATTTCTTCTATTTGAACTTTTATGTATTTCCTCTCTACTGCTGTACCATTTACTTATCAAAAAATGATTCATTCCAGATCTATTCATATGGAGGGAGGGAAGGAATAAAGGAGGGGGCAGAGAGACAGAGAGATCGAGACAGAGAAAAAGATTATTGATCTAGGCTCTAAGACAAATAAAAGCAATTTAAGCCTGAAACAAGACAAGAAAAAGTAGTTTCTTGCCAAGAAAGATGCTCACAGTGGCTGCTTAGCAGATGCCAGCCCTGTGGGCTTTCTTTGACACTGTCAGCCAAGCTTTACTCAAGTCTAATCTGATTGTTCTGACCCCAGAGAGCTTGTCTAGAGGTTAGGCAGGATTAGCAGAGGTTACATCATGGCCCCTGCAGTTGTACAGACACCTCAGGCTGTCACATATCTGATGTGTCCAGGCATCTTCCAGGTGGCCTGAACCCTGATATGTCGCAGAGAAGCCAGGGCTTTGGGATAACAGGGTTATATAGACACTCTTTGTCTCAAAAACAGATGAGAATTTCCAGAATACAGACAACACAGAATGTTTAAATGGAAGAGCCCCGAGAACTTGCTGTTTACAAATCAGCACCCAAAGCCGGTTACCCATCACCTAAGATTCTTTATCTATCTTAATTTACAAACCTCTTCTCCTCCTCTTCCTCCTCCTCCTACCCTTCCTCCTCCTCCTCTTCCTCCTCCTCCTCCTTCTCCTCCTCCTCCTCTTCTTCCTCCTCTTCCTCCTCCTCCTACCCTTCCTCTTCCTCCTCTTCCTCCTCCTCCTCCTTCTCCTACTCCTCCTCCTCCTCTTCCTCCTTCTCCCTATTTCTTTTCACTGCTTGAATCAGGAGAACATCTGAGCATAAGATGGCAGCAGCAACAATAACAACAACAACAACAACAAAATGTCAGCTCATATTGCCAACTTCAATCAAATGCACTGAGCTGAGAAGGATATCATCTGGTCTTAGGAGGAAGTAGTGCTATAATCAATTAACAATGACTACCTTGGACAGCAGTCAGGAGTGTGAGGCCCAAACCCGTCTATAGGTGATTATAGCAGAGGCAGGGACGGGAGGGCCAAGTATCAGGTTGTCTGTGGTACTCTCTGTCCTTCTTCCAGTTTATTTATTCCATCAAATGTATAGGCATGTTGGTTTGAACAGTCACAAACCATTCTCATCTTACATGAGCCATGATAAACTGTGACATGAGAGTCCTGAACCAGCCAGGTTTTGTTTTACCTCTCTGTCCCTACCCGCTGCCTAACACATGCTTCCCATTGTACGAGATGACCTTTTCTCTTGATTTCTTTTTTTTTTCTTTTTGGTCCGGTCGTGGGGCCTGAACTCTGGGCCTGGGCGCTGTCCCTCAGCTCTTCAGCTCAAGGCTAGTGCTCTGCCACTTGAGCCACAGCGCCACTTCCGGCTTTTTTCTTTTTGCTTATGTGGTGCTGAGGAATCAAACCCAGGGCCTCAGGCATGCAAGGCAAGCGCTCTACCGCTGAGCCACCTTCTTGATTTCTTTAAGATAAACAAAACACAACCTCTGGAATATAGGGCAGGGATGTCTGCTGGTTCTGGTGAGGGAACTGAGGTTCAAAATGGAGGAATGGCTTCTTTGAGGTTATGGCAATCAAACTAGGACTCCTCTAAAAAATAACACATAATTGGCCACCTGACATGGCACACTATAATCTTAGCAGAGAAAAGACAACAGAAAGGCAAAGTGACAAAGACCAGCTTATGTCCCAAAGGCAAGTCAACTGAGAATGACAAGAAGATTTGAAATGGTGGGGGTGATGTGATGTGATTCTTTTAAGGACCGTTTGCGTTTCCCAGTCACATCAGAGATCTTTCCTGAGGCCCTCTATATTTGTAGTATCTGCCAAAAACAATATAAGGATCTATCGATAACCTTGTACTTTGGTAGTTTTGACATTTTTGATGGCTTTGCCTCTTTACTGAGCCTCTGCTCTGGGCCTGGTAGGCCCAGACATCAGTAAGACACAGGTGATAGAACACAGGTTTCAGCCTAGCAAATCTCACAATCTAAAGAGACAGAAAACCACATATAGTGCAATATAAATGGAATTATAAATGTGTACATAAGGTAGAGTAATGGCATAGGAGAGGAGAGATTAACTCTGGAAGGCAGCAGGAAGTTTTATACAGAGACAATATCTGGGCATTACTAGCTCTTGTATCCACTGAACAAACTTAATAACATTCCCAAGGAGTGTCATTCCCCCTGTTCTACACTAAAGGCTGGGGAGGCATGCGATGAGGCCCCTGACCTATCAGAGCTCAGAGAAAAAAAAAAAGTCATAGCCATGTCTAGAAAGCCATTAGTCAGTGAGAGCCTGACACAGCAGAGGCCGTGCCAAAGGGCGGTCACCGGACACCTTCCGCTGTGTTTGTCCTGTTTGTGAGTTGTCTAATAACACCAGTAACACAGAGAGATGAATTACAACAGAACCAAGAGGAGATAAAGCAACTGTGGAAAAAAATTGATAGCAACTCCCTTTAACAAAAATTCGTAACATCTACTTTGGGCTGGGTACCACAGCCATTTCGATGAATCTGAAAGAGCAATACCCAGTGGTCCTCAAACCAAGGAATTAATGACACCTTCTGGCTTCAAGTCTTAATTTCCTGTGTCCAGTCTTACCCATTTCCTCAGGTAAGAAAAGTGAATGATTCCTGTTACCATCATATTAAAACCAACCAAGCAGGGCTGGGAAGGTGGCTCAGTGGTAGAGCGCTTGCCTCCCATGCATGAGGCCCTGGGTTCGATTCCTCAGCACCACATAAGCAGAAAAAAGACGGAAGTGGCGCTGTGGCTCAAGTGGTAGAGCGCTAGCTTTGAACGGAAGAGCTGAGGGACAGCACCCAGGCCTAAAGTTCAGCCCCCACAACTGACAAAACAAAAACAAAAACAAGCGAAGTGCTTTGCCTATTTTCTGGCACATTCTAAGTACTCTATAAAAAATATTATCAGTAAGTTGGGTGTGCTGGTGGCTCACATCAGTAATCCTAGCTACTTGGGAGCCTGGAGACAAGAGTATCATGGTTTGAGACTAGCCCAAGCAGAAGAGCTCGCCTTTTCAACCCACAGCCAGGCACAGTAGAACATGTCATCCCAAGCTATATTGCAAGGCTAAAATTGGGAGAATCATCATGCCAGGCCAGCCCAGGCAGAAAAGTGTGGGAGACCCTGTTTCCATGGAAGAAAAAACTGGATCCTGTGGCACCTAATAGTCAGATTGCTGCTCAAGTGCATGTCTGGGTTGGGAAGTAAGGCCTTATCCTAAAAATAATAAGTGCCAGGTGCTGGTGGCTCCCACCTGTAATCCTAGCTACTCAGGAGGCTGAGATCTGAAGATCACGGTTCAAAGCCAGCCAAGGCAGGAAAGTCTGTAAGACTCTTATCTCCAATTAGCCACCAGAAAACTGGAGCGCTATCCTTGAGTGGAAGAACTCAGGGACAGTGCCTAGACCCTGAGTTGAAGCCCTACAACCAACAAAACAAAACAAAAAACACTAAAAATAATTAGTGAAAAACGGGACAGGAAGCAGGATTCAACTGTACTGAGCTAACCTAGCAAGCACCAGGCCTTGAGTTCAAACCCCCAGTACTACCTAAAAGTACATGTAGTATCAGCCACAAAGAAGATAACTATGTTAAATGGCTCTTCAGAGGTCAGAAGAGGTGACATCTGATTTAAGACCCTGATTTAAGTAATCTGATTTAGGTAATATGATTTCAGTAATAAGTAGATATTAGTCAGAAAAATGTAGGCATCCACATGCAGATTACATTTTTCCACATTTGTTCCACTGTTCACAGTTTCCTTAGTTTAAGAATTTTACAGTATTGTAAAGTAAGAACATATGCTAGGTTATAAAAATCAGTCTCAAAGTAATTAGAGTTTCTGAAATCATCCAAGGCATATTCTCCACCACGATGGAATTAGGTGAGAAATCAATAGTCCAGAGAAGTGTGAGAAATCTATCTTCATAGCAGCCCTGGGGTTTGAACTCAGAATGTGTTGTACTTGCTTGGCAGTCATGCCCTCCAGAACCTTTCGACTCTGATTATTTTTTAGATGAGGCCTCACTTTTTTTCCCTAGGCTGGCCTGGACCGTGATCCTCCTATTTATCCAACATCTCTATCCATTATCCATTTATCCATTATCAATATTTTCCAACATCTCTAAGTACCATTTGTTATCCCAATCTTAGCACATCTTTTCTTGATCTGTGCCAATGTGCTGACTCATTAAAGCGCACTCCTTTGTGGTAAGGCTTTGATTCTTTTAACAGTTCAATATGGCTATGTTGAGTTCCATTTCACCTGAAACAGGATGCCTCTGTTTGCCAGAAAGTAGAGGAGGAAAGATCAGGTGTAAAAGTGACTTGTCCCTCTATTTGTCCTTAAGTGCACTTTGGATTCCCCACTTGATGTGTGGGAAACACTAGGGAACCCCAGCCAAGTGGACCTTCTACGTGGCAGAGAGCAGAGGAGCCAAAGATTCCCTCACTCCCCAGAGAAAAGCCCCTGACTGATGGTAGCGGATCAGCCTCTTATCCTCGACTTCCTACAGAGCTGTGACTCAGAGATAACACCCACTCACAGTCCCCCAGCACGCCGGCGTTGTACACTTATTTCAGTACAGCCAGGCCTTTTGGTACTCAGTTACAAGAGATGTTTCGGCCTCCCTAAGACCTCTACTGCTCCTCTAAAATAGGTTTTGTTTGCTACCTACCTACTTCATGGCATCAGATGATGGCATTTGACATGGTGCATAAACAGCCTACTCCATAGATCTCCTAGGTACTGGTTCATTCTTTCACATAAATCCTGCCTTCTGGTTCATCCTCTGTCCACTAGATTATCACCATCATCATCATCACCACCAGGGGAGGATTCTTAATCATTGTGAATTTCAGTGTAAACTTTTAACATATCTTCCAAAAGAGATGTTATTTTTAGACTACAACAGAAAGATGGTTGTACAAGGGCCCCACACTCCGCTCAGTCCATTGTAAGTACTCAACAAAGACTTATATGGCGCTGACTGCTAGCGTCAGCCTCCCCACCTTTGAGTGACGGCGTCCCTCTGATTGTGGGGAACATTTCTCGTGCCATCCCTCAGCTGGGCAGAGAGAAAACAGGAGAAGCTGTGTATGCCAGTCTATCTCGCCCGACATCTCAAGCTATCAACAGTATCATACTCAAATGAATGTAATCTCCGCATACAAAGTTACTTGAGTTAATCCTAATCGTCCAATAAATCTTAACAGTGGAGCAACTGTTAGGATTTGGCGACTTTTCTTTAGTACCGTCAAGTTGCCAGAACTTGAATTTTTTACAGCTATCCTAAAATGAGGCTGTTCCTTCCTTCTTTCTCCAGCTTTCCCCATGTGATCCCCAGTGAGTCAATTTATCGTTCGTTTTTGGTTTTTGTTTTTGTTTTTTTTCCTGGAGCTAGGAAATCAATGAATTTTAAATGGCTGATGAAGAGAGTTCTAGAACCCAGTAACCCTTGTGCTACTAAACCAAGATGGACAGATTCCCTGGGATGAGGTGCAGTGGGAGAGTGGGAAAGAGACAGTGGTATAGTGGAAAAAGTGGTTTTAATTTTAACTTTTTTATATCAACCATTTTCCCACACTGCTTTGTAAGTGAATACGAGGAAAGACAGCAATAAAGGCAACATACATTGAAATAAAGTCTCCCAATGAGGCACAGGAGGGGTAGCGAGCGAAGCTCTTGGGACTCTATTTTTTTAACAGCATTATTTGCTTCTGAATTTGAAATGTCAGAAGGCAGAAGAAAGAAAGCCTCTGTTCTGATGTACTTAAAAAAGTAAAAGTCAGAATTGCCTTTGGGTCAATGTGCAAAAAAAAAGATCCTCAACACTCCCCTTTTCTTTGGGATACCCTTCTAGAGACCCCATCTACATTTGGTAAGGAGCAAGAAGCCTCCTTTCAGATTTTTTTAGGGGGTAGAGGATGAACTCAGGGCTACGCGCTTGATAGGCAGGTGACCTACCACTTGCGCCACACCTCCAACCCTTCCTGCTTTCGTCATGCCTGAGCTGAGCTGGACTGTGATCCTCTTACTTACACCTCCCTCGTAGCTGGCATGACAGACATGCCCACCATACCCAAGCTTCAGTTGGCTGAGATGGAAGTCTTTATTCAGAGCTGGAGCTGGCTTATACCTGTGGGAAACTCAAACTCTCCATCAGATGGGACTGTTGGTATTCAGTTCGCCTCACCACTGACCTGTAAAACAGACCTAATAGGATAATGGAGGCAAAGACACTTTGCAAATATTAAATCACTAAAGGAATACCAGCCTATTACAAAGAAACTCGGAGAATGGGGGTCAGAGATGATGGGGAGAAGAAAAGAAAGAGGCAGCCTTAGGATTTCAGCCTCATCTTTGTGACTGTTTGTGTGTGAATACAATAAATGCTTTAATAACACAGGTGAGTAGTACCTGTATCAACACAGTAGTACTAATCTATCCAAATAAGAATCTTCAGATAGGCATGGTGGTGCATACCTACAATCTGAGCGACCTGAAGACAGAGAAGGATGCCAAGTTCATGGTCAGGCCAAGCCAAGTTAGTGAGACCTTATCACAAAAATAAAATAACTAAGGATACAGGTGGACTCATCGCAACAATGAGATGTACAAGTTGTTATGTCGAAAAATGAACTTTACAACTTTGGTGGGGGGGGGAGGATCGGGGAGGGGGAGGGGGGAATATGGGAAGGGATGGGAAGGGGAAACAAAGAGGAGGCAACAATGCTTGATAAGAAATGTACTCGTTATCTTGCCCATGTAATTGTAACCCCTCTGTACAGTATTCTCAAAATAAAAAAAATAGATATAAAAAATAGATGCTAAAGTCTAAAAAAAATAAAATAAAATAATTTAAAATGGACTGAGGCTCTTGCCTAGCAAGTGTGAGGCACTGCGTTCAACTCTAATTTTGCAAAAAAAGAATGTTTCATATTTGTACCTGTGTGTTACTTTGCATAAGAAACTACCTCAAAATTCAGTGTAATAGTTATTTTTCCTTCCTTCCTCTTTTCTTCCATCCCTCCCTCCCCTCTTCTTTTCCCTCCCTCCCTTCCCTTTCTTTTCCTTTCTTTCTGGCAGGACTGAAGTTTGAGCCTTGCACTTACCTAGGAGTTGCTCTGCCACTTAAGTCACATTCCCAGCCTTACTGCTTTAGTTATTTTTTGAGTAGGATCTCATGTTTATGCTCAAAGCCAACCTGGACTTTGATCCTCCTCCTTAGACTTTCCAAATAGCCAGGATGGCTAGGCTCTCAAGAGCTGAGATTACGTACATGCACAACCATGCCCGGCCTCACAACATTTTTTGGCCATTAAAGAATAGCTCTTGACAAGCTAGCCATTTCTGGTCAGTTCCACAGCTACACACCACACAGTTCGATCAGTGGGCCACTTCAATGCTTTCATGGAAGACATAGAAGGTAGCCCTCCCACCAGGGAGCCCAGGGGTACCAAGCCATTCTGTCCCTAGTGAATCAAGGGCTTTGCCCAAATGTCAGGCAAGAGCAGCAGGACTTCTCACATCTAGCCGACTCCTTCCCTGACCTTACTAATTTAAGATGGTTTCCATGATTTTCTGGACATAACTGGGTAATCTAATAAAGGTAGATTAAATTACACTGAGTATTTTCAGTTCTGAACATGGGAAAAATGTATCCTGGTTTTTTTTTTAAAAAACAAACAATAAACTACCCCACACTCGTCTTATTTTTTTATCTGGGAACTGATCATACAGGAACTAACTCAAGTTATTGTATGTGAAACTCCTAGCAGCTGTGTTAATTTTTCTAATTTGAAAGAAAGAGGAAGAAAAGAAAACCTTGAATCCACACAATTATATTTTGTCACAAGTCAAAGATGTGAGGAGCCCGAGTTATAACTTCAGAAATAGATATTTCATTAATAAAAAATTAATCTTTTACCACCCCAGAAACATAGACACACATTTCCATACTGTTTTGAACTCAAGTCCTACCACTTGAGCCTATGACCTCAGTCATTTTTCCTATAATTATTTTCTTTCAAAATAGAGTGTCATGTTTATGCTCAAGCCAGCCTGGATGGTGATTCTCTTGTTAATGGTACCCACACATCTGAATGACAGATGTGAATCATCACACCCAGATTTTTACTATTTGAGATAAGATCTGAAAGACTTTTTGTCTGGGCCTAAGCTGGGATTCTCCCAGTCTCTGCCTCCTCAGTAGCTAAGATGACAGATATGAGCCACTCTGTCTTTTACATGCATATTTGTAAAGGCTCCCCAAGTGGCAAATGCTGGCTACCAAATCATGTCGATAATTTCCATGATCATAAAATAGATAGGCAAATAAATAAAGAACATGGATTTAAACCAAATGAAATATTGGCTCTGTGCTGGCTCAGCTGGCAGCCTATTTACAGTTTGATCTGGTTCAGTAGATTTAGAATATCAGTGTGCTGGACTCCAGTCTTTGTTCCTACTGGAAGCTGAAGCCCAAAATAGGGGAAAGGAAGTGCTGTTCTGTGCTGTACCTTTAAACTAACCTTGGCTTCCCCCTTTCTCTGTTGTATGGCAATATTGCCCTTGTCCAGTGCTCCTACACAGAAGAGCACATCTCCAATCGTTTGCCGAAGATCTGTTTCTTGGCCATTTTCTCATGAGCAGCATGGTGAGTGTGTCCTGTATCAAGTCCTTCTGGGGAGGCCTCACTGGAGGCCCACTGGAAGTACAGTCTTGTTCTCTTCTGGATCCTTTCCAAGGTTTTTTGTTTTCTTTTTTAACTCAAAAAATGCACTTGGAGCTTCCCAGAACTCAGAAGCTCCAGGATGAGCTGCTGAGAGCCCCCAGGAAGCACAGGACGATTCTCTCAATCCATTGGCTAACACCAATCTTTCCATGCCTTAGGAATCAACTATTTGAGAACAAAAATAGGAAGGAATATATGTGGGAAAAGACAGGGGAAAAAAAACCCTCTGGGGAGTCTAAATGTCCAAGACAGCAAACTGTTACAAATATTATAAGACTTTTTAGAAACACCTCTTTACCCAGTGTATCAGTAATGAAGAATTCTAAGCAGTTTATTTTAAACTTTTTCTTAAATCTTTAAAACTAAATAATCCTCTCCTACCACCATCACTGCACTAAAGACCCACACATTCAAAAATGTGCCTAAGCGAAATGAACCCCAGGATAAGGAACAAGAGGTTTTATCTTTCTTGCTGTTGTTTTTAATGTACTTATAACATACTATGTGATTTTTTTGTTTCTTTTGTATGTTCTTCCCCCACAGTATAACCCCTGTTTTCACTGTATTTGATTCTGGTGCCCTGCATGTTGTTTATACATTTTTCTAATTTGGGGAGGGGAAGGGAAATAACAAAATGCTGAAATAAGGATATAGGTTGACCATTGTAACAATGAGATGTACAAGACACTATGTTGAAAATGAACTTTACAACTTTAGTGAGGGAGGGAGGAGTTGGAGGAGGTGGGGAGGGAAGGGATGGTAGGGGAAAAACAAAGGAGGGGGTAACAGTGCTTGATAGGAAATGTACTCATTACCTTACTCATATACACTGTAACCCCTCTATACAGTATCTTTACAATAAAAAATATACATTCAAAAAGCAAAAATGTGCTTACAGAGCATAAGGAGTGTCATTCCTGGTTTTATTAAAGACTCAGCCCCATAGCCTAAAGTCTTTTGGAAGCATGGACTTTTAAAATTCAGCCACATAGAATTTCCAAGCCATATACAAACACAGTCCCTGAAATTTGCACGTAGCAGCCTGCAGCTCAGAGACTTGAGACTGCAGTAACTTATCCAAGTTCTGGTGTTTCATGAGTCATAGAAGTGGGACTGAAACTTAGATCTCTGAGTTCTTGGGCCAGAGCCTAGATCTGAACCTTGTGATTGTGTCCTCGGAGCCTCACAAGTCATTCCAGAGGGTCTGATCTCTAGCCATTCCTTGCCTTTACTAGATTAAAAAAAAGGGAGTGAAGCGCTGTGATAGCTCAAGCCTGTAGTCCTAGCTACTGAAGAGGCTGTGAGATTTGGAGCACCAGCCTTGAACAAAAAAGCCAAGAGAGAGCGCAAGGTCCTGAGTTCAAGTCCAAGCATTTAGAACTGGAGGGTTCATTTCCCTTTACCAAATCAGAGAGAATCTTCATTAATTCGGGCTTAACTTGTAGCATTTTCTGAGCTTTGCTAAGAGGATCCTGTACATCTGAAGCTTGCTTTTCTTAGGGCTCTGGGTCTTGACATTTTGGACATGCTATTAGCCAAGCATCATGGCAGGTCAATCTTTTCCCATCTCTGCCTGTCCAGCCCCTGGAGGAGAAGCATCATTGTTCAGCTGCCATTCTTCTTATGGTAACATTGCCAACCCCTGACTCTGGATGACAGAGAGAGAGAGAAAAAAAAAAAAACATTGTAAACATTCTGGGATTCATTACTCCTGGGAACTAGCTGCACACCATGCTAATAAAGTATGAGACGTCCTCCTGTTCATCATCTTTATTTCCTCAGAGATGCCCGGGAACAGCCTCCCCACCCCCACCAAGTCGGAGTACATGCATATCATGCAGCAGCTCAGCAGCCCGAATCGCTCAGTGCAGCTCTGGAAAATAAGTAGAAGGGACACGCAGTACAAAGTGTCTATGTGACCTTCTGTCTCCTGTCACCCGCGGTCACCAGCCAGCTTAGCATCCAAGGCAGGGAGCACAAGGGCCGCCCGACATTCAGCTTTGTGATTGTGCTGAAACTAATTTCCTTTCCAGCATCCGAGCCCCCGGCCGCTGGGCCTTCCTGGCAGCGCTGGCTCTTTTGCCAAAGAACGAATGTCAGGGGCTTTCTTGTGCTGGAGACAAATGTGCTGGTTCATTGGGTGGCAGCAGGTGCCAGCGACCCAGACACCGGCTAGGAGTTTCACTTGTGCTGCCCGTTCGCTGTTGATGGTGGACCTGTTGGAACCCTTAGGCACAGTGCCCCCTTCAGCAACCCTTTCCATTCTTTTGAAAGAAAAGACATGGGAGTTCGCCAAGTACGTTCTTGTGAGATAAAGACAGATCCCTTACATCCCTAAGATGGACTTAACATCCCTGCATGAATCACATCTCCTGATACCCTGTGCCCCCCAGCTCCATGGCCTTGCTTCGGAGTTCATTTCTC
This sequence comes from Dipodomys spectabilis, assembly GCF_019054845.1. Taxonomy (NCBI): domain Eukaryota; kingdom Metazoa; phylum Chordata; class Mammalia; order Rodentia; family Heteromyidae; genus Dipodomys; species Dipodomys spectabilis. Next base: position 1,583,760 of record NW_024870935.1, read on the forward strand.
ACCCTCCACAGGGCCTTTTTACAGATGTCCTCGCTCCTGGAACAGCTCTCACCTTTCTACTATCTCCCACCCCCATCATCCAGCTAACTCTACTCGGCCTTCAGCTTTAATTCAAGCTGCCGTCTCTGGACTTCCAAGCTGGGCCAGGCCTGCCTATGTGGTTGAATCAGGCACCACCTGCTACCCCTACAGTTTTGTACTTCATTGGGGGAACCCTCTTAAACATGTCTTTGCTTTCATGTGACTAATCTCCGTGAAGCTAACTCTTGGCATCTTTGCTTCCATGGTATCTGCAGCCATGAACCCATGTCACAGCACTTTGGAGACATGGTACAAACTATCATGAGCAGCATTTTTTTTTACCAAGGAGAAAATCAAGCTTGAGAGATAGTTAGCCCAAAGTCATGAAGCAGAGGCTAAAAGTTAGGCCATGTAGCTTCTAATATACAGTTCCTACTATGCTGGGCATACCAGAGGGCTTGATTTTAATCATCAATATAGACTACATCATAAGTATTGCCTATTAACCTACGGATACCTTAAAAAAAATCCAGATTCTAATAAATTGAGAATTTTGTGGTACCTCTGAAAAGATTTTGTTTGATGTTGACCTTTTCAAAATCAAAAAAGAACTCCCAGCTCCAAAGAGCTGTTTAGAATCTGTGTGTGGGAATGAGGAAGAGAAGAAAGATGAAGAATGCAAATGGAAGGTTTTTAGCATTTTGGAAGGAGTATATTTGAGCTGACTAAGAGGACAAATTGTTTTAAAAATGTCAAATTAGGCATTTTTAGAAGCATTTATTTACAGACAATCCCGTTATGATAATTACAAATACTTCTTGATTCATCAAAGTAGGCTCCCTAAGGGTTTCTCAGTTCAGATATTTATTAGCCTGCTTCCAATTAGTATTCGGGCTTAAAAGCAAAAAGTTGCATTTCATAAATGCTTCCATAATTGATCTTATGGGCTCCAGCAAGCCCATGTCTCCCAGCTCCTTCTGTACCCTATACAGAACAAGTTCTTTCTTGCCTGTAAACTTTCCTCTGCCCGGAGCATCCATGCCCAATCTTCCCAGGGCCCTGGCCTTCTCTTGTTCCAGAGCCAGTGAGTACTTTTCTAAAAGAATTCCCCTTCCTCATGTCACTTTCCTTGACATTGCTCAGATTACTTTATGGCTTCTACCACTGTTGAGGATTACCAGGGATCCCTGAGAATATTCTTATTTATTGTCACCTCTGTCCTCTAGGCTGGGGCTTCCCAAGAGACAAGACTTCTCTTGGTTTCCCCCCCCCCCCCCAGTGTCTTGAAAAGTATGTGATACTCAGTAGGAATTTAAATGGGGGTGTTATTGTTGTTGTTGTTGTTGTTTTAAACAACAATGAATGAAGCATGCAGAGTCTAGACTAATCTGACTAGGTTAGAAAAAAACTAACTAGAGAGCTAATCCTGATAAGCCCAGATAAACAAAGTCTTAAACCTCTTTAGTGAGAGAACTCTTTGTTTCAGAACTAGTATACAGTTTGAACAATTCCAAAGAAAATCAACTGCCAGGTTGGCAAAATTCTAGTAATCAGGGAAATAGAGGTTGGTTAAGACCAACTGATGTTTTATGAAATAACCAGCAGTAAACTTTGCCTCTCTCTTCTACACATACACACACACATACATACACACACATACACACACACACACACACACACACACACACAACACACACTTCTACCATCCCTTGTGAAAGCTTAGACCTGCTAACACTTGGAGCTAAACCCTTTGCTTGGTGAAATTATTAAAAGCTGGAAGAAGTCAGCGATGATGTTGTTCATATCTTAGCAAATATTCCAGACTTGATAAACATTAAATCATTCACATCCAGGAAAGTGAATATAAACAGCGGGCTGTTGTTGACTAATTTATTTAAGAATTTCCATCTGATTTATGCTCAGAGGAGCCCCTTGGAAAGTTCATTATTTGATGATGAACATGTTGGTGCAACCTTGTATTAATGAGGAAAGTTACTGACCCACAAAGATGACGCCCCTTGTTCAAGAAAACCAAGGGAGCCTGGTGAGCCACATGGGAAAGGAGAATTCTGATTCTCCTACTGTCTCTATAAGTCAAAGATAGCTGGACCAGGAAGTGTCTCTGATTCTTAAAATGACACATACACACGAAGGCTCTCAAGCTCAGGAAAACCTTCAAGGGCTGGGAGGATGATCTGAGTGACACCGACAGTGCCGCACATGTGGTGAGGACTGTGGAGTTGGCACTCGCTGCCCAGATCCATTCATTATTGCCATGAAGAAATGGGAACCTAAGAGGACCAGATTTGGGGGGGAGAGGGAAAGTCTCATTTTGAAACCTTACATGGGCACTGAAATTGGTATTCAGCTGTGGGATTCATCCCACAGTCTGGCTGCACTAGACACTTGGAAAGAACCAGCTTAGAAAAATGTGGAAAAAGAAAGTCAAGAACCACAGGCAGCGCTGCCAGCTGCCCTGGTCTCAACTTCCTGCAGCTTCCCCAGCCCTGTCTGTAGGTTTCGAAGGGATTTCCACATGATATGAGCACAATAAGCAAACAGTATCTTCCAAAACAGCATTCTGAGCTAAGGTGAAAGGCCAACAGTGCCTGCCTGACACTTCCTGTCTGGGTGGAGATGCCCCGCCCATGAGATTCAAGATGGCGCCCTGCAGAGGGATGTGGGCTGCACCTGCAGCTCAGAGTCAGGAACCTAAGACACTGTTGTGGGCCTGTCTTCCAGGAATTGGAGAAACAGGCAGAGATTACCATCCCTAGGGAAAGAGTCTTCCAAGTACTTTCTTTCGAAGTGCCATTTCTTCCTAACGTGACTGTCGGGAACTACAATGCATTCTGCTTCATGGATTGGAAAACAAAGGTAAAAGACAATGTCCATGTGGGCAGCTAGATAGACAGGAGCAGGAATAGGAAATGTCCCCAGCAACAAATTCCATTCCATTATCCTTTGCATAGGCAGAATCATTAGCTCCCCCTCCCCAGAAGGCTTACTCCCTAAATGATTAGGACAATGGCCCTGAATTTTCCTTATAGAGCCCATATCAAAGCTAAGCAGGTGCTTTGAGGGCTTAATAACCATTCTTTGGTCTTCCATTGACAGCACTAAACCTGGGTATGCAAAGAGGATCGAGTTGACAGGGTCTGCTCTCACCTTCTCAGAAGCACAGGGACTTCCCACATCCAGATAGACATGTGGTTGCCTCACCCCATTAGATAATAAAACTCCAGACCCTGACAGCTTTGGAATCACTCACCCTTCACAATGCCCACTTTGGGCCTTAGATGCATACTTACATTTAGCTAATAAATTACTCCTTGCTATCTTCCTGTTCTTTAGGGTTCTTCTTCTGCACCTAGGACAATATTCCTAATCTTAAATTCTGTACCTCCAAAAAACATGCCCTCTACCACTAAGAAACACTCTTCCTGTCACTACTGAAAGGTTAAGGGATATATTCAAGGTCATAAATGCACCCTTTTCGAGATTACTGTGGAAACTAAATAGGAGTCTGTATGTGCTACAGTAATAAGATGTGCATTTTAATTTTAAAGTAATTTGTACAAAGCTATTAACAGCAGCTAATATGTTAATATTATCCTTCCCAGAAGACTCATTCACTCAATAAATATTGATTGAGCATCCACTATTGCACCTAAAATGTAGGTTCTAGAATCTGCATGAATCCATCCAAGGTGGCATCATGACAGACAGATTTTCAAAAGGGCTCCCTCCTCCTACCACACAGCTAGACTAACCATGCCCATGCTGCTTGGTTTTGATTTTAAGTTGGAACATACATTCCAGAAGGAAGTGCTCAGTTGGAAGAGAACTGTCCTGAAAGGGTCCTCCATTCGTTACAAGACTCGGCTGAGGCTCTCTGCCAACTCACTATCTCTTCTTAAGTGGATGGTAAATCTGCAGGCCCCTTGTTCTATTCACCTTAGCTATCCCTGCCTGCCTGCTTCAAGGCTTCTTTCCCTGCCTCTTCTTACATCTCTCATTCTTATTCATGGGCTCTATAGCCAAGAACGTGCTAAGTCACCTTGACTTGATTAAAAGTGTCAAGTTCCTGGACAGTCCCTAGATGAACCTGTTCTCCTTGCTTTTTTCATGAGAGAACTCTTCTCCTAGGATGGGCTTTTTCACTGGCAGCTTGAAAGAACTAGTGATGTGGCAGTGTGATAGGGCCTATGGGAAGTCATTGGACACTTGTCAGTAAGGAAAGACTTCTTAGGGAGTGAAGACAGGCTCAGTTTCTCCATTACTGAACCAGAAGGACTGGCAGCAATGTTCCTTACAGTCCTCATACTGCTGTTCAAATGATCTCAGACACAGACAGACTGAAGGCTTTACTACAAGCAAGATGGACATCTTATCTCTCCAGAAATCACCCCCTTCTCTAAAGCCAGAAATCTTCTCATATTATCATCATTTAGAAACAGAACTCCTGATAAAGTGCAATGTCATTGTAGAACTTGAGCTCTGAATATCCTTAGCTTGGGAAGAGAATGCTCCTTGAGTTTGTATAAGAAAACTTTCACCACTACGCTGGGAAGCTGGCGGCTGCCAAGGGACGGAGATGAATCTGTAAGATTCATGTTCTATAATTACCCATACAAATAATTGTGTGTATGGATAGAGAGATGTATGTACGTGTCTATGAATATCCATGTATGTCTTTTTAGATCTAGCTTCTACATATGAGTGAAAATTATATTTTGTGTTTTGAGTTTGGCTTGTCTCACTCAGTGTGAGGGCCTCCAGTTTCATCCACTTTCCTGCAAATGACATGAGTTCACTTTTCTTTATGATGGTTTTATATATATTATATCTTCTTTATCCAATCATCTGTTTGGGGGCTGATTCCACCTTTTGACTGTTGTGAACATGGTTATGCAGGTATCTTTGTGATATGTTGATTTACCCTCTCCTCTAAACATATAGCCTTTTTTATTATTATTATTATTGTGAAAATACCATATAAAGGGGTTACAATTACATGGGCAAGATAATGAGTACATTTCTTATCAAGCATTGTTGCCTCCTTTGTTTCCCCTTCCCATTCCTTCCCATCTCCCATCCACCCCCTCCCCCCCAGCCAATCTTGTAAAGTTTGTTTTTCGACATAACAACTTGTACATCTCATTGTTGCAATGGGTCCACCTGTATCCCTATAGACATATATTCTATAGTGGCATGGTGTAATCATAAAGCAGGTCTTTAGACTTTTTTTTGGGGGGGGGGGTCCGGTCGTGGGGACTGAACTCTGGGCCTGGGCGCTGTCCCTCAGCTCTTCAGCTCAAGGCTAGCACTCTACCACTTGAGCCACAGCACCACTTCCAGCTTTTTTCTTTTTGCTTATGTGGTGCTGAGGAATCGAACCCAGGGCCTCATGCATGCAAGTCAAGCGCTCTACCACTGAGCCACCTTCCCAGCCCCAGGTCTTTTAGACTTTTGAGGAACCTCAATACTGACTTCTATAGTGGTCGCACTAGTTTACATTCTGAACAATTTGTTGTTTGTTTCCTTGATGGCTTGCCAGTTATGACGCAATCTTAGTGTAGTATTGATCTGAATTTCCTCTATGTTTGAGGATGCTGAACATTTTTTTCACGTATCTCTTCACCTCTTGCATTTCTTCTTGTGAGAACTGTCCGTTTGGTTCACTTTGTCCATTCATTAATTGGACCCTTCACTCTCTTGGTTTGGTTTTTGTTGTTGTTCTTATATATCCTGCACATCGCTGATCCTTTCTCTGTTGAATAACTGGTGAAGATTTTCTCCCATTATTACTTTATTTCTTAGCGAGTATATTAAAGTAGCATGATAGTAGGGTAGCCACAGGGCACAAGACTGTAACACATAGCTCAGCACTGTCACTGAGCAGAGCTCTATACATACACCCATGATCTAAGGAACTGGGGGGGGGGGGGGTATCTGTCAGTGTCACTTGGTGTGTGGGCAAGGGAACAAATCACACCACAAGATCTCATATGAAGTGCCAAGTTCTCTGGGCACCCTTTTTTGTGTCTCATTTTTCTCTCCCACAAAGTGAATGTAGTAATTATACATGGAACAGGATGCATTTGTTCATCATTTAGTAATTATATTGTCTCAAGAACTGCCCTGTGCACTTGGGATAGATTGGTGAGCACATACACAGATAAATACCCTCAAGGCCAACATGTAAACTTTCTGGAATAGGGCTTGGTATGCAGTAAAACTGAGAGGGTATAAGAGACTGAAAAATAGCATCGACAGCCTAATGCAGGTACACAGACTCAGAGCTCAGCATCGCCATGGACCTTTGTGACTTTGAGTAAGTTCGTTCTCAGTAGTAACTTGTTTCTTGAGAGTTATGTAGTAGCAGAAGCAAAGCACCTGTTGTGTGTTGGGACATCCGTGGTTGCTGGTTCCTATTTTAGTTTCCTAAGCTGCCATAACAGACGGGGATGGGTTAAATATAGCAGAAATGTATTCTCTCAGACTTGGAGGGAGAAGGCTGATATCAAGGTATCACCAGGATTGGTTCCTTCTGGAAGTTCCGAGGGAGGAAAAAAATCTGTTCCTCTCTCCTCACTTCTGGTGTTTGTGGAAAATGCTTGGCATTTCTTGACTTTGCATCTACCCCCTTTATCTCTGCCTGTGTCTTGACGTGGTGGTCTGCTCGGTGTGCTCTCTCTTCTGTCTTCTAAGGAAAGAGCACTGGTGTGTCTGGCAGCCTGGCACTTCCCAAGCTCCATTCTCCTGATCTACAAAACACAGATGCTGATAGTTCTATTTTTCAGCCTTCTCATTTGGATACAATAAAGCAACAAACCCGACTGTTGATATGATACCAAATACACACTAACTGTATCTTTTTTTTTTTTTGAAAGTTCATTATTGCTGGGCACCGGTGGCTCACACCTGTAATCCTAGCTACTCAGGAGGCCAGCAAAATCCACGAGACTCTTAGCTCCAATGAACCTCCAGAAAACTGGAAGTGGCACTGTGGCTCAAGTGGTAGAGTGCTTGCCTTGAGCTGAAGAGCTCAGGGACAGCGCCCAGGCTCAGAGTTCAAGCCCCACGGCCAAAAAAAAAAAAGCTCATTATTAACCTTAAAGGTTTCGATGAGGGCAGTGGTTCAATTTGAGTATCTCCCGTAGGAGGCCAGCTGTGTGGTTACCCAGACAAGCTAGCTGGCTACGTGAAGAAACTGAAAGAGGACATAGGATGGCTGTAAGATAGACTGGTCTAGAGCTTGAGGTCAGTAGAAAGACTGGTCTATATCTGAAGAAAGGCTCAGGCGGGCCCTGCTGTGGAAAGTTCTGGAGCTGGCAGCCAGTGGAAGAATAAAATGCTGTGAGTGACTTAGAAGAGCACCTTCCTTTCTCCAGAGAAAAGAGAAAAGACCTCTAGAGTCTACAGAGAATCTCTTGGGAACTACTTAGCCTAAAGAGACCAGCAGCAGCATGGGCAAAGACCAGGAGGCAGGCAGAGAGTATAGGATGCCAGCAGGATGGTCAGCTCCTACAGATGTCTTAGAATGTGCCGGTACCAGACCAAAGGTGCCTGTAGGGTGAGAGGGACAGTGCTTATTTTTCCCCCCTAGAAGCTTCAATGCCCTCCCCTGTCTGCTCCACTTGTACAGGTTTGACTGCCGTTCCTGGCCCTGCCTCAGTCCCCTTCTCTCTCTGACCTTTTCCTGCAACTCAGTTTGCACTGATCTCTTGCTGTTCTAAGCTCCAGAAATACTTGAGATAGCCTCACTGTGCTTAGTAGCTAGTCGTCTTTCAATCTTCAGAGCAGGAAAACAGCTACACAGAGGTGTCCCGCGTGCAGTAAATGAAGTAATCCTTGTAATGCATTTAGCCAGGTTCCCAGAGCTGCAGGCATGCACAATATACCTCTACAACTCTCTCCTGCTGTTTCTCCTCCTGCTTCACGCGGATATTATAATCATCACCTGCGCCCATATGGTGGATGAGGTCCATGGGAACATCACATTCCTTGAAATAGGGTTGTGTGGGTATTAGCTTGTTATGCCAACTCTTTCTCTCCCACTCAGAAAAACATCCTGGAAAATTAACTGAATGAACATGACATTGGTATCAAGATAACCTTGAATCTACTCTAACTTGTGTTGTTATGGGTTGTTTTGTTTTTTACTCATCCACCAGGATTGGTACTTCAGCTTCATGAGTCATAAATTCTTTGTGACATACCCCAGAATGTGCTGTGATGCAAAAATGTGCTGTGGCTCTGAATGGACAAATTTCTGCTGGAAGTATTAGCCTGGCTAGACTGTAGACTTAGTGAGGGGGTAGACCCTGTCGGACCCAGCTGATTGTTCCCTCACTCCACTGCCGCCACCACTACCACCACCACCACCACCACCACTACCACCACCACCACCATCGCCACTGCCACCACCACCGCCACCACCGCCACCGTGGGTGCCCAGCACAGGCCCAGCAGGCTCAGTACCTGGCCATGCTGATAGAAAAGATATCATTCAAACTTTCTTCACAATTCCTATGAAAATCTCTGTGAAGGGAGAAAATTTCATCAAGGCTTTTTAATATTTATCAGGACTTTGGGTGGTTACCAGTAACAGAAACCTGACTCTAACTCCCTTGTTATTTTTTTAAGGTTAAAAATTATTTCACATGGCAGGAAAAAAAAAACCTGAAGATATAGTTAAATTCAGCTAAGGCTAGCTCCAAATGCTCAAATTGTATCCACACAAACGTGTCTTTCACAGACCCTCAACTCTGATTTTCCTCATACTTGCGACAAAGAAGCCACCAGAAGCTTCTGGCTCATATTTCATCAGTTTGACAGTGGTCAGGAAAGTCTGGTCACTTCCCAGTTGTTTAGGCAGAATCCCAGACCTGACACATGTGCAGGATGAGTCACATACCTAACCCTGAAGAAGTTCGTGTGACTTGGTTTGACCAGATGTGTACCACTTTCTCAGTTTGGAGGTGGAGTGAGACAGATACGATAAAAAAAAAAAAAAAAAAAAAGAAGAACCCATTTTAGAGTTCAGAAAGACTATATCACAAAAGATCATGATGCAGTTCCTCAAGATAAAGGAAGTGGATATTGAGTAGGTGAATATTTTTGACATTTCGTCAGCCTGAGTGAGGCACCGTGGTTTTTGTATAGAAGCAGGGACAACGGTTTCCATGTCAACTGCTGTCACCATGGTGAGGAAGACACTGATCCATTGCATCATCTTTGGATTTAGGAGCCCTTTTGCAGAGAGCTGCGGACCCTGACGTTGCCACCAGCAAAATTCCGGCTATATGGACCTGTCCCTAACAGAATGAAGAAATATTAAGGCTGACCTACATGCAAAAGGACTCTGCCCTCGAGTAGGCATAGTGTGCATAGGCATTGAAGGGGCATCTGGAAACAGCTGCTAGCCAATTAGCAAGAGCAAGAATATCTTTGTGATTGTTCTGTCTTCTCATCAGAAGGAATCACCTTCTTGTGTAGCCCCAGAAAACATAGTAATTCCACCAACACCCCAAGCTATCTCAGCTTTCTCTTATCTATTACTTCCCATTCCCTATAAATAAAAGTTCACTCTGACCATGATTGCTGCTTCCTATGGCCAGAGAGAAATGTGCTAGGTTGGCAGAGCCCCTTTTATCAAAATGATGTTTTTCTTGGCCAGTGTGCTCTTGAAGAAAAACACACGCATGCACGTACACACGCACGCACCCACACTTGAAAGACAAGTTTTACTTAGTTTGTAGATGTCATTCCTTAAGTGATCATATTTGACATTGTGGCTTGTCTCAGTTTGTTTTCTGTTGCTGTAACCGAATCTCCGAGAATGGGTGATGTTAAATTACAGAACTGTATTTAGATCACAGTCCTGGAGGCTGAGAAGTCCAGAACATGGTGCCAGCATCCCCCCAGCTTCCAGTGGAGACTTCTTGTTACATCAACACATGGTGAGACTGAGTGAGCATGCAAGAGAGGTTGACTTTTATAACACAGCCAGTACATGATAACTCATTAATTCATAAATGAATTAAGCTACCAAGGAGGGCGGAGCTGTAGTGACCAAATCACCTAAAGATTCTACCTCTCAAACCTGCTCCGTTGGGGGGGACCAAGTTTCCAACACATGAAATTTGAGAGACACAGTCAAGCCATAACACAGGCATTTCCCAATAATCCATCAATGGAAAGAGTACCCTTAGAGGCAAGAGTAAGGGTGGTGAGCAGTATAAAATTTTAGGACAATAGAACCAAGAGATGACCTCAGGAATCATGCTCTCTCTGTAAGCATTATGCGTTCTTCCATTGAATCTGTGTTCACAGATATCTTCCCAGCACCCAGCATACTGTCTTAACATCCCATATGCACATGTTCCTCCTGACGGCACTCTTAGGAGGCGCCAGTGACCCATCCATGCGCTCCTTCCCACCGGCTGACAAGCGAGGCCCCCTGATTCACTCATGACAGCCATTCGGTTTTCACATAGAAATCAAAAGCAGCCTGTCGTTCCTGGCTAGCGGGTTGTCAAAAGGTTGTAGGGTTTTAAGGAAAGACTGTCTTCCTTTCAACCATGTCATTTCCATTTAGCAGAAACCAGAGACTGCCGCAGTGTGCTCTTAGGGTGAACGGCAGCTTCTTTGATCTTTGATATTGACACGCAAAAACTCCATTTTACAACCTACACGTCACTTCTCCTGGAAAAAATATAATACTTTAGGTGGTGTACGTATACAATCCTGGGACTTCCTTTTTTCACCCTTGGTGCTGGCCACTTAGATTTCAAGTGGTAGAGAAATGACACGGCTCAGCCAGGCAGCACAACCCCTCTGCTTTCAGATTTTAGCCTAAGTGGCATTAGGAAGTAGTCAATCATGGACAATTTGGACTCCTAGGAATAACTGTAAAAGTTAAATCGACTTTGTGCATTAAAGGAACACGCCCTGGCAAACCTCCATCCAAGGGAACCCATTGTGTGAGACCATAGATACAGCCGGCAAGATCATTAATGGCCCAGTTGAATTGCTGTGGTAATAGGAGTAAAAAGAGGGCTGCATCCCTTGGATAATTGGAGCTGCAGATGATCAAAAACTCTTTTGTTGAACTGGAATAAATAGGCTCTTAGGTTGGCATCAGTCCCCATAAACAAGGACTGCAGTCACGTTTATTAGCAATAAGACCCTGCCATTGATACCTTATAGTTACATGTAAGAAAGGAGACAAGAAAGAGCCATGTCAAGTCAGGTTGACGTGAAAGCTGTTATGCAAAATCAGTGAACAACTGTAAGTAGAGATTACTAGTCTAGAGGCTCCCTTCGCATAATTGGGCTCTGAGGGGGGCCTTCTGCCATTAGCTGCTACCTGCTAGGAAGAAGCAGGAGCACCTGATGCCTGTCTTTGTTCTTGGGATGTTCTTAGAATGATTTGGTAATGAGAATCGGTTAGAAGCTGGATTCGGCAGCAGGCTTCTGACTCAGATAAGCAACTGGGGATTTACATATCTCTAACCAGCAATCAGAATTCACCAGCTGAAGCAACTGGGTTTTTACTAGGAAGCAGAAATTTAGGAGACAGAACCTCGGACTTGGAGAATTTGCCTCTGAAACCATCCTCTTCAGCAGGAGTTTTTCTGCCTTGTATAAAAAGGATGGATGTGATGGAATCATGGAGAATGGCTAATGGCTCAGATTTGATGGGAGACTTGCGAGTATGTTTAAGTTCTGGTCTTTAATAGCTGTCTGGCACTGAAAAGGTTATGTAAATTGGTTGACCCAGTCATTTCTCTTTAAAATGGTGGAGGGAAACATTTTCTGTATTGTCATGAGAATGATAGTAACACTTTATGCAGATTAAATGTTAAAAAGGTCCTTAAAATGCTTAGCACTACATGGAACATTTACCAAGACATACCATGTTCTGTGGTATAAAAGATTTCTTAATAATACATTTAAAAGGGTTCTAGTTACAAAAATGTTTCCTGATCAAGGTGAAATTAGAGATTGATAACACCAAAATATCCATGAGATCTAAAAATACTGTAAAACTAGATGTGACACTGGTTAACAAACTAAAGAAGAAGTTTTAAAAAATAAAAATTAAGAACCCAAATATGAGTGGCTCACACCTTTAATCCTAGCTACTCTAGAGGCTGATATTTAGAGGATTGAAGTTTGAGGTCAGCCCATGTAGAAAAGTCCATGAGACTCCATCTCCAAAAAAGCCAACCTAGAGGCATAGCTTAAGTGTTAGAGTAACCAACTGAGCAAGTGCAAGTCCCCCAGTTCAAACCTGACTACTACCAAAAAAAAAAAAAAAAAGATAAGAAAATTATCCTTTTTGCCCTAAAAATTATATTGGGAAGAAAAATAAAATGAGAGAAAATATGTGTAAAGTTACCTATCAAAGCAATTATATGGAGTATACAAAGAACTCTGAAACTTAGTTTAAAAGAAAACAAACAACCTTCGGGGGGAAAAAAAATCCTTGTTCCTTGAGAGGCCAAGATCAAGAGGATCACAATCGAAGGCCAGCCCCAAGTAGAAAAACTCCACCAGACTCCATCTTGGCTGTCACGTTAAAGGCTGTGTGAGCAATGGTAGCAAGGGATCACCTTCATTTATAGTGTCTACTGTGTGCCAGTCCATGTGAGGCCCTGCAGCCATCTTCATACCTGTCCTTTGTCGAGGTAAATGTCACAGAGAGAGAGAGGCAAAGACAGAGACAGAGAGGTATCCAGAGGTATGGATCAAACGCCAAATGTCGGAGAGAGAGGTATCCAGAGGTATGGATCAAACGCCAAATGTCGGACTTCTTATTGCTTGCAAACACCCATGAAACCTAGAAACCTAGGCAAACTGGGTCCTCAAGTGTTGACGAAAAACCAGAGCAAACACAGATGAAGAGCCTTTGTTTGGGAACAATCCTTCCGGCCTTGAAGTGTACAGTAGAGCTATCAGCACAGCTGGGGGCCCTACAAGCGTCTTGGGAGTGGAGAAGGAACAATACATTTCTAATACTTGGTAATTATGAAAACAAGTCGCTTCTTGTTTATACTTAAACTCCAGCTCAGAGGAACGCCTCTTGTCTTCTCTCTCAGTAGGACGTGGGTGACTTTCCAGCCAGCTGCTGGAGAGGCTCCCTAGGCTCCGGGCACCCTCTGGGAGTCGGGGCTTGTTTATGCCTCTGCCCGAAGAGGCATGTGCCTGTCCTTCCTGCCCCTGCTTCCTCTATCCAAGAAAGCTTCAGGCGTTGGGCAGTGCTGTTGGATCCCCACTCTTGTGATATAAAGCAACATCACATACTGGGACAAGAGAGGAAGGCCAGCCCCACATAGCCTCCACATAGTGCTGTGGATATGGCCAAGGGTCCGCTCCTTGCATTTTAGAAGAAAGTCAATGTGTTGGAATGCAGAAGAAAGCCTGGACTTAACACTGAGTCTCAACGTGGCTGAGACTTCACTTTAAAAAAACAACAGCATCCATACTATGAGAAATAACAGCGCCTCCCAGGGATGTAGCAGTGGCTACTGTTTACTAAGCACAGAGCTCTGCTAAGGGTTTTTCATGCAGGCCCCCTTCCAGAAGCCTCATTTGAGACATACTGTTGCTCTCTTGTACAGACAGGAGACAGAGGCTCAGTGAGATGCCACTCCACTAACGCGAAACACTTGCATCTAGTCTTAGACCTCACAGCATCTAATTACTCTAATGATCTTAGTGCAGAACTTGAATATGGTACGTAGTCATTAGAGACTAGCAAGAATTACATTGACTTTAGTATTAGTTTTCATATTTAGAATCAGTTGAGTATTAGTATTTTAGTGTTAGTTGAGACCCAAAATAATCTCCTTCCTTCCTTCCTTCCTTCCTTCCTTCCTTCCTTCCTTCCTTCCTTCCTTCCTTCCTTCCTTCCTTCCTTCTTTCCCTTTTCTTTCCTTTCTTTTCTTCTCTTTCTCTTCCTCCTCCTTCCTTCCTTTTTCTTTTCTTCTTCTTCTCTTCTTCCTTCCTTCCTTTCCTCCTCCTCCTCCTCCTCCTCCTCTTCCTCCTCTTCCTCCTCTTCCTCCTCCTTTTTTACTGGTCCTAGAGTTTGAACTCAGCTCTTGAGTGCTGTCCCTGAGCTTTCTTGCTCAAGACTAGCACTCTACCACTTGAGCCACAGTTCCACTTCTGGCTTTTTTGATGGTTAATTGGAGATAAGAGTCTCACAGACTTTACTGCCTGGCCTGACCTTGAAACACGATCCTCAGATCTCAGCCTCCTGAGTAGCTAAAATTATAGGTGTGAGCCACTGGTGCCTGACTTCCATTTTATTTTTTATTTATATAAAACAATTACAAAATAATATCATTTATATTAAATATTATTAAGTAATAAATTATAATAATATAATAAAACATCCATAGAAAACTTTCCCAAACAGCTGGGAGGCACCATAAGACATGCACTGAGGTTGTAATTACCAGGGCAAGGAATTAGAATTTTCGAAGCCATCCCAAATCCACAATGGCCCTATCAAATCCTAGCTCCCCCTACAGGAGACCAAGGATCTTGACTGGTGTGAAGATCCTTGGATTTCCTTTTCATCACTAGTATGTGCATTCCCTAAACACTCTAGCTTACTCCTTGGGTATCCATTATAATCTACAGGATTCCATGCCCACCTTACCCACACCCCAGTTTCTCATCGCACAGATCATTTTTCTTACCGACTGTGACTTGCCTTCTGAGATTTCCTCATCTTCCCTGGCCCCCCAACTTCCACCTGCACTTCTTCATCTCTATTATCTACGGCCTGCTTCATTTTTATTTTGCACCCAGTAGTTTCTACCTCACACAAGCTGTGGTCCTGGAAAGGAAGCTGAGATGATCCCGTTGGGGGTTCAGAGGAGCTAGACTGCTGCAGCCCCTCCACCCTCACTCCAGATCCCCTGTGTTCCCAACTGCTGGCTTGGGCACAGCATCTCCAAGTGTCAGCCTTCCCTCGTGTGTTTTCACCTATTTGACTTGTCTTCCCTTCATCTTCATGCACCCCCCCCCCCCCAGGCTGCCCACCTGCCAAGGAATAGCTGCCTGTGAAAATAAATGTCTGACTTCAACAAACCACTCTGGTCTGCTCCCTCTACCTTGCAGCCATTCACAACCCTAATTAGAATAACCAGCCACTAGAACATTGTTTAGACATGCCCCTGCCTTCTCCCACTCTGTGAAACAGGCAATGACAGATGGTGTGCAGCTTCAGGGGCTCTGCCAGACACCACTGCAAGGCTTTCACACATTTACGAGTCACCAGGTGACACTTGGAAGACTCGGGGCATTTTCCAACCCCTCCCTCCTCAAATGTTCCCTCAGATCCCGTCGCCCCAGTGGAGCTTGCTGTTCAGGGTGACTCGTCCCCCAGGTGAAGTGAGAAGATGACAGCTCCCCTCTGAAGTGTTGCCCCTTCCGTGAGCTTAAATACCATGGTCAACAGTGGAGATGATCCACAGCACACTTGGTTCCTAGAGACTGCTTGGGTGTGTGTGTCTGTGCTGTGCAGTTGGCTGGGGGAAGGAAATGCCCAGTGAAACAGCTGGTGATCTTGTGCGCCCTTCTGGAGCTTGCGGGTCTTTTGGGGGTAAGGCACTGTTCTGAAGTACTAAGGCCCTCTACTGCCTGAACCACACCCTCAGCCCTTTTCCTTTTAGTTTTTCAGGTAGGGTCTGCCATTATCTTAGCTTTGACTGACTGAGATTCTCCTACCTCTGCCTCCTGAGGAGCTGGGATCACAGGTGTGAGCTACTCAGGAAGCAACTATTTGATTCTTTAGTATACGATTTTTGTAAACAGAGGATTTCAAAGCCAAAACAACCCTACAGGTCATTCATCATTTGGCAGAAGGAAAATAAGGAGCAAATCATTTTATTTAATTACCCATGATAATGGGGCCATAGGTTTTCAGCGCCAAGGCAAAGAAATCTTATACAGCAGCCTCCTTTTATTCCTGGCACCACGTTCCAATACCTTCCTCCCCCGCCCCCCCCTCCAAACAGTCCATACAGTAGAGTAGACACATGTAGACCTACAGCTAGCATCAATCTACATGCTATATTTTTCCTATCCATGTATATCTATGATCAAGTTTAATTTATGTTAAGGCCTAGTAAGAGATTAATAGCAACAACTAATCATGGAAGTTACATTAATATACTCTGATAAATGTTGTATGATGGTGGTCTTTCTCAAAATGTTTTACCATATTATACTCACCCATTTTCTTCTTGTGGTACTGTGAGATACTTCTAGAAAGAACTTTATGGCTTCTCTGGGCAGTCTTCATTGCTAGCAACAGTACTCTTACAACTTTGGAGTTATTATTAAGGAAACCAGGGTAACTTGAATGCAAGCTGTGTGTTGTCAGCACAGTGATCTGAGAGCCGACGACATGCAGGGACTAACAGGAGGGTACTATATATAGGATGGAAACTGGAGAAGGGATTGGTTCATATCTCAGGCAGTTAGGTCAAGACAAAACACGCTTTCATCATGTGACTCAGAATGACATGCAGTTTGAAACGTATGAATTATTTATTTCTGGGACATTTTGGACTGCAGTTGATCCTTGGAAACTAAAATTTTGGGAAGTGAAGCTAGATGAGGGGGCTGCTTTTTTCCTGATTTTATTTGTTCCTTCCAACAACTTCAGGGAAGATGGTCAATGTCACCATATTTCACGGGAGAAAACTAAAATCTGGGAAGCCGGAGTAACTTTGCAAGAGTTTCAAAATCGTTAGCGAAGACTAGACTCACCGTAGATTGTACTATTTCTTGTACATACTGACTTTAGCCTCCCTATGGTGGCCTCTGTCTTCCTAGCCTTGTGTTACACTTGGCCATTTGACTTGCTGTGGCCAATAGGCCATGAGTGAACACAGCACAGACTGTAACCCAACAAAGGCTGAACTATGAGAGTATGGTGCTGCTTGTTTTCTTACTCCAACGCCCTCTGTCACGCAAACTGCTGTCCGTCACCTGTGTTCTGCAATAAGCAAGGTGCCAAACCCTCCAACTACAAGGAGAAAGTGCCACAACTACCTGCAGCCAGTATTATGAAAAATGAGATAGGATTTAAACTACTGGGAGATGGGGGGGGGGGGGCTGTTTGTTACATAGCATGCTAGTGAAAAGTGATGAACACAGACAGCCCCAGGATCCAAACTCAGGCTGAGCCGCCTCCTAATTGGGTATCCCTTTTCCTCCACACATTTCTGTCTGTCCTCACAGTCTGTTTTGACCTCAGTTTGTGCTTTTCAGACTCAAGCATTTAAACTGGTTCCTCTTCCACACCAGAGATATTTTTTGAGCTATTATCCAGCTCCTGCAGATGGCTAAACTGCATCCAATGATAGAGCTGCCTAACTCTTCAAGGAAGAGGGGCCTTCATGACTCACTCCTCCAGCTTTTCTCCCACGTCTTTAGATTTATTTGTTCCACCACCGATTCATTCTTCCTCCCTGCTTTCAGCCCCTTGTCATACACTGGCCTCTCAGCTCTTAATCTCGCCTAAGAACCCCACACCGACAAGTATTTTGTTTTCTTTACTCGTCCACCTATTGTTTCCTGTCAACCTACAAACATAAAAGTGTCCCTCTTTTTCTAAGATCAAGCAAGATACATCTTCCCTGCACTTCTTTTCTTCTCCAGCTGCTTTTTAATTTCACCCTCCTCTGTTATTGAATCTTCCACCAAATCAAACTTGCCTCCTCGAGATCTCCATTCATCGGCCAATTTCCAGATCCTCCTCACACTGCTAGGGTAATACTACCCTGATGTAGAACATCCAAGACTCACTCATTTTAAAGCCAGTCATTTCTTTCTTAGAAATGTTTTTTGTTGTTACTACTAAGGTGACATACAGAGGGGTTACCATTCCCCAAGTCAGGTAATGAATGAGTACATTTCTTTTTGGGCAATATCACTCCTTCCTTTGTTCTCTCCAACTTTCTCCCACCAGTGATTTCTAATAAAAATAAAAAATAAATAAACAAATAAAATACAGGATTTATATTACATGCATTATTTGGGCAGATGTATATGTAGATAGGAAGCGATAGTTTGACTTTTTTTTTTTTTGTCTGCAGTTCAAATTTAACTGGCTGTCTTGTTGTTTTGCTTATTAAAGTCTAACAAGTCTCCTAACCCGTCCTTTATCCATTTTGAAATGGGCACTAATCCCTTCATTTGGGAGACCTGTGGTCTCAGAACACAGTTGCATGTTTTTTCCTCTGTGACAGTTCTTCTATCTCTATGAAACATCTTCTATTGCTGTCCACAAGGTAACTTTTTTTGCAATCTTCTCATTTGATGAGAACTGATCCCTCTCCCATGGTTTGATCTCATTTATTCCAGTTCCCAAATATCTGCTGTCAATTTGTCATATACCTATTGTCAGTATCTACTAGCATTGTTGTCAAATATCTGCTGTCAGAATTGTCTTTCCTTTGGAGCATTAAATGGACTTGCTTAACGATTAGCTGGACATCTCCATTTGGTTGTCCCATAGCAATCTGAACCTCCACGTGCCTCAAGCCACACTGTTTCCATCTGGAAACACATTCCTCCTCATCTTCTCAATTAAGAGTAGGACCTGGAGATGTCAGATTGGTCAGGCAGCACTTTCCTCTCCCTCCGTGCACCTGAAGCAAGAGTATCATGCTTCAGGGACAGGGTGTTCACCAGGAAGCAAGGAGAGGCGACAGTACATAGTAGACAGAATCCAGATGAAATCCAGGCATATTGAACTTGGAATCTGTAAAGGAAACAATGAACTCTAACAAAGAACACTGGGCTAAAGCCAGCCAGGGCTTAAGGCGGTACTGCAGGATAACAAGTGGGCTTCCTTCTTGTGGGAATGTCTTGGTTGATTAACAATGCTCCCCTAAGATGTCATGTGGAGACCAAGTCCAAGGCCACACCTAGATGTATGGAAGAGAGTGATGAGTCTGATTACTTGGGCCTGCTCTGGAATAGGAAAATGACCATCACTTTATCATCATCCTGCTACCTTGTCCAGAGGCTACCATCCTATCCCATCAAATAAGCGTCACAGCTACAGTTTCAATGCAAAACTCCGTGTCCTCGCCTGAGGTCCTAGTAGTATTTATGTTTGCTTTAAATGTTATTTTCAAAATTAGGGTGTGTAGCTCTCATGAAGAATGTTTAATTAGAATATTTAAAGAAAAAACCAATATTTTTGAGCATATAATATTAGTCAAAGAGTCATAAAATATAGTCACTGTCTTTAAGGAAATTTGTATCTGGGTGGAAGACAAGCCATAAACTCATCTAAAAGTTTTTTAAAAAAATTATGAGTTAAAACAACAATACAAATAAAAATGCAAATGATATCACCATCGCTGTGTGGTTAATTACCAAGTGAGCACTTTAAATTAGAGAAGTGGAGAGAGAGTGAAGAGATTTGTCACAGCTTTGATCATTCCTGTCAGTAGCAGAAAATGATTGTGAGCTTGGCTGGAAAATGTACACTGTGAAATGCACAAGATGTGAGCACATTGTCTCTGAGGAACAGTAAGACAATGCGGAGATTTGATTTAAACAGATTACTGGGTTCTGGTAGGCATGACTGATGCCGATTGTTTTTCCAAGGAGTTGTCTGTCTCCCTGGTAGAGGCCTGAGGTCCACGTCCCTGCATTTTCATGTGGTGACCCATACAAGGCTCTTCACTTCTTAGTCCAGTTGTGTTCTGACACCCAGCCATAAGCCAGCTCTTCTTCCTTGGCCACCATGCTTGGTTCGGAATAAACATGTGACTCACATCCAACTACTCAGGCACAAATCATGTCAGTTCACTTGCAAGACCAGGAAAGAAAAAGCACTCAGACATTCTTCCTTCCTGGGCTTGAGCTTGGGAGTCTGAAGCTAGCCGCTCAGGCCAGCTCAGCCTGAGAATGAAGGTACCAACAGAGGTGAGGGTTGCTGAGTTCCATGACAGGGTCCTTGTAGCATCTTCCGCCAAATCCAACCATCACAGAAGCAAAACTCAACTTTGTACTGTGAAGCCATAAAATGCATACATATATTTTACATCGGAAGGTTACATACCCCTCCAAAAAACCCTTTTCTTGCTTAATCCAGTATGGGTTGAGATCCTGTCATTTATAATAACCAAATTAATTGGGTAATTATGAGTCCTTGCTGAGCCCTCAGCCCCATTTCAATACAACATCTTGAACGTAACATCTAACAAACTTACAAATAACATCCCCCGACACCCTTTCATTAATTTTTACAAAGCTGGCTTATTAATTAATTCGCTCAATTCCCATCACGTTCTCTGCAGTAGACTAGAGCGTGTGTTATTGGTCCTAGTCGATCGTAGCGCTGAGTGGAACCGAGAGAAACAGAGCTACTTAATGGGAGCCCCAAATTTAAACCCAGATCCCTGGACTCGGGCTCAGGCTTTCAGAGGTTCTCTATCGTATCTCCTCTCCTCATCTCATTTCTACACCTGCCAGTCACAGCGTCGTTCCCAGAATTGTGATGCTTAGTTTGACTTTGATAGAACAAAAATATCTTTGCCACTGGAAAGCCCTATAGAGGTTGTTGCAAGACCAAGATCATTTTGTTGATCAGGGTAGGGCTTTTCCACCTAGAAAATTGCCACTCTTAAGGGATTGCTGTAAACCTACCTAAAGGGGTTCAGTCTGTGCTGGTGATATTGTTGAAGATGATGCTGGTAACAACCGTGGTCGTGGTGAGGATGGTAGTGATGGTGATGACATTAGAGATGATGATGGTAGTGGTGATGAAGGTTACTTCATGTCAGTATGAAACCTTCTGAATGCATAGCTGGCAGCTCAAGGAGGCAAGGCATGGCGGTTGACCACATTTGCAGCTGGCAGTGACAGCTCCCCCCTCCCCCACCAGCAGTCTTGGTCCTTGGCAGCCACATCTTGTGCTAAATCAAGATGTTCCTCGGGCTGAGGGGATGGAGCACATAGCATCTATGGAATCGGACCCCCACTGTGGAAGCCACCGTGGGCCAGGCCAGCACATGAGCGGAGTTGCTTGGAAGCACAGCATCCCCCTCAGGGAGCTCACTGGAAGTGAGATGAAAGAATCTGACAGTGTGCCTTCGCCAAGCAGAAAAGTGTTTCCTCGGAGCAAGCGTTTACAAGGCAGTAAGAGAATATTGTCCTCTAGAGAAGGGGTCCTCCCTCCACCCCCTGCCACTGTGAGGAACAGAACCTCCTGGTTGATCTCAGGATTTCCCCCCACAGATCTTAGAAGCCAGGATATAGCATGAGCTCATCCTCAGTGCTGACACCAAGAGCCAAGATTCACCTCTGACCCGAAAGTCACCCCTCCTCTACCCTCACCCCTTCCTCCACTCCCAGTAGGTCTCTCCCCTTTATCAGCTTCACTCAGATACAAGTAATATTTTATGAAGCCCATCCCAAATCTTCATAAAGTAGTATTTACTCTTCCAAGAAAGACATATGTCCTGTACCTTACCAAAGCAACCTTGCTATTTTTTTTTTATTTTGTTGTTGGTTTTGGGGCCTGAACTCTGGGCCTGGGCACTGTCCCTCAGCTCTTCAGCTCAAGGCAAGCGCTCTACTACTTGAGCCACAACTCCACTTCCGGTTTTCTGGTGATTTATTGGAGGTAAGAGTCTCACAGACTTTTCCTGCCTGGGCTGGCTTTGAACTGCGATCCTCAGATCTCAGCCTCCTGAGTAGCTAGGATGACAGGTGTGAGCCACCGGCGCCCGGCTCAACCTTACTGATTTTTAAGTCCATTTTCCACAGTCAACTTTAACTTGGCTGCACACCCACTCCCGCCTTTCTTCAGTGCAAACGGATTCATCAGCTACGGCTGCAGAGCGGTGTATCACACTTTCAGAGTTCAAACTCTGTCAGGCTCACCAAGTCCCAGCATCTAATCCACAAGCTGGCACACAGTTGCATTCAAGTTGATGATTACTCAGATCTCTTATACTCCAAAGTTCTCTGACTCCTTGATTCGAAATCTTGGTTCTGTGCAGGCAACACACCAATATTTTTTATTGAACTCCTTGCATATGCCAGCTTCTCGTCTTAGATGCCAGATACACCGCAGTGAGCAAAAGAGAGGAACTCGTGGCCTGGTGGAGTCCACATCATAGTGGGAAGCAGACAGCACACAAATAAACAAGCAGAATAAGAAGAGCTCTGGACGGTGCTGGGTACTATGGAGGAACACAAAGCAGGGAGCAGGGAAGGTTTGTGAAATACATCGGAAGTGGTGATTTTATAGGCTTTGGCCAGAAAGGCCTCACTGAGAACATCATAAGTGAGTGAAAACCTGACGGGAGGAGAAGCGTGAGACTTGCAGGTGATGAAGAATGACAGCAAAGAGCAAAGGCCCTGAGGTGCAGTATGCCTTGTGTGCCTGAGGAGTAACAAAGAGACCAGTTGTCTGGAACTAAGGAAGAACTGGAGAAGCCAGTAAGAGAGCAGGTCAAATAGGTAATCAAGAATAGAAAGGACTCCTTGGCTGTTGTGAACCTTGAGCCACAGTTGACTTGTGAGCTACCTGTCCTTGATTGCCTTTTTACACTAGGGCTGAGCTCAGAGAGGTGATGTGGCTTTCCCAAGCTTACGCTGCAGATTAACACAGAGTAGAACCAGAATTAGGTTCTACTTCATCTTACGGTCTACTTCATCTGACTCCTAACACTAACACACCCCACCCCATGCTGGTGCATTCAGAACTCTAATACACTGAGTGAGCTCTGTCCTGCTCAGGGCCTTCACATGTTGGCTCCCTTGGGCTGGGGTGCATTCCCCACCCTTGCTCTGATTTTGCATCTGTTGGTCCTTGGTTCAAATAGAATGACCTCAGAGAGGGCTCTCCTGAGCCTCGTGTGTAATCTGACTTAACTCCCTAGATTTTCTCCTTCATGGCCTGGGATCTATCTCCTACTGTAACTGTAGGTCCCTTGTATGTGAGTTTACCTTCTCCCCCACCTCCACCCCAGAGGCCGCTCCTCTCCCTAGCACCCAGCCCAGTGCCTGGCATGCACAAGGAGCCAGTCAACAATCCTGAATGAAGGCGAAGACCAGAAGGGTGAAGAAGTCCATGTAGGACAAACCCAGAGAGGTCCCCAGTCACATCTGCAGGGACAGGGAACCCCAACAGCTACTATGAGAAGGATTTGGGGTGATGTGTTTTCCAGCTTGTGTTTTGGAAGGACACCCAGCCTGCCTCTGGCTGGCCTACTATGGAATATATTCAGCACGTGCCCCTTCCACCCCCACCCCAGCGGCCTCTGGAATGAATGTTATCTGGACTAATTGGACAAGCACTTAGAAAATGCTAAGGCTATTTTTAAATATGATTAAGACCTGTCTCTTGCTTTCTGGAAAATCACATGTGTTCCTAGGAGACACAAATATAACCGTGGCATTACTAAAACTGACTTTTAAAAATCTCATCTTCCAAATTCACTGAATCAACCAGGAAAAACCTAACCAATCAATCCCGTTTGGTAACTAGCAAATCTGGGAAAGAACAGGAAATACACCATCTAGGGCCAGGTAGAGACAGAAGCTACTCTGGAAACGAAATCTAGCATTAACCCAGCCTTCCCCACACCAACTTTTCAGATAACCCGCCCCTAATAATAGCAATCAAAAAAGGGAGTCTTGTCTTCAGAGCTTTATATCACAGCATGACCCATGGTCCTAATTAGGCCAGGGAAGGCAGTTTCTCTTTAAGAACCCATTAGCAAGCTAACAAAAACTCATTCCATTCCCATGTAAATACATACAGATACATTTTTATTCCCCCACCTCAGCCTCCCAGGGCTGAACCAAAAGTCTCTCTTTTTGCACATTCTTGATAACCTGCTCATGCCAGAATACCTCACAATTAAAGATAGCATGCTTTGAAAGTCAATAATTTATGATGGAGCGGGGAGGGAGAAGGAGAAGATAATTAACATTCCTGGGCTAGCCTTGGCTGGGAAATAGCTTAGTAAGCACAAGGACATTTTGGGGGCCAGCTCCATCGTGAGGCTGGAATAATGAAATGAGTCCTTCATGAACTAGACCTGAGGGTCTGAGGACACTCGCTGGCCAGCCAGTGCTGCCCTGGGGTGGGGGGAGGGGAGGAGCCTCAGTGCCACTCTGTCTTAAGTTGGTTGGTGTTATTATCAAGGTGGAAAGATTTTAGGGAGTGTCATGGCCTGCTTGGAGAAAGTAGGTCATGGGGGGGGGCAGTGTGCCCTTAGAGGCTGCCTCCTATCCCTCCCCCCTCTCTATCACTCCCCTTCCTCTCTTTCCTTCTCTTCTTCTCTCTCTCCCTCCTTCCCCCCCCCCACCTTCTACCTCTTGTCAGCTTTCTGCCATGACATTCTTCCCAGCAAAGCCCGATAGCAACAAAGCTCTAAACTAAATGAGCCAAAACAGATCTTTCTTCCTTTAAGTTGACTTTGCCACCGCAGCGGAAAGCTAACTATTACAAGTCCACAGTTCAAGCTTCAGCTCTTCCATAAACTATTCTCTGACCCCTTGGTGTTTGTTGGTGTTTCATCCCTGATTTCCTTTATCAAGTCATGTAACCTCCGTGAGCCTTCTTTAATGTGCCCTTCTATAAAATGGAACGGTAATACAGAGCCAGCACGGCTGCTGAGGGTCGAAATATCATCCGTTTCTTCTTATCACCATCAGCAGCCTCTGTTCACGATGGACTCGGTTTTCTGATGCACTGCATTACTTCATCCACATTATTAGGTTTGATACCTCCTGGGATAAATGGCCACTCTTTGGATCTCAAAGGAAGTTAGAAATAGATTGTTCTAAATTTTGGTGCCACTTGATGAGAAGTAAGCTAATGAAACACACAACCCCAGGAGGGATGATACAGGCAGCTAGAGAGGGTTCCAGGATATTTAGGCCTAACAGAGCCATAAAATAGGAGCTGAGATGGATGTAACCTTTACCACTGACGTCAAAAGAGAAAGGATTTCTCTGTGTCCGAACCAAGATCTGGGAAGGGCACAGCTGGTCTGTCCCTCTGGGTGCCCATCCCATGAGACCTCCGTTGGCAGCAGGATGTCAGCCTGGGTGGGCCCTGGGTCTGTCCCGGAGTGGCAGTTTCTGTATTTTATGGTGTTATGACTACTCAAGAGAACATTTTTTTTTTCAGCTGTGATTCGGGCCTCTATACTAATCTACTATTATTCCCGTGTCTTTGCTCCCTCTAGGTTCTATTTTCTCTATCTAACCTAACACGTAAGTAGAGAACATATGCTTACAATTTACTATACTAAGTTAAAATGTCTGAAGATTCTTCCCAGCCCATGGCAAACTGCCTCTCTCCTCAACTTCGTCCCCACTTGCAGGCTTAATCTCTCCTCTTCTTCGCCCAGCTTTGCCTCGCTCTCCACTCAGGCAGATGGTAGGATCATTCGCCCTCTAATCTAAGAATAGTCCTCACACGGCTCTTCCTCGTGGATCCCCGCCTCTGGGAGCTTACCAGATACCGGATCTTGTCTATAAACTCCCCGTCTGTCCCTCATCTTCAGCCCCAACTCAACTTTCTACTTGGCTTCTTTATAGAAGCCATCAGACTTAAAAAAAAAAAAATCTCTCTTACTGTCTCATCTTTAAAATTTACACACACACACACACACACACACACACACACACACACACGCAGCTCTCCTTTGAGCTCTCAACCTTTTCCAGCTATTATCCACAACTACTCTTCCTCTCCCATCAAAGCCAATCATCTAAGTGTACTTTTGTGCCTCTCCTTCTTCAACTCCACTGCCTCCCTGCCGTTCAGCTGGTCCGTTCAGCTGGTTCTACTCCTACTCCAAACCAACACACTACCGCGTTGTTAGATTTGCTGGTCAAACCAGTAGGCATGTTGAGTCACCTGACAGGATCACTCTGTGGTGTTGGGCAAGTAGGCTTCTATTCTCATATTCTACCCTCACATCTGCCAAAAGATGTTGGATGTTTGTACACACTAGTACTTCAACTGACCCGCAAGATGCCCGTCACTCTTTCACCTGAGTAATCTGAAGTCATCCTTGAAAACTAGCTCCATGGTCACTTTCTTCCACAAAGTCTTCCCTGATGCTCTGGGTGGCAAACTGCCTTCCTATGGCTTTCATAGGGTGACTTCACACTCCACTCCTTGGTCCTGAGTCTGATCTACATGGCTTGCTTTGGCCAAGTGTGTTTTTCATGCTTTCACACAAAGATAGGCTTTTTGGATTTGGGGGATGTATGTGGAGGGGGGTGGCGGGGTGATAGTTGGTAGATTTTCTTTTGCTTTACCATTACAGCTATCCCTTTATTCTGTAGCTCCATTGGTGGCCCAGTTCTTTGCTGTGGTTTACAGAATTCTCTTCCTGAATGTGTGCCCTAGAGATTGTTTATTCAGCTCACTTAATAACTTTATGAGCCATTTAGTTATAATACACTGACAAAAACAACAAATACAAAATGCTCTTTGGATCTATTATTAATAAGTACATCCTACTCAAACTAACTGGAGTAGATAGTGTTGTCTGCAATTAGGAGCTGTACCTCATGTGGAGGGAGAGGAAAAGAAGAAGGCAGAGAGGGAAAGTAGGAAAATAAGGGAAAGGAGGAGCAGTAATCGAGGTAGCATGAATTTGTTGTTGTTGTTGTTGTTGTGCTAATACTGGGGCTTGACCTCAGGTATTAGGCATTGTCCCTTTGCTTTTTTGCTTGAGCCTGGTACTCTACCACTTGGGCAACAGCTTTGTTTCTGGCTTTTTGGTAGTTAATTGGAAATGAATCCCATAGACTTTGTGGTGCCTGGGCTGGCTTTGAACTGTGGTCCTTATATCTCAACCTCCTAACTAGCTAAGAGTATACAGCTGGAGCCACCAGTACCCAGCTTTCATGAGTGTTTTTTGTTGTTGTTGTTCTTTTCTTTTGTTTTTTTGTTGGTTGTGGGGCTTGAACTCTGGGCCTGGGCTCTGTCCCTCAGCTCTTCAGCTCAAGGCTAGTGCTCTACTACTTGAGCCACAGTGCCACTTCCGGTCTTCTGGTGGTTTATTGGAGATAAGAGTCTCACGGACTTTCCTGCCCAGGCTGGCTCTGAATCTCGATCCTCAAGTTTCAGCCTCCTGAGCAGCTAGGATTACAAACGTGAGCCACCAGCGCCCGGCTCTCATGAGTGTTTTTTAAAGCATGCTAAATCAATGAAAAGATGTTTGTCATCTCACATTTTAAAAATACATATGATTTGATGAGATTATATTTTTGGCAAGAAATAAATATGTGCATGTGCATTCATATATGTGGATGGTAAGCATACAAATAATGTAAACCCTTGATAGCAGCTGTCACGTCTAGATAATGGAGTTATAGAGATTTTCTTTTTATTATTTTTCAATACTTTATAATGAGCATGGGTAATAATAACAATCATAATAGTAACAAAAACAGGAATGTCTCATTTCTCTTGATTCTCTTACTCCCTGTTGTGGCTGGGAAGTAAGTTTATCAGACATGCAAGTCCTTAAATCTTTAAGGCTATTTTCACTATCTCTGAAAGCTTTCCCTAATTTTACAGGGAAGAAACAGACTTGATAGAAAGAAACAGACTTGATAGGAAGAAACATACCAGATAGGAACGTGGCTAGAAATACCAGGGTCTCTGGTCTCTAATTCTGTCTAGTCATAATAGTGTGAGTACTGGCAGTTCTGAAGTCTACACCATTCCAAAATCCAAACCTGTTTGAGTAAAGTCTATGCAGATACCTCTAGCTCTGAAAATCTCTGACATCTAACATAACTTCTGGTCTCAAGCACTTCCGATAAGGGATTCACAACCTGTGCCTGTCTCCCGGCACTGCTGGGATGTTCAATAACATATTGCCTGCAGGGGGAAGAAACAAAAAAAAAGCAAAACTCAGAATCCTGTTCAGCAAACCATGCTCAGTAAGTGTTAGCTACTTCCACTACTCTTCAGCTCCAATTGCTGCCATTATTATCCTACTGTAATAGGATTACTATTATTACTATTATTATCCTGTTTCAATTAATTCTCTAATTGCCATGCTAGCCCTCTGTGATTACTTTTATGACTATTAACATGCCGGTGTTGTAGGATTCTAGCTATTACATACATTTCTTGAATTCTGACAGGATGGAGCCGAGAAGCAGCCTAATCATCTCTGCGTACTCAGCATCCAGCATAGTGGACGTTATTTTAATGAATGAATGAGTAGAAGGATGGATGGATGGACAAAGGCACATGCACGGGGAGTGAATCCATGAGCAGGTCATTGTTGGTTGGGCAAAGGGGAAGGGAATCTCAATGACTTAGGATGTCAAGTGCCTGGATATTGGGAAGGCGGAGCTTGGGTGGAGGAGTTGATGGCTAGATTAAATGAATGATGGAGCAGACAGATGAGTGAATGGATGGGTGGACCGATGTACAGATAACAAATGGACAGACCCACAGATGGCTTCTTCTTCCTGACTTTTCCCCCGCCTCCACCCCCACAGCCTGCCCTTCCTGTGTGTGCCCAGCGATGGAGAGTTCCTGTAGCTGCGAGTTACCTAAGTGATCAGCTCAGGCAGTGAGTGACAGGTGCCAGCTTGGGGTCACCCTGCCAAGCACCCGGTTCCTCTGCATTGACGTCGGCAACAGCCGCGGCCAGGCTCTCAGGAGCCATGGTAAATTAAGATGCACATCCAGCAAGGCTGCTAAAAAAAGGACAGTGACTCACCACCCTCTCCAGCCACGAAAATGTCCAGGAGCACTGCTGGCCGCAGGGGTGGGGGCGCAGGGCCAAGGCTGCAGTGCCCCGGGTGCAGGCAGCCAGGTGTGTCTCGAAAGCAAAAGGGCAAGGACTTTCCGCCTTTAGCCTGGTCAGAACAGAGCTCTGGGATACCTGGACTGCTACTCAGTCACTGGCCTGGGTTCTTTGAACTGCTTGATGCCCTTGTCTGGAGAAAACGCTTGGGTATGGCAGGTGGCAGAGGTGACAGTGGCTCTCCTGTCCATGTGCGGTGTGCTCTGGGTCAGACCTTGCTTAACCCTCCATCAGCCCCTGCCTCTTGGGAATATGCATAGCCCCCATCACTCTATCCTCAGATGGGGATGCCAAAGCCAGGTGTCAGTGGCTCATATCTGGCATCCTAGCCACTCAGGAGGCTGAGATCTGAGGATCACTGTTCATAGCCAGCCTGGGTAGGAAAGTCTGTGAGACTCTCACCTTCCGTGAACCACCGGAAAAACAGAAGTGGTGCCATGGCTCAAGTGGTAGAGCACTAGCCTTGAGCTGAAGAGCTGAGGGACAGAGCCTGGGCCCAGAGTTCAAGCCCCACGATCCACAAACAACAACAACAACATAGATATCACTCCAATCAAATCTCAGTGTACTCAGTCAGCAGTTCTGCAACAGACATGGTAGACAAGATGCTTGTCTCCCCAGGTCTGTGCTGGTAGTATCAGATAATGCTGGTCTCCACTGTTGTAGCTCATAGACACACTCACAAATATTTACTGGGGGAACTCATTTCCATCCCTCTCTACCCCGTGGCTATTTCTGAGCCCTACTACGTATAGCGCACATTGGTAGACGGGACATATAGAAAGTTGTAAAGGTGACTACAGCAATCACTATGTTTTCTCATTCATCTAATCTTTCCTGCATACCTACTATGTGCTGGTGAGCAGGTTACCTAGATCACCCATCCCTGCCCTCAGGGAACACACATCCTAGCAAGAAAGTCTGGTGAGCAAGGTGCCCCTCGTGATGTACTAGGGGACTAGCGCCTAGATTCAGCGAGCAAGCACCTCACTCTGGCAATTAAGGTTTCCTAGTAGAAGTAACTCTGAAGCCACAGCCAGAAGCTAATCAGTTGGACAGATGGAAGCTGAGCAGATGGAGAGGAGGTGGGAAGCGAGCTTCCTGACTCCCAAGGAAAGAGCGACGATGGGTGATTTGAAGAACAGAGTCATGCTTGCCACATCCATGGCCATGAGAGACAGGAGGGAGAGAGGGGAGGACGGGCCAGAGGCAGATGGACTAACAACTCACCAGCTACATTTGCAGGGGGAGGTGGAGGGGAGCACCCTGCATTTCCTAAAGGGCAGAAGAAATGCCATATTGGGTGGGAAAGGGAGACCCAGGAAGGCTTTCCTGGTGGTGGTATTTAGGCTAAACCTGAAGGATACGTTTTCTATAGGAAGGGAAAGGAGGCAAACCTGGAAAAGGGTTGGGGGGGGGGGGGGAGGCCAAGAACTCACACAGGTGTTTTATGGACATTTTTGAAAGGCCAGGAGCCATTCAGAGGACTGAAGTTAATGCAGTACCATTCTCCAAGGGGCTGGCATGTGACAGTGGTCCCCAATAAGCACCACAGGAAGGGAAGACACAGCCCTGACGCATGGCATCTTCTCCCCATCAGCACTGGAAAACAACTCACTTAATGATACAGCTGTATGTAGCGAGTATCTACTACGGACCAACCAAGTGCAGTTAAATTTTAAGGGGATTATGATAAGTCCTTGTGGACACTACTGAAGTCTTACGTTTTTTCATCTTCCTATGAGGCCCAACTCGATGCCTGGCATATTAGTAGGTGCTCAATCAAAATTGGCTCAAGAGTAAAGTAGTTGGGAGTAAGGATTAAGTCAGAATGATAGACGTCCAAATCTGTTGTTGTTGTTTTTAAATAAAGTTCAAGTCCGTGTGTAAAATAATTACAAGGATGTGCCAACACTGCTTTTCTTGTTGTTGTTATACTGGAGTTTGAACTCAGGACCTCTACCACTTGAATCACGCATCCTGCTCCCGTCACTTTATTTTTTTAGATAGTGTCTTCCTCTTTTGCCCAGCCAGCCTATAACTGCAATCCTCCTACTTACACCTTCCCATAGCGTGGATGATAGACATACGCCACTGGTTGAGATGAAATCTTGCCAACTTCTTACCCAGGCTGATCCTCCCGATCTCTTTCTCCCAAGTAGTTGGGATTACAGGTGTGAGCCACCTCACCCATGTAACTGAACTCTTTCAATGTGTCCAGCCCTGTGTGTGAGCCCTACAGGAGAAACAGACACAAGAGAAGGATAAACCAGGGCTCCTTGGCAGAGCAAATATTTTGATGCCGGGGAGTTTGGCAAGCCTGGAGAACACACACTTGGAGGGCTGCGTCCCCTAACCAAATGGCACAAGATACTATGATGTTAGGATATTAGGTTCTTAATCATGGGAACCCTGGCATCTGCTGAAGCAGAAGCTCCCTCACAGATGGCACATCCTACTGTTTGTGGCGTCTGGAACAGTGTGAGGTGTCTTAAATGGCTTTAAGCTTCCCCAGTCATTGCTCATCCAGTGGCAGCCTGTTAATTAAGTGGTCCCTTTGTGGCTGTGTTTGATAAATATGAGATGAGAAGGGCTTATTGAAAAGCGAAGAAAAGCAACGGGGAGGAAAGAGCTCTTCCGAGCAGAGAGGCCTGTGGGTGGATGTCATCTGTGGGTTCCCAGAGGGTCAGAGACAGCTCGGCATGTGCAGAAAAGAGGCCAAGGCTCCTGTAGCCAAAGCCGCATTCCCTCAGTGCTGGGCATCCGGTCACACGCACATGGTACATGGGAAGGCTTTAGGCTGCCCTGACTCAGTGAGGCAGGCATGGGAAATAGAAGCCTTCCGGTTCTTTCCCAGGGTGGTTCGTGCCACTCGGCAACATGCAGTTCTCCCTGAAGCACCAGGTGTTTTGACTGCAGTCAAGAAGATTTGGGAAACAGAGCTCCAAAAAAGGTCATCCGGCTTTGGAAGCCATGTTCCGTGTTCTTGGAGCAGCAGGTGACAGGTGATAACACACAATCAAATATAAATGCTCAGGCCCAAGAATTTGACTGGCAAGATGAGTAAAGTTTCAGATCTGACTTGTGAAACTTGGCCTGCTCCAAAGACCAGGCTACTTCCTTCTCCACAAACGGTACACCCAGGAACCAAGCATAAAGACAGAGAATAGAGAGCACAAATTTTCTCTTAACAGTTACCATCCAGCCCCCAGGAAGAAATCCATCAGCCTCAGGCCACGGAGGAAAAAACAAACAAACACATGGTTTTTCCAGGTGACTTTGCCTTTTCTTCTGGTCCAATCTTAGTTCAGTTGTAATATGGATCTGCTAGTCACCTGCTTGGAGGAGGTGACTCATTAGGAGACTAGAAGGCACACCTCTGGAGATGTAATGACCTTCAGATGTGCCTCTGCCCTTGTAGGGCTGACAGTCCAGCATGGTCCCATGAGCCATGTGGGCCAGAAGCTTTTGCTTGTATCCTTTTACACTCTTGGTTCCTGGTGCCTAATAGGTTGTCAGTGTTTGTTGAGTGGCTGTGTGAATGAATACACTCTCCCTCCTTGTCCTGCACACAATATTGTTCCAGGTCGCTTTTCATTTTGTGCTGTTAACATTAGTGCTGATTTTTCTGGCTTTGGTAATGACAGGGAACAGCCATTTCTCAACTCCTTCATACACTTGGAAATTATTAATAATTCACCTTTCGGCCTTGGCTCCCTAGGCTGTGCTTTGTCTTATCTTCCCCTTACACCACATCTGCTCTTGGTCACCTGGAGCAAGAAAACGTTCTCTTGACATCACATGATCTTTGGAAGCTTACACAGGGTTTCATATATGTGATTTGAAGGATTGTGAGAGGATTCCTAACAAATCCCAAACTTACTCAGGCTCCTCCCATCCAAACACTGTTCCTAACTCTGAGCCCCACCCCAACTTGGAAACTCTATTTTAAAGTCCAACATCCACAGATCTCAACTCTCATATATTATCATTAAAGTAAAATATTCTCACCTAGGCATCACATTGACATATAATTTCATACTATCATGTAAATGATAGTGTAAATGGCATTATTTAAATTACCCTGTGCTGACTGTTGAGTTAGAACAGAGAGAGGAAAGAAGGTTGGACAGGAGGGAGGAAAGAAGGAAAGGAGCAGGGCAGGGGAGAGAAGGGAAGAGAAGGAAGGAATAAAGGAAGAGGAAGGAAGAAGGGAAGAACCAAGGGGCCAACTCTTTCTCAGACAGGACTTGGACCACCCTGTTCAGCCCCACAGTCCAAGCACTTTCTCACACAACTCCATCTTCCCCCTGACTCTTTTTCCTTGCTTATTGATCCTCTTGTTAGATGGAAGGTACTGAATGGCCTTGGGAGGCCCATTAGAAGACTAGCACAAGCAACTTCTCTCTATCCGTGCTTTATAAGGAGACATCGTTTCTCTGTGAAGCATGGAAGGGAATGTTGACAGATTCTTTTTTTTTTCTCTCTCTCTCTCTCCAAAGCACTGGGATTTTTTTTTCAAATCCATTTTTTCAGAGCACATTTAGATTCATAGCCAGCTCAAGCAGAAAAAAAAAAAAACAGATCGTTCCTTTACCCCACCCCTGCCAGGTAGGCACGCATGCACACATGCATGTGTACACACATACAGTCTACCTCACTCTCCACATTCTCCACCCCAGTACCACAGTGCCCACAGCAGATCAAATGATGCTGGCAGGATTTGGTTACCCAAGGCCCTTGTTTACAGCAAGGTTCATTCTCGGGATGTCCATCCTACAGGCTTCGATGCATACAGAATGACCTCTTCCTACAATTACAGTATTATACTCACTAGGTTCATTGCCTGAACATTTCCTTGTATTCTCTCCATGCATCCTTCTTGCCCTGTGCACCACTAGCAAACACTAGTCCTTTTGCTATTCCCATCGTTTGTCGTTTCCAGACGGCTTGATTGTGGGGCAGGGGTCATATAGTGTATATCCTTTTCAGATTAGCTTCTTTCACTTAGTAATATGAGTTTGAGGCTATCCATATCTTTTTCACAACTTGATAGCCTATTTCTCTTTGCTATTAGGTAGTATTTCATCATTGGACATTGTATTAATTTATCCATTTATCTTGGCTACTTCCAAGTCTTGGAAATTGTGAATAAAGCTCCTGTAAACATCTTGAGTAATGTACTTTGGATTGTTATTTATCAATTATGACTTTATTCTGGCTGTACTGGGATTTTTTGACTCAAGGTCCTATGCTTGCTAACAGGGGCTCTACCTGAATTTTGCCTCCACAAACTTTTCTGCTTTACTCCTTCTTATTTAGGGTCTTGTTCTAATTATATAACCTTTAATGAGTAAAGATATGTGACAACAAATTTAAACAGCTCAGTACATAGGCTCCAGAACCACCCCAGGATTTCTCCCATACCAGTTCTCAGTTGTCTGCAGATATATCATTGCAAGAGCTTGTAAATGACATCAGTCTTTGAATCTGACTCTCAACGGCTTAATCAGTAGACCTAGAAAATCTTCTGGTTGTAGGGACACAGGACTAACCTACAAAAGGAAAGAAGCAATGGAAAGTTAAAATCCCCTTGTGGGAAGGCTCCTGTACAATGAGGAGGTTGGAGATGAGCATCCAAAACTCATTTCATGGAGACATTTTGTTCTTCTCTGAGCCTCTTGGGGAAATGACGTGGCGACTAAAAGAATTGATGTATGTTCTCCTCCCTCCCATTAAAAAGGAGCTAAAAATGCCCCGGGCACCAAGATGTGAACCATTTCCTTTGGGGTAGAATGGAGCTACTAAAAATAGCCTTGGAAAATAAGGAGTTGTAGAGGTTCAACAGGGAAAACAAATCAGAAATAAATTTGGCACTAAGAAAGAAAGGAAGAGAAAGAGACGAACTTTCACAGGCAGTGGAGAAAAGAGGCTATTAGCTTGGGCACATAAAAGCAGGTACATTTTCCCACCCACGGAGCTGCTGGCTGGCATTCCTACAGCGTAAATCAGTCTCTCTGGAGGAAAGAAAGATGAGTCATAGATTCATCCAGGACAGGCTAGGTTAAGCCAGGGGGAACAAACAACGCCCCACATCTCAGCAACTCAAAAGACCAAAGATACTTGTCTCCCTGGTGTTGTGCAGTATGAGTTGGTGGTAACTCTGCTCCCCGTATTCATGGAAGCACCCAGGCCGAGGATGGCCTCATCTCCTTGTCATTCTAGGATCCCTGGAGCCCAAGACCGAGCCCTGCGCTGTTTGTCACTGGCGGTTCAGTGCATTTTCCCTGAAACAACAGTATCCATGTCCCTCACGTTTCATTGGCCGATGCAGATATTATGTGACACCTGCCCAATGGGATGAGAACTATGCAATCATACCATTGTGTCCAAAAGGAAGAAAATGAGAACAAGTACAAGCAGCTCTATCGTGACTGAAACCAGATAAAGAAACTGAGGGAGAGCAAGAGGGTTCTAGAGGAGGGAAAGGCTCCTTTGAGCCACCAGTTTGCCCCTTGGGTTTTATTTCTGCCCTAACCAGTCCAGGAAGCAGCCCTCATCCACATCCTTGACTGTACCCCATCTTGCCTACAGCAAGAAGGGTAGCTTATGTGAGCAGCCCGGACCCTGGAGGCGGGCTGACTTCTGTTCATGGAAGGTACACGTCAACTGCACGGCCTTGCCTTCGCGGGTCATTTACTCCCCCTGAGCTTCTCTTTAAGAATCATGAGATTGTTAAGACAGCAGTGAGAGCATAGGTTGGTCCTGTGAGCCAGAGAGTGAGCCCCTTAAGGAGTTCACCACATGCATTTCTGGCTCAGCCCCTAGGTGGAGCTGGAGAGTCTACATTTCCAACAAGCTCCCAGCATGCATTTCTGACACAGTAGGGCATAGGTGGAGCTGAGAATCCTGCATTTCTAATAAGTTCCCAACAATGACACTGGCCCAAGTGAAACTGGAGTTTTCAACCCCAAGCCCAACTCCCTAAGTTCCACCTGTCAGACGCCGCCACTTGCCTTTTCTTTCACACCAGATAAAGAAACAGTGTGGAACAGAGAAAGGCGATTCATTACATGGCATAGAAGTCACAGGGACAGCCCTTTAGCCCATTTTCAACGGTCTCTGAGCCATCGACATGAGTTATAGGTTTAGTCAGACAGACAATTGGGAGCCGGGGGAGAGAGATACACCTAGTTACCAAACAATCCTGTTCCGAGTGTGGCCTGGCTGATCGTTCTTTCAGTCCTTGTTTCCAAAGGGGTTCCAGAGAAGTTATCACTTCAGCATTTGAGGAGAGCCAACAAGTCACTGCTGTTTGGTTGACGGTGCCCTGAGGAGGCTCTGTCCATCCTTGTCATTAAGATGTCATAGATCACTATGTGCTTTCTGGATTCCAAGGGCATTGAGAAGTGACTGCAGAGACAATGGCTTAGAATAGGGACACATACAAAATGAAGACAAGGATGCCAAGTTTTTCTCCTGCTTTTAGTTAATTCATAAGCCCAAGTGCTTTTCATCAAAAGCAGCTTTTAAGCTTCTCTTAAACCTGATCTACATTTTAGCAACACATCTCTAGAACAGATGGGGCCAACAAGTAGTGGATTAAATGTGTTCTTAACACTGGATCAGGAAATCCCAAGGGATCTGCAGCCCTGCCCATAAGGAAAAGAAGTTACAACTGCTTGTTGGTACAAATGTCCATGTCTGATGCTCCCAGAGACAGATGCTAGAGTCAGGAGGCCTCCATTGCAAGTAAGCTCTGTCACTTAGCCCTTCTGTGGCTTGGATGAGCAATTCTTACAACCTCTAGATCTACACCTATAAGATAGCCCAACATCATCCCTCATTCCCACAGTCCAAAGAGCGCTGAAAACCACAAGGTTCTTCGCTCACTGTGTACTGACTTGGGAATGAAAGTTGGCCGCTATTATAGATATTTCCCTCTTAGTGATTACCTTTGTTTTGCCACAGAAGTGAGAAGGTATTTGTTAATTTAAGATGCTGCTGAAGACCTTATGGAGGATGTTAGGTAGTATGCATGATAGGTGTATATGTGGCTTTTCTAAAATCTAATGTGTGTGTGTATATATATATATATATATAAAATATATGTGATACTATATATTAAGATATATGATATCTATCACATAGATATCATATATTAACTTTAAACACATCTGGTCTCGAGAGTAATTATACCTCTTTCTCTGCTAGCACCATACCTAGTGCATAGCAAGTACTTAACAAGTAGCTGTCATTGCTGAAAATGTTTCTTGGCAGTGTCTCTCCCTGAGAGAGGGAACAAGGATATGGAAGATGGAACCTCTGCCTCCCTAGAGACAGAGAAGACAGAACCAGAACTATCCATTTCCAGCCCTTTGACTTATCTTCTACTTTCTCCTAAACCTGAAAAGGGAACCAAGTAAACAAAAGCAGTAGGAACCATGGGAAGAATGCAAGGTGCAGGAGAGCAGGCAGCAGACTGCACAAAGAAAGACTCAGGCAGGTGGAAAGCACTTCCCTCGCTGCCTATAGAAGCCACCCAGTGGGAACTCCAGCTCCTCCGTCAGCCAGACTCCCCTGCTTTGCTAATGTACTTTTGAAGAATCTCCTTCCAGCCAAGGATCTGAGAAAGGAGATGGGATTTCCTTCTTCTGTCACTTACCTGCTGGGAGAACTTGGAAATCCCTTCATCTTCATGAATATCGGTTTTCTTAGGTGAAAATGGACCAGGAACACGGTCCCTGTTGTGACTGCTTTATTATCAGAGACACATAAAAGCCATCACAAACGTGAATGTATTTTGAAAGGGGGAGTCTGTGATCCAGGGCAGGGTTTAATTATTAATTTGAGTACAAGTAGAGGATCAGCAGGCAGACCGGCATCACCCAGGGAGTGCTGGTGAGCACGTTCTTTAATCTCACATCTGCTGTCATCTCTCGTGGCCTCAGCATTTGCCCTTGGCTTCCCACCTTCTCTGGAGCCATTTGTACTTGTCAATGAAAGCCATCATGGTGGGGTTTCCCCAAACCTCTCCAGCCCCAACCTTCACTTACATACAGCCAAGACTCAAGACTTGGGGGCATTACTTTACAGGCTAATACAAAAGCAAACAAATATGAGTGGAACCCAAATTGAACAAGTTGTCCTTTAGCCATGTCTACAGACATGTTGGCCCAGAGCTTTCTCACTGTCTTTTGGGGCCAGAGCTCTGGCTTTGGGATCAGACAGACCAGAGGGAGGTACACTTCCATGACTGTACTGTGCATCATTTGGGAAATCACCAAATGAGCTCTCTGAACTTCCGGTATCCTCCTCTCTAAAATGGGGCTACCTAAAGCTATATGGCCATCTGCCTTATTCTATGATGTATTAAGGGAATAATTAAATTTAAAAATCCTGTTGTGTCTAAAATTCCATTAAAATCTCCCACACTGAATAAAATAGAAGTTAACCCTAAATGCTCCACGAAGATTCTAATCCTCTGGAACCTATGTAAGAAAAGATAAAGTAGCAGAGTCAGTCCAGCATTGGCAATCACAGTAACCAGCATTAGAGGAGTGAGTGGTCAGAAGGTGTTCCGATTCAGCTAAGAAGCAAGGGAAGAAGATACCCTTTGTTAGCCATCTGGGTTGAGCATGGAGATTCAGCTAAAGAGAGCCGTTCTGAGACTGAGGCTACCTAGGAGAAGTGAGCCACATCTCACTATTGCCTGGATCTTTGCAAAGGAGCAGAGTGTGAAGATGTAATGCTGTCATGGGAACGGAGCCAACAGCAGTGGGAGAAATCCTGGCACAGCACAGGCAGACCTTTGGTGGTCTTCATGACCTCAGAGTCTGGTTCTCCCTCAGAACAGGGATGCGAGGGTAGAACCACATACCATGGCAGGGTCAAGAGGTAGGGCAGTTCAGGGGCTGGTTGGGAAGACAACTTCCCATCCGTTTGTCAAAATGCGTGAATTTCTCATGAGCCAAGGAGCTACAGCAGCAGCCAGCAGGGCTTAAACCTCCTGATGGGTCTCCAACAGTAGGATGCTGGGAGGCGGACACGTAGGCAGGTGCTGAGGAGTGGCATAAAGGCCAGCTCAAATGCCAAGAGCACCTTCCCTTCATCTCCACCCCTACCCTGCTTCTGAAGGAGTCCGCCACAGAGACAGGAACGAGAACTGGGGGCAAGTAAAAACAGAGGACAGTAGTCCACCTATCCCAGTTAAAACACCACAGACCTTGGTAGCCTGAGTTTCATAGTGGGAGGGACTTGGAATGGAACAGGCGACTGGAAGGAAGCCAAATTTGTATCAGCAGAGCTGTTTAATACCTGAAACCGAGAGTGCGGAGTCCAAATAGTTTTGTTATATTCTTCTCGGTTATCTCACGAGAAACCCACAGACACCACACAAATGATTATGGAGGGGCCCATGAGTGAAACATCTTTGTTTGTGGCACCTAGATAATACTTCTCACAACGGGAGGTGGCATCCCAACACATGAGAAATGGGACATCTGACCGTAGAAAGGATCGGTGCAGAATGCATCTTTGGTAAATCTGTTTCACAAAGTCCTTAAAGTCTCAGCATTGGTGGTTCGGTGGCAGAATTCACAAAGTCCTTAAAGATGCAACTGTGCTTCTGATTCTAAAATCCACCAGAAATTAAGCATTTGTTCTATCCCACTGTGGGGTCTGTCCAAACCTTGCTGTATTTAAAAAAAAAAAAAAAATACCATCTCCAGATGCTGATGGCTCACACCTGTAATCCTAGCTACCCAGGAGGCTGAACTCTGACACCTGTAATCCTAGCTACTTGGGAGGCTGAAATCTGAGGGTCGCAAGCCACCCTGAGCAGATAAATGCAAGACACGCTTATCTTTACTAGCCAAAAAAAGCCAAATGAAAGCTCAAGCCTCAGTAGCAGTATGGATATGCATATGCGTGAACACACACACGCAAGCGCGCACAGACACACACACACAAATACTATCAAAATAGGTTCCTGGCTGGGAAGGTGGCTTAGTGATAGAGTGCTTGTCTAGCATGCATAAAGCCCTAAGTTCGATTCCTCAGGACCACACAAACAGAAAAGGCTGGAAGTGGTGCTGTGGCTAAAGTAGTAGAGCACTGGTCTTGAACAAAAGCTCAGGGACAGTGCCCAGACCCTGAGTTCAAGTCCTAGGACTGGCAAAAAAAAAAAGGGTTTCTTTGGAACATGGTCCCCCTCTCTTATGTATATATTCTACAGATAGGGCACTTGATAATGCTACAACAGTCTATACTGCGGCCTAGCCCAGCCCTCCTCGTGCATAAAAGATTGCATTTTATGTAATGTTCCCATGCAGGTCCCCTTGATTCTGTCACAGCCACCTGTGCAGGACCCTGCCCTGGCCCAGAATCTTCTGAAGAAATGCTTTTGTCCTCACTAACAAGCCTCCAAGAGCCAAGAAAAGCATTTCCATGGCCCACAAGAGGTAACATCCAAGTCCAGTTGTGGCTCCAGACCGAATCAAACAATTAAATTCACATCTGCCCCTGCCCAAAACCTCAAAAATGTTAACATCTTGCACGTGTCAAGAGGGTTATTTATGAAACTATTTGCTTGTCAACCCCAGGAGGACATTCTGTACTTTTTTTTTTTTTTTTACTGGAATACTGTATATTTATGAGCCATGGCTCCAAAACTAACTTTGGCCCGAGTATTTGTCAGAGAAAACTTCTGTCGGCCCTTGCAAAGCCCGGGCTGTGCTCTGTCACCACCGTAGAGGGTTGGCAGGGTCCCGGTGGAGAGCTGGTCTGTGGCTCCCTGCTGTAAGGAATCACTTCCAGATGTGCGCTTCTTCAGGGGAAGGATTTCAATTTCAGAGAAGAGCCTTGCTTGCCTTAGTCTTTTCCTTCTCCTCTCCCCAGCCCTCCATTCCCAATCTAGAAGCATGCTCAAACAATTAGCCTTTTACACTGAGAGCAGGCGGTCTGTTTGTTGTCTCCCACATTTTCACTTCCGTACCCTCCTCCCTGACCTTGTAACGGCTGCTAGTTTGGGGCACTGCCCTCTCTCCCCCCCCCCCACGCCCCACCCCCGGTTTCAGGATCTGGTTGCCCGTGGCTCACGTGTAACACGTGGAGAGCCACTTGGAGGATGTGAAGCTTGATGCAATGTGGGTGTACTCTAATCTGGTGTCATAAAACACTCACAACAGGCTGTTGACAGCCAGCATCCCTAGGAACCACCCTTGAGGAGCTGACACACCTCCAACAGGTCCCCCGTGGCCAGCTTCATCGGCCAACAGTCTTCTACCGACAAGGCCCCTGAGCCTGTCCATCACACAGCCTGTTAATTGCTCTCTGGAGAGCAGTGGGCAATGACCATATAATCATTTTTCTACCCCTTAGAACTGGAGGACCCAAGAGGGGCATGGCCTGTGAGTGGACAAGTTGTTCAGTGATAGATGAAAGAAGATAGGGGCGTGGGTATAGGAACCTAGACAGACCTAGAAGAACAGAGAGATCTTCACACTCAGAGAGGTTGCTGTGGGCTGCATTCCCTCGCTGTCTCTGGGATATTTTCCTGCAGATGTAATAACTACATTGTCATTCTCCAAAGCCTTTTGAACCCTGATGAAGGGCTTACTACTAAAATCTCAATTTACAGCGACATATCTGGTATTCTTGGAGATAAAGTAAAATCCTTTATCTAGTTTGCTGACTATGCCCACATAATAGTCATGCTGAAGTATGATCGTGATGGGCGTTTATTAAATAGTGGGCATTTATCACGTCTTATTTCTGATTCATAGAAAATGCACAGATTTATCGTCTCTTCTTTACAGATTTAAAAGGCTGAGGTGGGGAGCAGTTATGTCATTTTCCTACCGGCACACAGCCGACGATAAGGGGAGCTGGTATTCAGCTTTGGAATTTACTGGCTCTGTGATGGGTGAGGAGACGAGAAGTGGAAGGAA
Organism: Dipodomys spectabilis; assembly: GCF_019054845.1. Lineage (NCBI taxonomy): Eukaryota > Metazoa > Chordata > Mammalia > Rodentia > Heteromyidae > Dipodomys > Dipodomys spectabilis. Next base: position 1,625,596 of record NW_024870935.1, read on the forward strand.
GGAGATGGAGGGAAAGTTGAGGTATCAGACAGAACCGTCATGTCTTGTGAGCTTGGGGTTCTTCCAAGCCTCCCTCGGCCTTCTGCAGCGAGCCATGCCAAAAGAAAGATGTGTCTCGGGGTGGAGGGCTCCAGCATGTCCCAGAGGGCTCTAGGGCTGCAGAGCTCCACAAGGGAGGGCTCTGTGTCATTCTTGGGCTTTTTGGCAACAGTGGCACCAGCAGAGCCAGCAGGGGGTTACTTGGGGCCGAGTTCCAATCGAAACTCCTAAGAGCCAACAGGGCTGGGCACTGAACTCAAGCTCTACTCCGAGTGCTTCTCTGTGCCAAAGGAAGAGCAAGGAGTCACGGAGTCATGCCATCTCTCTCTATATTCCTCTCCTGCTCTGGCCTCAGCCTACCTCGCCCACAAGTGGCACTTCGCCAGGCAGGGACAATGCGGTCTGAAAAAGGGCAGGACCTAGAGCCTCAGGCTGTAGTCCGGGGTGCGTAGGCCGTGGGGAGGGTGAAGCTCCCCAGGGATGTGAGGGCAGCCCAAGGCTAGAAACCCCAGACCTTGGCATGGGCACAGAGCCAGCAGGGACCAAAGGATGGAGGACGGCAATGAGGAAGACCTTGGGAAACTTCCAGCTTTCGGCAGGAGGGTAAAGCGGGGCCTGAAGGCTTCATCCGAATAAAATTTGCTTCCCCTATATCCCCAGCACTGCATTTCTAAGCCTCCGCACCCTGGTGAGTTTGAGTAGAGATGTAAAGATCATCATAGAAGCTCAGCTCACCTTGGTTCTTACACTTACTCTGCAATGTGTGAACTTGATCCTGAACTTGACCCCCTTACTTGTCTTCCCTGGAAAAAAAAAAACATGGGAAGAACACTTTATCCCTCTTGGCAGAAGGCAGAAGTTGTGTATTTGAGCTCTTAATTTAGACAGTTTCCTTCATTCTGCAGATATGTGACATTGGATGAGTCACTTAAGTCTTAGTTTCCTAGCCCTTAAAATGAGAATAAATGGTATCCCTCCCCCATAAAGGTATTGTCAGGATAAACTACAACACAAATACAAAACGATTTGTTCCCTGTACCTAATAAGTGCTCAGTAATAGAACTCCTAAAAGAAATAACTAATTAAACTCCACGAAGGCAAAATAAAACCTTGGGGAATAGTTATGTACTTGGACACTGTATATTAATGTGAGAGATTATTCATCCCCTACATACAGATAGGTAAATTAAGTTTAGGAATGTTAACCAGGTTTTGGCCAAGCTGTATAGCCAGTAGTACATCATTAGTTTAGGAAATGAAGTCATATCTGAGTTAATAAGAAGACTGTTGCCAGGATGACCTATGACAGAAAGTTTAATTACTGAGGAAGGAGGTGAGCAGTGGAAAGGCTAGGAAAGTGCAGTAACATGAGAACATGGCATAGGTGGACCTTCTAGGAAACCTTTGCTCCAATCCATGACCATAGAGAAGAGTCTGATCAGTGCAGGCTAGCAGGAAGGCCAATTGTATTGAAGATAGAAAGTCCTCAACTCAAATTCTCTCTCAGCCACTTCCCTGCTGACTTTGGGAAACTTATCTTTCACCCTCTGACCCCTCGGGCAGCAATTTACAGACAATAAATACCTATATGTCTGGTGTGCTGTAAGGATTAGAAGGAAGTTGTAGGTGCACCTCACTCCTCCTCCTCATTCAACTTCAGTGAGATGGCCTGTGGGACAAGTCCTGCAAAATAAGAGCGTCCTCTATCTTTATGAGTAAAGTTCTACAAAAGTAAACTGAGATTAGTAGCCCTGGCCGCTCTGTATTAAAAGTGTCAAAATAATAATACTTTCAACTAAAAAATATATACTGGTCTTGGCCAAGTGCCCAGTGGCTCACATCCGTAATTCTAGCTACTTGGGAAGAGGAAATTAGGAGGATCACAGTTCAAGGCCAGCATGGAAAAGCATTTATAAGACGAACCAATTTCAAAAAACTAGGCATGATGACAGGCATCTGTCATCCCAGGGAAGCATGAATAGAAGGATCACAGCCCCGCCAGCTCGGGCAAAAGGCAAGTTCCTATCTCAAAAACAACTAGAACAAAATGGGCTGGTTGTATGGCTCAAGCTGTAAAGCATTTGCCTAGCAAGTACAAAGCCCTGAGCTCAAACCTCAGTACCCGACAGGAGGAGAGCAGTGGCAGGGAAGAGCTTACTGAAAATAAAGAGAGCTTCTAGCAGCAGGAATGAAGAAAGAAGACAAAATCCCTGAGTTAGAAATGCCCAATTGGCTATGACAGTCCATGGCTGCCCAGAACAATGACCTGTGGTCTAAGCGAAAATCCTTGATAGAGTCATTCTGATTGTTGTGCTGACTCTTACAGACACAGGAAAGCAACTCTGACATAGAGGAAAGATTCATCCTGAAGCATCCAGAAAATTCTATTACCCAGAATCCTGCACCCTGCTGTTTTCTTTTACTCCAGCTTTCATACTGTGCGTCTCGGGAAATGATTGCTTTGACTTTTTCCTTTACCCACAGTCCTCAGGATGTTGAGCCACTTTTCTTTCCGACGTGACTCGGCTCCTTTGGAGGTCCTCTGCCAGGCAAGGATCAAAGAATCCACCTGTGGTTTTAAGCAGCATAGGTTTCTTTCCAGTATATCACTAAAGTATTTTCCAGCAGGGATAAATAGAGACTAGAGCTTTTGCTGTGGAGAGGGGAAGAGATAGAGAAGGAATGTGGAATGGGGCTAGGTGCGTTTGACACAGAAGACCCCAGGACTCAGGTGAGCTGAGAGGGTGATACACAGAGCCCCAGTTGAGTCTTACTGGAATATTCATCCCGACAGACACCAAGGACAGAATGCTGTCATCTGAGCCTTGAAGGGAAGAGATTAGTAGAGTTAAGGAAATGTCCCGTGCCTGCCAGGAAATGCCTGATTATTAGGGTCAAATGAACTTGATACAGAGAAACCCACTGCTCAAAATAGAGCCCTACAAGGGAGAAGACTGCAAAAGTTTACTAATAAGAATGTTGTTTCGAGATTCTTGAAATTTCCAAGTCATTGATGTTGTAAGTAGAGTAATGAAAACAAAATAAAACTCTTTGAACCCTACCCCTGTCCCTTGCTAGGAAGTTGGCATAAATACACCACTTCTTATTTCTGAACCTAGATTATTTTTTTTCACTTATAAGAAAGTACCTGCTCCATCAGGAGCATTCTAAGAACTGGATGGAACCATGTCTTTTAAGTGTTTATTATTTAGGGATGGTTCAGCTTAAGCCCCAGAGAAATGGTATGGTTTGGATTAGGATTGCTCCAGGGTCAGCTGTTTTCCTGGGATGCTGATCTGTCACCCTGTGACTTTAGATGACTTTCCTTTGCAAATTTATGCTAGTAGATACAGTGGTCAAGCACAAAGCAGTTCTGGTTGTAGACAGTTTGGGACTGAATCCCAGATCTACTACTTACCAAGAAGTGACTCGGGCTGTATTATGTAACTTCGCTGAGTCTTATTTTCTTCATCTACAAAATGGGGGTGATGACAGGGAATAACTCATTGTTTGTTGTTGATTTGAAAGAGCCAGTTCTGAGGCTGTAGATGTTGTCTTGAGAGAGACCCAAGGAGTGACCTCCTTTGTACCACTTCATGTTTGCTCTTGTCTTCCTCTTCCATCGAGAGGAGGCGTGAAGAGAGCCACACACCCACAACAGCAGCATTCCCTATGAGCGACTCCATTCAAGCAACTTTGGGTTCTGAGAGTCAAATGGCATTGCCTGCTGTGGTTGTCATCTTGAAATCATCCCCCAATTCGTCATCGTTACAGGGCCAGCCCAAGTATCGGCAGCTAAAATCAGAACTAATGTTACTCAGGGTAACAAGAAGGGTACCCACTCAATGACCCAAAGGTAAAGTCATCCTCCAGTAAACAATCCTGGTTAATTATCCTGAAAAGAGAAGTTTCCGTCTCCCCCACCCACTTCTCCCATTCCTTTTTGAAAGCCAGTTCAGAAAGACAGAGAAGTCAGTCTAACTTAGAGCTCTGCATGTGGCCAGTGAAAGGGAAGGAACCTGGGATTTGGGTCTTCTGATTTCAGCTGGTCGTGGCCGCTTTCATGCTGAGCAGGCTTTCTGGGCAAGGATGGTGTGTGGGTTAGCCCACACTGCACAAATCAGGTGCGTGCTCTTCCTCATATTCGTGTGAGTACCAATCTTGAAACTCACCACCACAGAAAGGTGTGCCTTCCCACTGGGATGTTTACACATCGGAATTCTGAACCCAGGAGTGGTTTATAATTCGGATTGTAAGAGGATTCAGACCTGGTATCAACTCTACCACTTCCTGTGTGGCCTTTGACAAGTGACTGAACCTTCTCTAAAAGCCAGTCTCCTACCTACAAAATTCTATAGGACTCTCCAGAGAATCAAAGTACTGATATAAATCATGCAGCACAACTGGGTACGTCCTAAGTACTCAGTAATCTATGTGTTCAACACCTTGTTTATGCACCAATAGTTTTAATGGAAAGCTCAGGCCTAGCAGCTGTAGTATCTATGAGGCTGAGGAGAAAGTAACTAGAGTTTTTGTGGAACTCAAGTGGGATTTTACCAGAATGTGATGGAGAGGAGGAAACTCATAGTCTCTTAGAGAAGTCTTCACATTAAACCATAACATAGTAAGGTATTTGGAGGAAGACAGGATGGTATCCAACCAGAGAGTAACAAGATCGAGATCACTGACAGAACAAAACCTGATTGGAAGTAACTGTGGTGATCCAGCTGGGAGCTTCTCTCCCCGCCGTCCCCCCCCCCCCCACCATGGTTTGGACCATGGCCATGGCATTGATGGGCAGAGGTGATGAGATTGTGAAACAGTGCAGAAAGCACGGGGGGGGGGGGGGGAGCTATCATAGGAGTTGCTTGTGGAGTAGACTGGAAGAGAGCAGAAGGAGCAGGTCATGACCTCAGGTTCTGGCTGTGTGTGGTTCCAAATCAAAATTCTGCGTTCCTTCAGAGGGCCATGAGGAAGACTCCGTCCCACGCTTCCCTCCAGCTTCAGCGTCTTGATGCCAGACTCTGGCATTCCTTGGCTTGTAGTTGCATCCGCCCAGCCTCTGCCTTTTTTTCCTCATATGGTATTCTCCCCAGGCAACCTCTGTGTCCTAATTTTCCCTTTTAATTATGACACTAGTTACACTGGATGGGACTCATGCTATGATCTCATCTGACTTAGCTGGTTACATCTGCAAATGACCCCATTTCCAAAAACGGTATCGGAGGTCAGGACCTCAGCTTATGTATCCTAAGACTACACACCCAGGTGACCCATGTCATGTAATACATCTGCAAGTCTTGGTTTCTTCACCTGAAGATTGAGGATCACACTACCTACCTCATAGAGTCTTATAAAGAACAAATAAAATGTGTGTTTAACATATATGAACAGTGTTTGGCCAAAAAAAAAAAAAAAGGAAAGAATTCAGGAGTCATTAGTGTTGGCTCTACCCTGCTGTCTAACCCAGAAAGAACGGAAAGCTTCAGATCAGGAGGAGGGAGCAGAATGTATAAGGAAGGCCTCCAGCGGCACCTGTCTTTTTATGGTAGCCCTGGAAGCACTTAGCAGCTAGCCTGACTCCCCATTGCTCACCCAGTTCAAGATGGGGAAGAAGCATTGAGACTGTGGCTGAGCAGGTCAGGTACAGACTGACCTGTGTGCCTAGGTCCCTTCATTTGTTCCTTCCTTTCTTCCTTCCTCCATTTCTTCCTTCCTTTTCTCCCTTCCTCCCTTTCTTAGCTTCCTGTCACCTTTATATTAGTAATTCAGGGTGGAATAAAAGAAGGTTACTAATGGCCGAGGCTACCAAGTGACCTCAATAGCACTTGGCAAATTAATGCCAATGAAGTTGATGAAGTTTGTGAATGTATTACTATTCAGTGAGCTCTGACGTGTGGAAAGACACAAGCATGTCCATTTACTTTTTTTACGTTTTTTATTGTAAAAATACTGTACAGAAGGGTTACAGTTACTACATGGCAAGGTAATGAGTACATTTCTTATCCAGCGTTGTTGCCTCCTCCTTTGTTTTTCCCCAACCATTCCTTCCCTCCCATCTCCACAGTATGTTTCTTTTTTCTTTTTTGGTTGGTTGTGGGGATTGAACTCTGAGCTTGGCCGCTGTCCCTGAACTTTTCAGCTCAAGGAGAGCATCTACCACTTGAGCCACAGCGCCACTTCCGGTTTTCTGGTGGTTTGTTGGAGATAAGAGTCTCACGCCTTTTCCTGCCCAGGCTGGCTTTGAACCGCAGTCCTCAGATCTCAGCCTCCTGAGTAGCTAGGATTACAGGCGTGAGCCACCGGTGCCTGGATTCCATTTCTACTTCTGATGCAGCTTGCTCACCACACATTCAAGAGTTTCTGGATGATGAAGGCTCTTCACCAATAGCACACCGACAATTTGCTTCTTGAAGCTGATGATTTAAAAACTGAGCCCTTACATAACTTTTGTTTACAGTGATGATGGAGTAGCTTGATTCATCCCAACTCTCCTGCCGAAAATAACTATACCCGAAGTAAAGTCAAAGAGCAAAAACCAGGTCAGTCTGACAAGATCTGAGAACAACCAAGGCAGCCAGGACTTGAGAGCACAGGAGAAAAGGGACACACAGGGAAGTGAGCCTGATACTTTGTTCCTCTTTGATTCTTGAAGTCATCTGCTGAATCCCAAACTGACTGAGAAGGAGAGGCCAAGAAACCAGGCAGAAGCAGCTGCGTAGTTGCTGAAAACCGAAGTCACAGAGCAGGAGAAAACAAAAATTAGAATTTATAGATGCTAAGAAAATGAGACCCTCTGGCAAATACTGCTGGCTTCAGATACAGAGCAAGAGTAAGAACAAACTGGAAATAGACCAGTGCTTGCTAACTGCTCAGCTCTCCTCGAGTGGAGAGGAGTGACCTGTTCCCACTCTTAGTGCTGGCCAGAGGGAAATTAAGTCCTCTCGGGAGAAACATGACATCATTGAGAACCTCTGCCATTTTTCATACACAATGTCCAGCAGTTTTCACACCGAGGCTCTTTAAAAAAAAAAAAAAGATCTGACATCTTCACAAAATACTGCAAATGAATTCCATCTATGTCTGAATCCTCTTGGATAGGCCTGGGCAGATTCCAGCAGCAGGAGACAATGTAAGGAGAAGGAGGTCCTAGCTGACCAGACAAGGCTGACAGTTTGAGGTGGTTAACTGGCAAATTCAACTCAGCCAACTGGAATTTCACATTGGAAATGATGCTGAGGACTGTGCATTCCTGAGGCAAAGATGGAAAGGGTGGATCGCTTTCCCTTTTCAACAGCTATGGAGCTGGCTTCAAATTACTGGAAAAATACAATGATGCAGATGAAAGATCCTCATTTAGAGATGCAAACCCTTGCATCTTCAATGTTCGTTAACTTATAGCCCAGGACCGGTAACGATCCTCTAGTTACTATGCAAAACATTCATGCTGGTTTTGAACCCAGGCAAGCAGACTCCCTGCCCAGCCAGAATCCCCACTCTACTGCCTCTCCTCCTCTCCAAGCTTAGATCACTCTAGCCAGCCAGCAGCCCATCAACACTGCGAACAGCTTCAACAGGACTGTAAATGTTGTGAGAGATGGCAGCTGATAAATGCAATTCCTTCCCAGCAGAGAGAGGGCCCCGATGGGAGACTACAATGGGATTCCCATGAAATTAAATTCCTCATCTCCCCAAGGACTCCACAACCATTTCCCATTTATAGTGTTGTCTTAATAAATATGAAGGAAGTCATAATTCACCGTTATTATTCAAAATAGTCCTGAAGTCCTGGGCTTTTAGACCTCCATTGGGCAGGATGTTTTCTATCAAGGAGCAGCTGGGCTTTCACACCACACAAAGCTGGTCCTTCAGTCTATACGTTGAAAATAGTGACGGTGTCTCAGAGTGTGGCTGGGGCAGCCAGGGGGGTGGCAGGAGGTCAGGGTTGGAGTCCTGGCTATGGCCTTTTCTGTGGTCCAGGTGTATTGGGTGACTCTTTAACCCTGAATTAACAAAGACTAGAGGAGTCAGGGCACACAGGTCACCAGTCTCCTCTCTTAATGTTCTCTGGATAGCCACTGTGGTAGGGACAAAGGAAAGGAGGCTCAGGAGACACAGAACTTCTTATGACAACTAGAATTCCAGCTTCACCATGGACATTTCACTCCCCTTACTTGCAGTGTGACGTGCTATGCTGTTTTTGTTTGTTTTTGCAAATGTCCCGTTGCCACAACTGTCTCGTCTTCCTGCAGCCTCCACTTCAGCCCAAGCCTCCTTGCCTCAGATCTCTGATCCTGACACCACAGTTCGACAGATCTTCAAGGATGTGCCTTATCGCAGATGTCTGACTTGAGATCCGCAGATAGGGTCTCTGTGAGGTAAGAAACTCAGACCCTATGTATCCACAAAACAAACAAAAAAGCATGACTAGAAGTCAGTAAGTTCTGTGGCTCTCAAAACTATCTGAGAGGTTACTGGAGGAGTCACAGCAAGCAGTTCACCCTCACCCCATTTGTCTGGCTCTCTCAACCTTTCTCCCTCCTTCCCCTAGCATTCAAAACAAAACCGAACAAAAACTTGTCTTGAGAGAAGCAGGCGCTTGGCCTTTTCTCCAAAGTCCTTGGGTTGACCAGAGTTCCCAGACCGCAGACTCATTTGCCTAAGGTTTGTCTAGACAGCATTGTCTCAACATCCACCCCACCTCTCTCTAAATGGGGGCGAGGTGAGCATTTGTTAAGAACACAGATATTTTTAAGGGAGCTCAAAGATTTCTGAAGCAGATTATCTGAGCTGCCCATAGGACTGTGATTTTCAAAAGTCAGATGAATGCTGTATACATATCAGTGAAGAACCAACATGAATCAGTGAAGAGCAATATAATACCGGATGTCTTTGGGGTTAAAAATTGTATCAGCTCATCCAGGAGGTGCTGCTGGCTTATCCCTTTAATGCTAGCTTCTAAGGAGGCTGAGATCCAGAGGATCAAGGTTTGAGACCAACCTAGGCAGAAAAGCCCAAGAGACTCCATCTCCAAAACAGCAAAAAGCGGGACTGGAGGTGTGGTTCAAGTGGTAAAGTACTAGCTGAGTTCAAACCCTGATACCCATAGAAAAAAGATACGTATCGGCTATATGAGGTTCTGTGGAATCATCCAAAACTGATAGACACTTATTTATGTTTCTGCTTAATTAACAGAACTCACATAAATCCCATATGAACATTTGTTCATTCACTCATTCAATAAACATTGATCGATTACTCTTTGCTGGACTGTGTATTCAGTAGTAAATAAGGTCTCTGCCTTCAAGATAGTGACAGACAGTAAATAAACCAATAAATTTAGTGAGTAGTGTTAGATAAAGACTTGGGGAGTTAGAATTCAGTATTTATGCCTAAGCTTCCTAGTCAAACCCAACCTGAAGATATCTAATTTATTTTGTTTTTCAAGACTTTCTGCAACTCAGGTTGTCTACCCAAGTGAGAGCTAGTGTCTGGATTATAGAGGAAAACAGTGTTGGGGGTGGGGTGGACTCAGGGGGGTACTTGAACAGGGGCTCCAGACTGCTTAAGAGTGTTAACTTTGCATGTGATTTGCATACAATACATCTTGGATCTTAATTTAGACCTAGATGCCAGAGCCTTTTTCACTGAAAGGGACAGAGGGCAGGGGAAGCCATCTCAGAGAGAGCAAAGTGCCTGCAAATGCAGAAACGCAATTAACCACGCGGCCCCTTCCCAAGGCTTTCATTGCCCTCATTCGGAGATGAGCTTTTCCAGGGCATAATCAAGTGCTTTCAAAGCTTGGAAGTCACAGCTTTGCAGCGAATGGAGCCTGCCCATTTCCATTTCATTCAGGGCAAGAGGAAAAGAGATGATTCTGTCAAGGGAATAACTGGAAGGTAGAAGGGAAGACAAAAGACCAAAGGAAACAAAATTTCTATTCCAAGAGCAGATGAGAGACTCTGGAGATGCTGAACTTTGCAGGACTATAAACCACATTTTAAGCTTTCATATACTTAGGAAACTCAAGCGTCCAGTTTTGCTCATTGACCTAACAGGAAACTGAATCCCTGAAAGAAAAAGTAGACATCCTTCAGATTTGGGACTCTAATGTAGTTAGATACAAAGTTGAGTAAAACACAATCCTTACCCTTCAACAGTCTTCATAATAGAATAGAAACGGCAGTACCACTCCTTCTGAAGTATCTACCATGTGCCTGCATTCCACATACATTAATTTGGGGTGGTAGTAGAACCTATTAAGGTATGATATGTAGATACATAGATATCAGCATCCCTGGGGCTTGAACTCAGAGCTTGGGCACTGTCCCCTGAGCATCTTTTGCTTAAGGCTAGCACTCTACCACTTGAGCCACAGCGCCACTTCCAGCTTTTTCTGTTTATGTGGTACTGAGAAATCAAACCCAGGGCTTCATGCATGCTAGGAAAGCACTCTACCACTGAGCCACATTCCCAGCCCTGATATATTATTTTAATGTAAGTATACCAAGACACAGAAAATATTTAAAATATAACAGACTAAGAATCAAAGTGTTGATCTAAAGTTATATGGCTAATTAGTAAAGTGGGAAATTTTGGGTAGGTAGTAAGACTTGGTTCTGATAATCTACATATGTAGATATTTAAATATTTAGCAATATTTTTACCAGTATTTTCTGGAGAATTCTAGAAAATAAATCCTGAAAGTCTCCTTACTTTCCTCCACATACAAGTATCCAGCATGTGTGCAAATAATGTACACACACACACACACACACACACACACACGCCTTTAATTTTACTTTTGAATAAGTTGCATCTTCAATTCTTTCCTCAATGAATTTAAAACCACTCAACCCAGGAGACGAGCTCAGAACCAGATAAATACAATTTATTATAATTAGCACTTTGGTCATGATTCTTTTTTACCCCCCTTTAATGGCGCACATTCTTTGTGGCCACTGAACACTACTTCTGGTTGATTAGACTCTTTGTATTTAATAAGCTTCAATAGGAAATGAGTAGAATTAGTGCAGCATCTTGAATAATGAGTTGTTAATGCATTTTTAATGATCAAGATGTTCCGACAAGAAACTTGTTGATTTTTGTCACTGTAACATTATTGGGAAAATGATCTGCCCATAAACTAGATGATGTTTTATTATGTGGAGTGGGATGATGTTTTCGTACATTCAAGAACACTCTTTCAGAAGCCAATTTGATTTAGGGAAGTTGTCAAAGACAAGGAAAAATTCAAGAGATCAGAAATGAGTATGAATTCTACACCTTCGTAATATTCTAGTCATAGACAAAAATACTCCCCATAGAGAGTTGCACTTTGTTCCTGAGTAGTAGCTATTAATCCATTTTACAATTGGATGAAGTAGGATGGTTTACTTGGCCCATGTGAGCACTCTTTCCTACCCTGTCCTGTAGGAGTCTGGCTCTTTAAGCACAATCATAAAGTATATTCACTCTTTTTTTTTTTTTTTGTCTGTCGTGGGGCTTGAACTCTGAGCCTGGGCGCTGTCCCTTAGCTCTTCAGCTCAAAGCTACCACTCTACCACTTGAGCCACAGTGCCACTTCTGATTTTCTGGTGGTTAATTGGAGATAAGAGTCTCACAGATTTTCCTGCCCAGACTGGCTTTGAACTGCGATCCTCAGATCTCAGCCTCCTGAGTAGCTAGGACGACAGGTGTGAGCCACCGACACCCACCTCACTCTCTTTCTTTTTAAGTAGAAAGGATCATATCACCTTTTTGAGCCTCAGTTTCTTCATCTGTTAAATGAGATGATAATGGCATTTGTCATAGAACACTGCAAGAATTAAATAACTACACACAACATCAGCTCCTCCCCTCCTATATTCCCTTGACCAAGTGAATTAATGTATACTGACTGAGATATTACTCTGTGGGGAAATTTTGCATCTTAATAACCTTTCATACTCCTCTTCCTAAGATCAATGATTGCATTCTGCATGTTTTCTTACTCCACACACAGAGCACCACACTGGTGATCAATAAAGCCAAGACACTCTCTAAGCTACCTTCCAGTTCCTACAGCTATGACTGCTTCTGACAGATTTCTCCTCAAGGAGATAGAGAAAGTGAATTTGTACCTAGAGTTTCTCGTGCCTGTTGAGGAATCACAACTCAAGAATCCCAGCTTCAAGTTAAAAAACCTTGAAATTGATTCAGTGATCATTCAGCATAGCATCAAACCTTTGCCATTATAATAAGAACTTTAATCTTAAGGAATCCATGTTTAGACATTACCATCCCAGGGTCACACCTGTGATCCTGGCTACTCAGAAGGCTGAGATCTGAGGATCACCATCCTAAGCCAGCCCAGGCAGGTAAATCCATGAGACTCTTATTTCCAGTTAATCACCAAAGAGCCACGCCTCCAGGTATGGCTCAAGCAGGAGAGTGCTATCCTTCAGGAAAAAAGCTCAAGGACAGCACCCTGGCCCTCAGAGCAAGCCCCAGAATTGGCACTAAAAAATGTAGTTGAAAATGCTTCCTGGTGGGTAGTATCATTAAATAGAATTGACCCACGAAGAAGAAGGGAGAAGCATCCAGTTTTTGCACAAATGGTATTTTATTTTAAATGGTGATTTGGGCTATCTAGGTATAGAGAAAAGAAAATGAAGAAGTGTTTGTTGTTGATAATGATGATGGCGATGACGACTTACTAGTTACTCCAAAGAGGTGTTATGCAAGCAGTTTTTATGAGTTACTTTATTTCCTAATCACAACAACAGTGACATTACTGTTCACATTTTACAAACAAAAAGAACGGAGACTTAGAGACAATAATTATCCTGATAATCAGCTAACAAGTAGCAGAGGCAAAATTTGAACCCACTTCTGGCCACATAAAAAGATCTACATTCTAACTTACAACAGCGTATAAAGGAACAGGAAAAACTTCATGCTTCATGGGCAGATTCACATAACATAATAATCATTATTGCCAGCGTCTTATCAAGGACCCACTAGGGACAAGAAGTTTTATAGAGGGACAGCCCCATCCACAAGTCTGCAGAGTAGATATGGTCACCCACTTAACACATGAAGAAACTAAATGTGGAGTGATTAAAATAGCCTTTTCTAGTTCGCAGAGGTGGGAGATGAAAAGAAAGAGAAATCTTGAGTGTAGGCCATGTCTTCTTCATCTGACCTCTTCTGGGGTACCATGACACCAGAAACATACTGTATTATATAGAAAGAATGGCTAGAGACTTCATAGTTTGTATGTTCTGAGACTTGGAAGGTTTTCTTTTTATTCCATTTGTTTTGTTTTGCATCTCTCGGGTATTTGGGATATGGGTCAGGAACGCCAAACGCGCCTGCTCTCTTGACATGTTCTTTTCTGTCTATGAAAATCTCTAGGTGGATCCAGGCAAAAATCAAATCCATATGTTCTTGACTTACTTCCTCAAACTTGTCACCATGTTTAGAAGGGCCATTTGAAGTCTAGGACTTTGGGAGTCGCTCTGAGCTACTTGTCTTGAAAGTGGGAGAAGTTCATTTTCCATAAGAGCAAGGACTTAGTCCTCCAGGGAAGGGTTTGTGTTTCCAGTGCCAAGCCACAGAGGGAATGTGGTTCCAACTCGGGCTGATGTCTGCCTCCTGCCCTCCCTCCCTTCCTCCCAGAGCCTCAGACTATTGACACTTACCTCAGTGCCCACAATTAGATGCTACTTTCTCTTCCTTTCTGCCCAAAATGCAGTGTGCAATCTAATTTCAAGAGCAATGAGATAGGAGGAAGAAATAAAAGACAGTTGAATCAGAAAGGACACTATAAAATCAATTTTATTTGCAGATAACTTACAAGCTCCTGCCTGTAATCTTAGCTAGCTACTCAGGAGGGTGACACTCATGGTTTAAAGCCAGCATGGGCAAAATGTCCATGAGACTCTTATCTCCAAGTAACGACCAAAAAGCCAGAACTGGAGCTGTGGCTCAAGTGCTAGAATGCTAGCCTTAAGTGAAAAAATGCTCAGGAACAGTGCCCAAGCTCTTAGTTCAAGCCCCAGGACACACACACACACACACACACACACACACACACACGCATGCACGCACACACACACACACACACACACACACACACACACACACACACACACACAAAATCAGCAGTGAATCTTCACAGCAATTAGGAACTCCCCAAAAAGGAAACAAAACAATCATGTTTTCAATAGCACCAAAAGGAATAAAATACCTAGGGTTGGCTCTAAACAAAGAAGTATAAAACATGTACATTAAAAACCATAAGACTATAATGAGCCCAAGATCCTGCGTTTCTATCAGGACTCTCTAAAGACAATATGAATGGACTAGACCATGGATTCTGCATACAAACAACCTGGGTTCAAATCCTGGTACTGTAGTCAGTCCTGTGACCTTTGACAAGTACCTGACCTTTCTTCCCTTCTGTATTCATAAAATGAAGACAATTTTTTTTAATGCCAAAAGTAGTGGAGGAAAACACCGTAAGACACTGATATGAGCACACCCGTGCTACAAGAAGTGATGCTGTTTCCAACCTTAAAGCCAATGGTAGCAGACATGAGGAAGAAATTGAGAGCATCAGAAATGATAAATCTGCAGGAGAATATAATAACTACTTTGGGTCTTATTTTCTTTATGATGTGTATGACAGTTTTCAGGGGAAATATAATGTTGTCTTTCTGCATTTACAATGGAAGTGGGTAGACCACAGAAAACAATTGAAACATGCAGGATGAAGAGGAGAGGCAGGTGTCAATGGAACTGCATCATCGCAAGAGCTGTGTATTTCATGTGAAGTGGCCCATCCTTAACTCTAATTAAACTCTAAAACACAGAGCCTGTGGCTCACACCTGTAATCCTAGCAATGTGGGAGGTTGAGATGTGAGGATTGTGCTTCAAAGCCCACTGGGGCAGATAAATTGGAGAGATTCTAATCTCCAGTTAACTAGCAAAAAAGCCAGAAGTGGAACTGTGGTTCAAGTAGTGGAGTGCCAGCCTTGAGCAAAAATGTCAAGCAAGAGGCTCTTAATTTCACACCCCCCATAATGGCAAAAAGAAAAAGAAAAAACACCTAAAAAGTAATGTAAGCTATTAGCATAGCCCTTGATAATAATTCAAAGAGGTATAGATAAAAATCAACAGAGAAATTAAATGAAATTTCTAAAAGATATTTCAAATTTAAAAAAAAAAAAAAGATAGGGATACAGGTGGACCCATTGCAACAATGAGACGTACAAGTCGTATGTCGAAAACGAACTTTACAACTTTGGTGGAGGGGGGAGGAGGGTTGGGTGGGAGAGGAGGGAGGAGGATGGGATGGGAAGGGGAAACAAAGGAGGAGGCTACAGTGTTTGATAAGAAATGTACTCATTATCTTGCCCGTGTAATTATAACCCCTCTGTACAGTTTCACAATAAAAAAAAAAAATCAAAAAAAATTACAGAAAAAACAAAGAAGAAGAAAACCCAGAGGGGAAAATAGAAACCAAGTAGCAATCTAAATCCAATCCTGTCAATAACTGTGGTAAAGGGCAGTGGATTAAAAACTTCCCCTGTCAATAGCAGGAAGTATTTTAAACACCATGATACATTAAGGCAGAAAGGAAACAGATACCCCCCAACCCTGGCCCATAAGCTGCTGGGGGTGTATCTGCCTCTCCCTCCACTTCAAAGGATGTCTCAGAGAGCCACAAGACCCAGACTGGTCCACTGCAAAGAGTGGGTAATGCCCAGCAGACTAGAGGTGAAGGATCTGCCCTGGGATCCCAGGCCAGAGCAACCACCAGGGTAGGAACGAGCCCAGCTTTGGAGTTAGAGCTATAAGGCAGTGTTGCCTCAAGGTTTGAGCAACCCCTGACCAGCAAAGCTGTAGCAGCAGGAGCCCTTCTCCACACAGGCCTAGAGTCCAAGAAAACTCCTCTGGAGCATTGAGGTTAGAAACCTATTACCCCTTTCTCCCTCCCCATGTCTCTCTTGTAGAATGGTAATGTCTATCCCAAGACTGTCCCTGCATTACCATTTCGAAGCACATGTTGTCCAATCACAGGCACACAACAGGAGAGTAATTTCCCTCCAGATGAAAAGTACCTTGCGTCTCGCCATCTACTGCTTAAATGACATTCCAGTGAGACTTTGGACTTTAAAATCAATCTCGGAAGGAATTAAGCCACGGGGAGCTACGCTGGTGAAGTGAATATAATTTGCGTGTGGGAAGGGCATGAATTTTGTTGGGGAAGACAGGGTAGAATGCGATGGTCTAACTATTCATATTCCCTGTCTTCCAGCTTGACATCTTGAAACCCAACCCCCAAAGTTTGGAGGTGGGGCCATTTGGTGAAGGCCGTGTCTCTTATAAATGGCTTTTATAAAACAAGGGAATGAGCTTGGTGCAGTGGTGTACACCAGCAAGCCTAGCTCCGGGGCAGCCGGCAGCAAGGTGGTAGAGAGTTCACACCCATCCTGCGCTGCAGTTTTGGGCTAGACTGGACTACATATGAGACCTTGTCTCAAAAAATATAGAAAGAATAAAATAGAAATAGAAGGGAATAGAAAAAGTGGTATAGAATAGAAAGAATGAATGGAATGGAATAGTATAGCTAATTTGCCACTTCTACCCTATGAGGACACAGCTAGAAGGGCCGTCCTTGAGGAGTAAGTGCTCACCAGACACCTCATCTTCTACACTCTGACCTTGAGTGTTCTGCCCTCAAGACCATGAGAAGCGAAAGTGTGAGTTTTGAATGGGACCTTGTTTGTGGGATTGCTCTAACAGCAGCTTGAACGGCCAAAGACAGGATGCCACAGCTGACTGTTCCTCCTTGCCTCCTCTCGTTGCCAGTGACACCTGGTAGAGACTCAGTGAAACCTGAGGAAGTTTGGTTTCCTCATTGTTTGGGAGCTTCTGGGTCTGTTCCACGAGAGGAACAAGCTAGAAATAATGCGAGATCCAACTGACATGCCTGAAAATTCCAGCACCATCCATTTCTCCGGGTGGAAGGAAGCCCCCAGGAGAAGGAGAAGGAGCCTACAAGGTGCTC
The DNA here is from genome assembly GCF_019054845.1 of Dipodomys spectabilis. Lineage (NCBI taxonomy): Eukaryota > Metazoa > Chordata > Mammalia > Rodentia > Heteromyidae > Dipodomys > Dipodomys spectabilis. The sequence goes on from NW_024870935.1 coordinate 1,642,695, forward strand.
TGACCTCTCAGCTCCCTGTTGGTGAACAACCTTATTCTAAAAGACAGTCCCATCAAACTACAGCCGGCAGAGGGCTGAACAAAGGGAGCAACAACCAAGCTTGTTTGCCTGTAGGAGGAGTGCATAGTTTAGGGAGCTGCAGAAAGGAGCCAGCCAGAGAGAGCAGTGAGTGGAGAAAGTGAGCAGAACCAGCCCAGCCCAGAGGAAACCTAAGGACAATGGAGCGAGGGGTGGAGATGAGAGCAAGAGGCAGCCTAGAACCCAGTCACGGCTGCTCCCCTTCTTCCCACCTGGGCCCAAGGTGCTAGAAAAATATTTGATGAAGAGAGCAGAGAGACATAATATTTGCTGTGTTTATTTTTTAGTAAATACTCCTACCATGCTTCCTCTGGAGCCAGGTACCATTCTAAGTACTTAACAAATATTAACTTCAATTTAGCCAGAACAATGCTCTTATCAAAAGTCAGAGATTGAAAGCCCAATTCCACCAGTTCCTGGCTGTATGAACTCAACCAGAGACTTGTACCTGGCAGGGTGGTTTTGATTCCCTATAGAAGAGGTACAGTAGTGACCCTACCTTGTAATTAGTAGGTGACTATCAAGCTAAAAGCCGCAAAGACACTTCGTGGACTATGAAATGTTTTGCAAAGCATTACAGACGCTGTAAGAAAGTGTAGGTCCGGCTGAGCAAATAATCACAACAAAGCCACCCTTTCCCTGTTCAAGATTGAAACAATCTAGTCCCCGGGGGCTTTGGAGACATCGATTAGTTCCAGTCCCGCTTCCCAACCCATTAAGCCGCATGGCTGTAGGCAAGCTACTTCATCTCCCAGTGATTCTGTGTCCTCTACAAAAATCAGGACGAAGAATGGATCCGCTCCATCGAGTTGCTGTGAAACTCTGAAGGAAAATAAAAAGGATAGAAATGAAATGCATAGGATAGGGACCTAGAGCAAATGCACCGTGGATTGTCCACACCTCTGCTCTGCTAAACCCCGCTGTGTTCTGATGAAGATATTACTATTGTTATTATCCTCATTTCCAGAGGAGAAAGCAGAGGTCCAGAAAGGTTAGCCAGCTTGCCCAAGGCCACACACCCAGGGGGTGATGGAGCCAGGATTCCTAGACAGATCTGTCAGCCTCGGGCAGTTTTTGTGGTTGCCTAAGCAAATGTTCTCACCCTTGGTAAAATGACACAGCAGAAGCACCTGAGGGAATTCTGGAGCAAAAGAAGATGAACACAAAGCTAGAGAAGAAAAAGAGGTGGCAGGGCCTTATTTCTCCCTTAAGTGTTGAGTTGTTGCAAAGCAGAAACACAAAACCTTCAGATGCAAATGTTGGAACTGGCCAGGGTCCGGGGGCCATCTGGCCTCCCCTCCTGCCCAGTGCAGCCGTAGCAGAACCTGGCAGATTAGGAACTGAACTTGTCTCCGCTTTCTCCTGGACCATAACACAAGCCTTGCAATTAGATAAGACAGAGCTCTGGACAATGAAGTATGCATAGGAAAAATGTACTCCTCCCCCCAGGCCCGGCCCCAAGTCCCCTCCTCCCCTTCTACACTGAGCAATTAAGCATGGTAACCTAAAAAAGCCATGGGTGAAAGGGACCTGTGTCCCCCAGACCCCTCCTTACCTCTAAACCACTGAGACAGAACTTTACATGAGCAGAAAGAAACTCTCTGGGATGATAGAACTATTATCGCAATCTGGGTAGTCACCACGGCTAGTATAGCTTTAGCCAGTGCAGCAAGATGGGTGGGCTTTCTGTGAGCTTCTGCCCAATGATGGGGAATTCATTTCCTCCCTCATATGTGTAAGGAAAGACCAAAAAAAAAAAAAAAGCAGAAAAGAGAACTCAACAGTCCAACGGGCTTTATTCAGGATCGTAACCTGGGAAGGGCAACCAAGCCTCCTTCAGCCCAGCTGAAGAGGAAACGGGGCACCCTCCTTAATAACTAGAGTCCCCTTTTATCAAGCAGAAAGATGAAGTCAGGCGGGGCAGAGGTCAGGGGAGATTCTGCATGGGGTGGGCAGGATGGAAACTGGGAAAGGGGGTCTTTGTGCAAAGATGGAGTCGGTGAGAGAACAAGCCTGTCTTGAGTTACAGGAAAGGGGTTTTAACCAGCATCTTCACTTAGCGCTCTGTCCCAGTGATCTCCCTCAAAGAGTGTGTTTGGGAAGGAGGGGAAAAGGAGAGGAGATGATCCAGCAAGATCGGCAGCCAGGGCATTTCAGGAGGTGTTTGTCAAAGGAGGAGGTAAATGTTTCCAACTTATTTCATATCGATATGTCCAGTTAACAAACATCTATTGAGCTCCTACTGCGTGCCAGGCGCTGAGCTAGGCATACAGCTCCAAGACCTCTGTCCTCTTGAAGCTCATCTCTCAGACAATAATCAAGTGAGCTGGCTGTTAAGTGTGACATTTACAGACTCTTAAAAAGTAACTGGGGGGGGGGGGGAGGGCAGGGAGAGGGAGGGGTAAGCAGGAGATAAAGAGGGGTGGGTTAACAATGATGAAAAGCAAATGTACTTATTGCCTTACCTCTGTAAATGTAACCCCCCCCCCCAGCTCATCACTTTTTCAAGCCCAATAAAAGGGGGAAAGGGAAAGAAGAAGGCAAGAAAGAAACCGATCAATGAGACAGAAGAGCAGAGAGGATCAAATTTAGCTGAGGTAGGGAGGAGTGATGGGCATTGTCACCGAGGAGGTGACAGAGACTATGGCAGACAGCCCTGCAGCCCTGATTGTTAACATTTTGTGTGTGTGTGTGTGTGTGTGTGTATAAAATACATACATATTCTTACATTAGCAGGAAAGTATATTCGCTCTAGCTCTATGCCTCATCCTAATGTTAGATTCTGGAATCTCAGAAATATCTGTACCCTTCCTTTCACAAAGACAACCTCTCCAACACCCAACATGTACTCACAGACAGCCATTCTCTTCCACCCCTGGAGTCCTGTCCCCCAACCCCAGCCACCCCAAAACAGCAGGCCGGTTGTAGCCAGGATGCAGGGGAATTGAGGGGTGGGGGTTGCCCATTCCCACGCTGCTTTTTAATTTCCCCAGGGCTCCCTGTGAACTGCTGGCTCCTGTTGGTGATGATTCTCTGACATGGGGAGGTAGCAGGCAGGGTTAGAAGCCTCCAAGGCTCCCACTGGAAGCTTTCTGGCTCTCTTGAAAACAGTTCATTTATTTATTTATTTCTGTGTTTAAAACCGTATCCTTCCCCTTGGTTTGAACACCAAAACAACCCCAGCTGTCCCCAACTCAGGCACTTGGCTAGGGAGTCAAAGAGGAACCTCCAGATTCCTGCTAAGATCCACCGGGAGTGGCGGGAGTGGCTGTGTTCCTCTGCAGCTTCCTCCCCTTGTCAGGAGGAAGCCGGCAGTCAGTCCATCCATCCTCTCCAGGCCTCCCTAGAATCAGAGGCCCCAAGCAGCCCTCCTGGAACTGCTGACTGAGCAAGCAGGAACCACCCCTTCCCCCCTTCCCTTCTCAAATGGTCCCTAACTCCGGTGGCTCCTTGTCAGGCATGAGCATAGAAGCCCTGGAGCCAGGCACCGTGACAAGGACTGTTTTTCTTGCATGAAAACAACGGCTGCTCCTGGCTTTCTCGCACTTTCCCCTGAGGTCACTTAGGGCAGAACTGAGGCAAGACTTCCAGAGGGTGTGGTAATATTTGGAGAAGCAAACGGTGGGGGCCGTAAGAACAGGACGTGCTGTGCCCAGCACCCGCCGAGGCTCCAAGCGGGAGCCGAAGTCTGCTGCCTGCAGACCTGGTCTTCAAGAACCTTCCCACACCTTCTGGACTGCACCATCTGCACCTACACTTTGAACTGTCTGGTCCCCTTCCTTCCCTCCCTCACCTATGCCCACACGCTGGGCAGGGAGAAGGCTGGGTTTCACCCGGATAGTAAAATGTAGGTACGTCTTCTCTTTCATGATCAAATTGGGGATCACCCGAGAGGATGAGCACCTCTTTAATTCTGCACCCATCTCGTTCGCTGCCCCCTACTTTGAGCCCTGTGCAGGCCTCCTCAAACCTGGCTGCCCATGCAGTTCAATCCAACTCTGTCGCCAGTCCCAAACCACAGCTGGAAAGAATCTCTATAGAAATAGCTGCCCACTGGGGCAAAAGATCAAACCCAGTTTTGCAGAGGCTGGTTCTTACCTTGAGCTTTGGCTAGAGAGAGCTTTCACTTTCGAAATATGTGGCCTGTGTTTAAAATTCAGAATTAGAATTTGAGTGAAACGGAAGGGCCCATGCTAGCCTCCTTGAAAACAGAAGCTTTGGCCCCTCCAGGCTGGGGTCAAGGAGTTAACTGCCCTTTGAACCCTGTGGACATGACCTTGCCCTCCAGTCCTCACAGTCTACCTGTAATGATATCTATTCTTGTGCTGCCCCTTTCCTGTGTATAGGCATCTCAGGTTGTAGTATTTGGTCTAATATGGGGGTGGGGCATCGCTCAAATAATACAGCAGCTGTCTCACAAATTGAGGTCCTAGGTTCAAACCTGAGTACTGTCACACACACACACACACACACACACAATGTCCAAATGCAAAGTAGCTTGTTTTAAAGGTGCAATTCCAGGTATGAGTGACAGGTCAAAGTGGAGGAATTGGGAGATAAGAGGAGGGTGAACTTTTTTTTTTCTTCCTTGATATCCAACATCAGCAGCAGGTCTCTGGCCCATTCCCAGGGTGCATAAATGTTGGAAACTATAGTTGGCAGGTGCAAACACATTCTATGCCTGCATGCAAGAAAACTTTGGGACTAAGTAGCTAAGCCACAGTCATGGAGCCCTCCCATGCTGGTGTCTGTCTGCTGTGTCTCCTTTCTTAGAGAGGAGCGCGGGGTGGGTTATTTCCTGAGGGCTCCGTCTTGAATTTAATGCTTGCTATTCTTGGGTGGAACGATTCTTGCAAAAGAGAAATCGCCGAACATTGTTCAGGCCTAGTTTAGAAGAGCAATTGAGTGAAGATCAAAACGAATCCATTTCATCAATAGCATGGAATTTGGCAACTTTCTGCAGCTCTCTACTTATCCCTCCATAATTCCTTCGGTTCTGCTGAGAATCTGCACTTAACACCCACTCAACAATAGCCTGCCTCAACAGGCACTTGCCTTAACAATCACCGGGCTGCTTGAGAATTCACTCCGTGTGAAAGCTAGCCAGCTAAAGACTGCGTCCCTACCCTGAAGACACTGGCCTCTGAGGAAACAGATTCCGGAACGTTAAAGCACTCGTTGGTTAGAAACCAAAACCAAACTGTCCCTCTGATGGATGGAGGAATGGCCGAAGCTGGTGTCTTCCCCGCTCACCTGGATCTGTCCAATACCCAGTCATCCTTTACTCCCTGTCTAAACCCCCACCTCCTTAGACTTAGCCACTCTCTGTTTCTGACTCCTCCTCTGATATACTTGGTCTGGGTCTGGGTCTGGATTCTGTGAGCATTGTGTACAACTCTCTGCCATGAAACCTTGAAGACGAGGGCTGGGCTCCCCCCGGGATGGCTGAGTTACCAGGTTTGGGCAATTGGGTGGCCATCCCTGTGCCAGACCAGACCTCCTTAGTAGTGACTTTATTCCCCACAGTAGTCAATATCTCTGCACTCACTGCAGCTAGCCCATCCAGGGTGCTTCGTGTCTAGCCAGGACGTAGCTTCAGTTTGTTCTTTTTGGTAGTAGGAAGCTCTTCCCACAATCATGACTCAAGACAGACATATAGCTACAAGAATTTATTTCAGTTGTGTAAGTTCCTTTTCATAGCCGTGTTTGGTTGTGTCTTTAATTTTATTGTTCTTTAAAAAAAAAAAAAACAGATGACAAGAGTGAAGAACAAAGTGTGATTCAACCCAGCAGATATGGACAGCATGTACTGTGCCTCCACTATACTGCCTTTGTCTGTACATGTAGCATGGGTGCGCTGGGTCTTGGTACAAGTCCTAGGTGTGGCTAGAGTAAGGCTAATGTAGGAAGAACCCCAGGGATGAGCGGCGCAGGTAGAACAAGGCCAGATCCTTGAGAACCTACCAGGATAAGGAATTTCTACTCCATAACCAGAGGGGTTGCAAAGCAGAGCAGAGTCCCTGTAGGTCTCTGTTGGAGCCAGGCAGGGATGCTTCTCTGTGAGAAGAGTCAGGAATCTCACCATGTTTTTCCCTCCTCTTCAGTCCTGGGGGACAATGGGGGTCAGTACTCCCCTTCAGTAGGGCTGCCCCCCCTGAACCTACCTTCTCTCCCACCCCGTTTCTTTGCCAGTTGGAGCAGCTCAAAATGAGGAGCGCAGAAGTGAGAGCCAAGGCCTCCGTGGGAAGACCAGCCTGCCCAAATGTAACTCCATTGCTCAAGGTAGATTCTTGCACCCAAGGGCCATGACCACTGTCCCTGAAGGGAGTGGGAGACGAAGCCAGCTCAGCCCGGCTCACAAGACCTACCCAGGCTTGGCAGCACTTGAAAAGGATCCTGGGAACTTTGTTCCAGATTTTATTTTGTTTTGTTCACAGGCCCTTAAACTAAACTGCAGAGATCACCCCGGAGGGCTTCGTTACCCATCACTCTCCAATCCCCAGGACCTGCCAAGAGCCCCTCCCAGCCCATTTCCCCAACCGGCACTTCTCAGCCCCCCTCAAACAAGTCAGCATCTTGTTTCCAAACTTCTCCCCCACCCAGCACATTGCAGCCAGCGTTCGTGGGGTCAGCTCCAGGCGAGAGCTCGGGGTGGTCAGAGGCCGCCACAGCCTTACTTATGACTTGCTCAGGGACTCGCACCCACCAATACCAGGTCTGAGTATTTCCTTCCTGTATCAGATAAACTGAGGCACAAGAGAACAACTTCCCCATCCCTAGCAGAAATTCGATTTAAACCTGATTCTGAATCCAAAGCTGGGGCCTCTGTGATCCTCCAAACCCACTTTCCATCGCACAATGGGCAGCTACCCCTTATTCTGCCCCCCCAGCTCCAAATGCTCACTTTGCTTTGCTCCTGTATTTGCACGGACCCCCAATTCTTCCCCCACAGAGCTCCTTTGGGGACCAGTCCAAGCTCTGCCACGAGTTGATTTGTACAGCCCTGGGGAGAGTTCCTTCAACCCTTTGGGCCTTGGTTTGGTCATCAGTAAAATGAAGAGCCCCTGCCTTTATCTCAGAATCCTCCCCTCCTCCGCCCCCACCGAATGCAGGTATCTCTGTGGCCTTGGGAACTGAGATGGACACATCCCATGGGAAGATCTCACCACTGCAGAAATGGTCCACCTAGTACAGAAGCCCGTGCTCTGCCTGCCACTGCGAACACCCGGAGGGGCTCCACCAATAGATGGAGCAACAGGTGTTTGCACTGTGGGGGGGGGGGGGGGGAGACGACAGCATGGTACCTGCCAAGTCTGCTGGCAGAGCTCGCTCTTGGCGCTTTCCACAGCGAGAGGCCACATTCCTCCGTGGCCCGGGAAGCCCAGCGCAGGAGGAAAGCAAGCACTGAGGGGACCTGTTTGTTTTGAAAAGGCTTGTAAGCCTCCAAGTTCTGTCTGCCCTTGAGGTAGGCGGAGGAGGGAGGAGGGGCACTAGGTGGAAGAGAAGAGTTAGAGCAGCTTCTTGTTCCTAGCTGTTGAACAGAAGCTCAGTCTGCCCAGGGCACAGGCCAGAGGCTCTCCCTTCAGGCGCAGTGAACTGCTCTGTCTTGACCCTAAACCTCAGCCTAGCTAAACTGACCTCTGGCAGCTACATTCCAAGCTAGTGTCATGCCTGCATATCCATTCGTAGAATAGTGGTGACAAAGAACTGCAGACTGGTGGCTTAGAACAACATGAGCGTATAACCTTACAGTTCTGGAGTCCAAGGTCAAGGTGATGGTAGGGGCTGTGCACCCTCTGAAATCCTTCCCACATCCAGTTCCTTGTGGTCTCAGTCAATGATGCCATTCCTCCAGTCTGCCTCCATCTCCACGTGACCTTTTCCTGTCTTTCCTCTATCTCTGTCTCTGTAAACAAATTCCCTTTTGTTATAAGGACACCAACCATGTTGGGTGCCTATAGTAATTACCTTGATTGCCTCTGTGTAGGTCCTGTTTCCAAATAACAGCATGTTCTGGAATACTAGAGCTTTTAGGACTTCAACATAATCTTATGTGGTTGTTGTTTTGTTTTGGCTTTGAGTTGTTTTTTTTTAAACTATAGTAGGGTTTTGAACTCAGGGCTTTGTTCTTGCTAGATGGGTACTCTATTACTTGAACCATGCCTTCATCCCTCTTTGTTCTAGTTATTTTTTAAACAGGATCTCACTTTTACCTGTGCTCACCTAGAGCTCAGTCCTCTTATTTACTTCTCAAAGCTGAGATGATAGGCAGGCACCACTGCACCCCATTAGATAAGAGTCTTGCAAGATAGAGTTTTGCAAACTTTTGCCCTAGGCTGGCCTTGAAATGCAATCCTCCATATCTTAGCCTCTTGGGTATCTAGGAATACAGAATTGTCACTACATCTGGCTTCACCATATCTTTGAGTGGACAAAATTCAACTCATAACAGCTATGTGCCTAGTGAGTGGGAAGTAGAGACTTAAAATATATGAATTTGAGTCTCATTCTCCCAAATAACTAGCTACTTGTGCTAGTTTGTCAGTTTGTTTTACAAGATAGAGTCTCACTATGTAGTCCGAACTGATGTAGAACTCTCAAGCCTCCAGCCTCCTGCCTCCCCAATTCTGGAATTATAGACGTCAACCACCACACCTAGCAGGCTACTCAGTTTTTACAAGCGATTTGACCATAGTTCACTTTGCTTGTTTAACTTGGGGGAGAAGATTACATGAGATCATCAAAAGAAGCCACCCGATTTATAGCTTGAAGTGACCTCTTAGATCATCCACTCTTTCCCTAAGTGCACTCATCAGAATATTAATCGTACGGAGTCACCCTGGGTGAGCGCTGAATCTTTGAGTCCCTCTCAGTACATCTGAATGCGCATTAGTAGAAGAAAGTCCTGGAAAGTCCAACTGTCAGGAAGACTGTGCCCTGGCATCTCCCAAACCCATTCCACCACGGTACCCTATGATTCGGGTGATCTCCAGTGCCACTCTTGCTCAGTGGTCCCACACTTGGGAAACCTCCATGCAGATTAGAAAACCTGTGCTTCGGTCCACTACTTCATAAACCATCTGTTCCAAAATCTTCACCCACAGTGCTCCACTTCAGGAGAACTCAACTGAAGACAGCCTGTTCCCCAAGATGAGAATGGATTTACTGATTTTTTTTAGATGATTTTTCATTCTATGTACCCATTAGTAAATTTCCAAGCAACACAGAAAGAACAAGAACGGTAAATAAAACTCACTTTGAATGTCCCTAACCCTAAAAAAATCAGCTTACAATGAGATTACGTCTTCATTACTTCATGACATCTGCCACCTTCTGATTGCATAGGAAAGCGATAAGACTCGGAATTAGGACAGAAGCTGGGGCCCCGAGTACAAGTTCAAATGCATGTCCCCAGGTCCATTGTAGGCAAGTCCCCTGGCCTTTCCTCTCAGAGCCCAGGTTCCTCTTGCATTATTCAGAGGAGAGTGTCTATGGAAGACCCTGGAAACTGGTCCTATTAATGGCTAGCTACCTTTTGTTGAGGACCTACTATGTACACACCATATTATATTATTTTCCACATTATTTTCCACATTGTAACCAGGAAGTTAACTGACTCCTCATCCACCCAAGGAGACAGGTGATGTCACTGAGGCACTAGGCATGCTTTGCCTACAGTATCAGAGCTGTACCAACATCAGAGCCAGAAACCAAACCCAGTTCTGCCTGACTCTCCTCCAACAGCCACAATTTTGGGTCCACATGTTGCAGACATGGCTCCTGTTTTCTGTCTTTTCAGCTCTTATCAAATGCTTTTGTTACTACCTTGGGATAATTCTGTCCCTTTGCATCCTATCTCTGCAAAGCAAAAAGCACAGAATAAATAAATCTACCTCAGTCTCCCCTGCAGCTTGGATGACGGCAGGTGTACAGGCCCTGGCCCTCAGCTCACCCTCTAGAACATCAGTTCTGAGAAGAGCAATTGAAGTAGAAAGGCTTTCCATGGGATCTCTCCTGCTGGCAAGGATCTGACTGGTGTGGTGATGATATTTGCAAGACTGAGGTCTTGGCACAGAGGCAGTAGTAGCTTCTTCTGGACTTAGAGAGACAAAAGCAGGTGCCTGGTCCCTGCCCCATGATCATCCGGGTCTTAGAAACTTGGCTTCGGGTCTCTATGTTTCCTATCAGTACTGACAGCTGCCAGTGTCTCACCCATATACTCTTCTTCGCCCAGTCCACCAGCGGGCTTCTGTTGCTTGCCACCAGAAACCCTGACTGATAGTGCTGTCACTAAAGATGTCCCTTACTACACAACTCTAGGGGCTTTGTGCATCTACAGACTGGTCATTGGATTTCTGACCTCGCAAATGTCCCCAGTCTGTCCCCTTGAGAACTGCCACTCTTTGTATGCCTTGTGCCCTACAATTCAGGACATAGCTGACTCACTTCTATATCCTTACTGTCAGCCTAGCAGTGTGGCCCATCCTTCAAAATTATTCTTTCTACTGGACCCTAAACTCAGACAGTTTGGGATCATAACTCATAACTGATAAGAAAATGTTTTGCTCCAGAATTTAGGGTCTAATTCCAGCACTGGCTGACTGTGAGATGTAAATGGTCTAAGTCCATTGTCTCCTCTAGATCTTAGTTGTGTACTGCCAAAGAAATATGTATTGATCTCATCCAACTGCTTAGGGAACAACTTGGGTGGTAGATTGAAAGCTCTTGGACTATGAATGTAGGACAGAAGAGATCCCATCTCTAAAACCGATTGTGTTCCTTAGAATAATTCAGGATGGTCTGGGAAGGTGGCTCAGTGGTAGAGCCCCATGACTAACAACAAAAAAAAAAAGAATACTTCAGACTGCTAGGAGCAGAAAAATCTGAAACAAAATTAAAGTTATTGGCCCATTAAACGGAAAATCCAGAAGTAGGTCACATCCCATGGTTTGATCTAGAGGCTCCTGATAGAGATTCATGTTTTCTGCCATACTCTCAACTCTGCCCCATGAACCATCAGTTTTTGCTTCTCCTGGTCATAATGGCCACTATATTTGTAATTCCCACCTTCTTATGCCACACCACCGAGCGAATCAACCCCAGATTCTTCCATGAAAAAGAGAGACACTTTCTAGCACAGAAGTTCTCAGCAGGAAGCTGCTCTTTGTTCCAAAATGGGTCAGGTTGCAAAGTCTAGAACCAACTGGCAAGGCTGGTAATAAGATAAACTGAGTGGCAAAGTTAATGGGAGTATACCCAGAGCTAGGGGTAGAGTGACTCACTCAGACCATCTGGCTCAGAAGGCCTGAGCCCTCTTAAGAAACAAGGCGAGAACAGTTGCTTGGAAGACAACCAACAAATGTCCAGTTCCCAGGCACACAGATCTATAGTTGCTCATCAAGAAAGATGACCACATCCTATTAAATAGTAAACATGAGATTTAAAAAAAAAAAAAAAAGATTATTCTACTAAAATCCCTACCTCAGGTCTGCTCCTGTATACATGCGTTTGTGTTGAGTGAACTTCTGACGGAGAAGTGGGTGATGAATTGACCACACCCTTCCTTTTTTAAATGTAATTAAATTCATTTATTTATTTTGCTATATTTTGTAAATAAAAAGTCAGTGCTTCATGTAAAATCCTCGATACAGCATGCAATGAAGTAGTACCACTAACCATCCATTTCCACCCCTGGAGTCCTCTATTTTCCATCCCAGGATCTCAGGCTGTCCTCCTCCATCATCTTTCATGCTGCTTGATAGAACCCTGGGCAAACAGTTGAAACAGCCTCCAGAAATTTCTCCCAACTGTGTCCATTTTGCTTCAACACCCCTGACGAATCACACACCAGCATCTCCTGCTCAGAATAGAAAGCAGTCCATTTTCATTCATATGCCATTCTAATTTTCACTGGTTTTATCCCCCTCTCTTCTCCTCCCCGAAGTCTCTCCATTGGCTCCCATGACCTCATCCTGATATTTAGAATAATAACCTTTTCCCATAGGTCATCAGCTTCTAAAATAAAGTATTTCCATCAACGGAAGCTGCAGAGTCACTGAAATTATTATACCTCAGTTCAGAGTCACAAGCTCATTAAAGACTGATTATTGTGCTTTCCAAAAAGAACGGCCATGGAAAAAAAGCAAGATGATTCTGTCTTATTTAACTAAGAAAAGAAATGCTTGGGCAGATTAAGATACAAGTCAGCCTTTGGAGAAGGAAGCTGAGACAAACTAATAGGTAAGAAAATGAGAGGACAAAATGTAAGTGAACCACTAAAGTCTCTATAAGCATTTCATTGGCCTCTGAGTTTCAGTGACAGCAAGGCATTTTGATCAAAAGCACAAAACATGAGAACAGACATCAAGAATTCTAGATCCCTGCAGGGTACCAGTAGCTAATGCCAGTCATTTTAGCTACTGGCAAGGCTAAAATTTGGAGGATCTAGGTTCAAGGCCAGCCTGGGCACTCGTGAGACCCCTTTCTCAAATCAGTAGGTGGACTCGATGGCTTGTGCCTGTCATTCCAGCTATGTGGGAGACTGAGATTAAGAAAACTGCAGTTCTCGGCTGGGAAGGTGGCCCTGGGTTCCATTCCTCAGCACCACATAAGCAGAAAAGGTCGGAAGTGGTACTGTGGCTCAAGTGGTAGAGTGCTAGCCTTGAGCTGAAGAGCTGAGGGACAGCCCCAGGCCCAGAGTTCAATCCCCATGACCACTAAAAAAAAAGAAAGAAAGAAAGAAAATTTCAATTCTATGCCAGCTTAGGCCAAAAAAAAAAGGGAAGGGGGGGTCCTAAAGACTCCATCTCAATGGAAGAAGCTAAACGTGGTGGGTGCATGCTATCATCCAAGTTATGATAGGCAGATTAACATAGGCAGATTGAACTCCAGGCCTGCCTGGGGAAAAGACTGGGGAGGAGGCTGGAAGCTGGCTCAGTAGTAGAGCCTGCCTATAGAGCCTGCCTAGCAAGCATGAGGCTCTTGAGTTCAAATTCTAGATCCCAGGCTACGACTTGCTCCAGAGAGGATCCAGCCTGCCTATTGGTCGTGATGTTGGTTGACAGCTCGTGGATGGCATCCCTTCTTCCTTCTTCTCATAAGCCTTCACTGATCTTCTCCCTGGAAGCTCTCAGTGGCCTGAAAATCAACATCAACCCCAGGCACCCCACCCCACTTTTTTAAATGAGCAGAAAAAGCTGTGCCTGTCAGATTCTGACATTCTGATTCACCTTTGCTGACCAGGCTTTCTTTATTCACCAACTCCCTAGCTGGTGTTTAATAATCAGTCATCTTATGAATCACATAATTTATACTAACAACTGCTATTGAATGATTACTAATCAGTGGGAATAGAAATGACAGTAATATATCCAACTTGAAGTATCACAAAAGTCAGGTTCATGAAACAGTCCCCATAATCTAAGTCTAGGATGGTAACACTGGGCCAATGGTGGAGACTGATACCTGCCTATACAAGTATTTGTATTTCCCATCATCCTTATAAACAAAACCTCTAATCCTACTTAGAGCAGAAGTGTGCTTCCTAGAAGGACTACATTTCCCAGGATTGCTTGCAGAGAGAGAGAGAGAGGGCAAGCCCATGAAATGGTCATATGACTAAGCACTGGTCAGTGAGAAGAAAGCAAAAATGTTATGGTGGCTTCGGAGGAATTTTCTTAGAAGACAGCTAGCATGGGCATTTTTCTTTCCATCGTTTTTAACCTCTACCTCTAAAATTCTGCCTGGAATATGGATTGATGACCTGAGTCTTAAATGCTTTCTTGGCTCTTGAGAACAATGGCTGAACCCTTCACTTCATAGACCTGAAGGCTAGCAGTGCTGTGATTCACTGATTCCTAGTCCAAGAAGGAAGTGAAGTTCTGTCTTGCTCAAGCCTCTGTTATTTTTAATTTTGGGTCACCTGCCATTGAACCCCAGCCTAACTGGTGTAAAAGAAATATGAAACAGAACGGATTGTAAGCACACTTCTTCCCGTGTTGTACATTTTCAATCAACAAACAGAGAGCCCATAGCATGCCAGATACTAAGAACAAAACAGAAGTGTGGTGTTGACATAAGCAACAGGGAAGACCTGCAACAAATCCAGCAGTCAGAGAAGTTTCCCAGAGGAGGCAGCATTTAAGCAAAAACCTGAAGAATAAAAATGAAGCAGCCAAGTGAGGGTGCGGTTTTGCACATAGAGAGGATGGCAGATGTAAAGTTCTGGGATAGGATCAGGGCAGCCTGGAGAACAAACTAAAAGCTAACCAGCATGTGTGGGATGTCAGTGGAGCAGAACTATAATCCTGGGAAGACCTGGCATGGGCTCATGGACAGTGGACCAAGCCCGTTTGGTCCTGAATCATTCTGAACATTTATAGCCTCTAAGGAATAACTTTCTGAGCATAACAGACACCCCTGGGAAGCCTGGAACAGCATATGTTCATGGCCCAGAGAAAGTGGCCAACAAGATTTCCTAGACTGGAGCTGAGAGAGAAAGAGAGAGAGAGTGAGAAAACAGATGGTCTTCCTATTGGGAAATAAACTTCCAGGAGAGAAGAAAATGTCCTTTGAGGTTATTCATAAATCCACAAAGCTCCACTTTCTTAACCAAACATCCCACTCCAAGAACTTCTAAATATCAAATGTTAGTCTTTTTCAGAATTTTTTCAGGAAGGGCAGGTCTCAATGGTGGAGGAGAAGTCAAAACCAAGGGGATGGTGCAGAAATAAAAGAAGGGTAAGGTGGGTGGGGATGGGAGGGCAAACTGGGAGAAAGAAAAGGGGTAACATTGTCCAAAAAGAAAGGCACTCATTACCTGACTTATATAACTGTAACCCCTCTGTACATGCCGTTTATAAGAACATATTTTTTTTAATTTTTTAAAGACTTAACTGGTTTTACCAAACTGAGTATCCTGTGTGACCTAGAGCAGAGAATTAGTATGTGTCTCTTTTAAAAGCAAGTTGATTGTGAGGTAGACCGTGGTTTGAGACTAACCTGGGGAGAAATTTAGTGAGATTCCCCCATCTCAACAAACAAGCCAGGCACAGTGGTTTACCTATGTAACTTCAGATACCCAAGAGGCATCGATAGGAGGATCTCGATCTGAGCAAAATGTGAGCAAAAATATGGGACCCTAGGTGAAAAATAACTAAAATCCCCAAATGGCTGTGGGTGGACAGGCACCTGGCCTGACTTACATTAGTGCTGCCATAAAAAATGGATTGCAGGTATCTCTGCTATGTGCTGACTTTGATTCCATCCAGTGTTTGCCTAGGAGTGATGTAGCTGGATCGCCTGGTAGTTCTATTTGTTTTTTTGTTTTGTTTTGTTTTGTTTGTGTTTTAGAGTTGTATTGAGATTTGAACTCAAGTACTCCCTTGATCCATGCCTCTAGCCCTATTTCTGGTTTTCTGAGGAACCTCCATACTGACTTCTGTAGTGGCCGCACTAATTTACATTCCCCCCTCTGTGTAAGAGTTCTTTTTCCTGTGTTAGTTGTCAGATGTCTTGATGATGGCCATTCTGATTGGGGTGAGTGGAATCCCCCTGCAGTTTTGATTTTCATTTCCCTGATGGTGTTTGCATCTGTTTACTGGCCATTTGCACTCCATCTGTTCAATTTATTTGTCCAGTTATTGCTTTGATTATGGGGGGTTAGGTGAACTGGTATATAATTTTTAAGGCCTTTATTCTAGATTTTAATCCCTGTTCAGCTGAATAACTGGCAGCGATTTTCTCCCATCCTATTGGCTTCAGACTGGTGATTGCTTCCCTTACTGAGAGGAAGCTTTTTAAATTTAATGAAATTCTCCTTGTTGATTCTTGCAATTGTTTCCTGAGCTACTGGAGTCTTATTCAGAAAGCCCCTGCCTATACCTGTGTCTTCTAGAGCATTCCCTATGCTTTCATGCAGTCGTTTTAATGTCTCATGTCTTACATTAAGTCTTTAAATAGATGTTAGTACAGGGCAGGAGTTGAGTCTAGCTTCAGGCTTTCTCCTTGTGGATATCCAGTGTTCCCAATACATTTGAAGAGACTGGTGTTTTGTTTTGTTTTGCCCCAATATAGTTTTTTGCATGCTTATTCAGGACCAAGTGACTATAACTACACGGCCTCCTTCCTGGATCCTCTGTTGTGTTCTACTGGTCTACATGTCTGCTTTTGTGCTGGCACTGTGCTGTTTTTGTTGCTAGGTCTCTGTTGTATAATTTGACATCAGTATTATCCTACCTCCATCTGCTACCTTTTCAGTCAATGCTTTGGACTTCTTCCCAATTTCACCATGACGTCTGGACCTCAAAACCCCAGCAGGAACACCGCACTCATCAATTTTGACAGGATGGAGCCATAGCTCAGGTGGGAAGTGGACAGAGAGCCACTTAAGTTACTGGGGAAGAGAGGCACCTCTCTGAAGATACAATGGTCACCTCTTGGGCAGTTCCACTCCTAGGAGTTTTTCTCCAAAGCTGGAACAGATCTCTGTTCTTCACTGGATCACACAGTCAGTTGTGCACATTTAGGAAGCCACATGCACTTTAAGATTGGTGTTCAAATAGGCGTCTATCTGCAGGAGAGTCAGACTCAATGCAGGGAGGTACTCGCAATTAGACTCCAAGGAAACGAAACTAGCAAAGGAAAGAAGCCAAGTGATAAATCACAGCTCTTACTCAACCTGAGACATAGTGGCCCTTCCCAGGTGATGAGCTGGGGTTCGACCAAATGTTGCTGCAAGCTTGGAGCCAATGAGGAGCTCCCAACTCACAGCCTGGGGCGCCCCCAGCCTCTCCACTCTCACCACCAGACCCAGCTGGCCACCAAGAGAAATGAGCCACCCCCCCCCGTCACATTCCTCATCTCACAAGAAAGAAATGCAGCCAAAGGCGTACTGGGATGCTCATCAAAGCCACAGAACTCCAAATCCCTCCCAAACCAGATAATGCTCAGTCACACAAACCACCCCTAAATTCTAATGCCTGTACTGTGCAAGTACTCAATTTTTGTGTGTGTGTGTTTAGGGTTTTGTTTTCATTTTTATTTGTGCCAGTCCTGGGACAAAACTCAGGGTCTGGACACTGTCCATGAGCTTTTCGTTTTTAGTTCAAGGATGGTGCTCTACCACCTGAGCCATGCCTTCACCTCCTACTTTTTTGGTGGTTAAGAATAGACGTTCCTGTCCTCACTGGCTTTGATTTCAGAACAATCTTTTAGAAATGTTAATCAGGTCTTATTATGTCCAGCCTTTAAAATGTTCAGTGACCTCCCATCACTCTTCTGATGAAGGTCAAACAGCCCGACTTGCTAGCCAGGGCCTTAGGTGAGCTTGCTCCCCATTGCCTCCTGCACCACACTTCTATGTAGCCATTTCTACTTCTCTCAGTTCCTTAATGCACCAGGCTTCCTCCCCAACCTCATAGTCTTCCAGAATGTTCTCCTTCCCCTTCGCAGTACACTGCATACTTGATTCATGTGTGTGCCTGTGTGCACACGTACGCACACATATTGATGCATGCATTCACATGTATACAACCGCATACCTCAATCTCAGCTGGAAAGCTCAACTCAGGACACTATTTTCTGTTCTTCCTGACCCTATCGAGTTCCAACCACACTTCAGATCATACCAGATTAGCGTAGCAGCTCGGTGTATAGGTGTATACACAACTGTTGGTAGAATTCTTTGATGAGTTTGTCTTCCCTAGGAGACTTCAAGACAGTGAGGGTGTGGGAGAGAGACTGCCACGTTAACCACTTTGTCCTCCACGTAACCCAGCCCCTGACAAATAGGAGACCATCCACTGGTGCCCATGAAGTAAATGAGCATATGGAAATGCCAAAGGAATAGGAACTATACAACGATGGAAAAGAGTATCGGAGAAAAAGAGCACCAGCCCCCTGCTCCCTTAGAAGGGCAAGTGTGGGTGGCAGAATTCAAACTCAAGCGTGCAAGCAATCTCATCTCCTTTGCTTTCTCTGCTGAGCCTCAGTCTTCCAGGCTGAAAAAGGAAGAGCAAAGACCTTCGGTGAGCACCACCCCTCCACCTCCCAGACATGAGTGAGAACCCACGACAGACAGCTGGATCTCCAGAAACAGAACACGGCACTGGGCCCCTGCCTCTCACAGACATCACGGAGTGTTTGCAAGCTTGGCACCCACAGCGACCCCCCAGAAGCATGGTGGGCCTACCCTCCCTGCCTTGCACTGGACAGAAGTTCAGTCCCTAGGTTTTCTCTTTGGGGGCGCTAGTAGCTATTCCTTGAGGTCTCCTTTATTTCTATAGGGAACTGCTCTAGAAAAGTACACAGATACATGCCCTGGGGTAGACTGTGGGAGGCTGGGATGACTCCTTAGCCTATCTCTAGCAACAGCCCATCTGGCTCTAGCCTCAAAGGCAGAAATTCCTCCTTTAGTTATTGGCACTGGTTAGTGCCAAGGGGTCAGGAAAGAGACAGGCTCTGGCCTCCCATGGGCCCCAGCCAGGCCCATGAGCCAGGACCAAGCTGTGATCAAAGAAGACACCATGCCATCTATCCACAGTGCCATCTGGGGCAGGGCATCCCCTTACTTCAGGCCCTTTGTGGCTGGAGATCTTCACCAGGACCCTGGCAATGGTAAGGAAAGAGCAAGGACCTCACCTCACCTTGTCCTGTACAGAAGTAAGAACCCCTAGGGACTAAAGACCAGTGGCTGTATTAGCTGTCAGTGATGCTCGGTGAATGAACAAATAATTGAGAGAACACATGGCTTCCTATCAGTAAATATGAACTCTGGAACCATTTGAGGTGCTCTCAAGAACAGGAAAAAATCATTCTGGATATTCGAGGGCCCAAGTAAAAGCATCAAGTAACACAGTACCTGTGCTCACTCAGCACAGAGCCCTGCTCTGGGCTAGGCATCGTTCTGAGATGACCCTGTCTGAGAAGTCCCCGTCTGCACCGCCCTCCACCCTCCCAGGCACAAGAAATAAACAAGAGCCAGGCATGGTGACTCACATCTGTAATTCCAGCTACTCAGAAGGCAGAGATAGGGAAGATCCGATCAGGCCTGCCTGAGCAAAAGGATTTGGAGACTCTTCACCAGTGAACAAGCTAGATGTGATAGTCTAATTCCGATTTCAGTTATCCCAGAGGTGTGGGCAGGAGGACGGGCATCGCAGGCAGGCCCCATGCAAAAATCCAAGGCCCCATCTGAAAATAAATAAATCAAGCAAAAAATGACTGGGAGGAGTCCTGGAGTGCTTGTCTAGCAAGGGTGAGGTCCCGAGTTCAAACCCCAGTACCGCCAAGAAAGAAGAAAGGGAGATAGGAAAGGAAGGAATACAAGGAGGTATGGGAAGGATAGAAGGGAGGGAGGGAGGGAGGGACGGAGGGAGGGAGGGAGGGAGGGAGGGAAGGAGGGAGGGAGAGAGAGCCACTGACAGCGGTGGCTCATGCCCTGGGTTCCTCTCCCCTCCTCTGCCAGGATCTGTCCCCTCCATTTGCAGATCACAGGGCTTAAGAGCTTTGGCCAGACAGCCTGGCTTCTCCTTCTTGGCTTCAGCATTTAACTAGTTCTGAATGTAGGAATCATTGAAATACCGGCCCCGTGGCCTTGCTGGGGGACGGGTAAAGGTGGGAATGAGTGGTAGGCACTTAGCCAAATGTCTGGCACACAGCACCAGCTCCGGGGGTGACTCCTGGGATGACCTGTTGAGATTGCAATAGGAGCAGGAATAGCAAACGTAGATGGCTGCTGGCCGATTCCTCCAGCACTCTGAGCACCGCACCCCCCAGCCGTGTGGGGCTCGGGCTGTGTGGGGGAGCCACCCCTGCAGCAGGAAGTCCCAGTCCATGACACCGGCCAGGCAGCCCTATTCACATGGCTTTTAAGAACTAAAAAACGTGTCACATTTATGGGAGACTTTAGTACCCATCAGGGAGGCTCTTCGCACAACACAAATGTTTCGTTCAGCTTCTCATGACTCTGGCCCCGGGCCTGCTATGAATCAGACTCGCAGCCCCAACTCAGGGCCAGAAAAGGTCCTGGTGTTCCATCTGTCCACAACCCTCTGGCCTCCCTCCCCTCTCTCTTTCCCCCTACCTGCTGCCCCCAGCCACCTTGCACGTCCCCAGGAAACCCTGCCTGGAAGAGATGTTGAGTGATCTGAATGGCAGTTGCCAGGCTGGCGCTCCAGCGTTTGTTAAAAGATATCCCAAGTCATTACTGCAGCCTTCCACGGGCCCAGCCGCTGGCCGCTCATCTTAGACTCCCTTTGTGTTCCTAAAGGAGGGGAGCGGCCTAGCCACATGTATGAGAAAGCCCCCCCCCCATACCTAAAATTTAGTTTAAGAAAAATAGCTAAGGGCAAAACGTGATATTCAACAACTGTAAGTATGGAGAGAGTGTGAGCATAGAGCTGTGTGTAGCCCAGTGGACTTAGAAGATAGAGACACTGAGGAGGCTAAGATCTGGGGAGCACAGAGTCACTGGGTATGGGGTATACCTTGTTCCCTCTCCTCTTTTACCACCCCCCCCACCCCCACCCAGGTTGCAGGTATGTCTTTAATACCCTAAGACAAGATCATCGCTTTCCTAACAGAGAGGCCCAAGCCAATAAGGAATATAACAAAGTCTGATGGGGTTTAAGTCCAGCTAAGAGTACAAACACTGGATGACCTTGGAAAAGTTTGCAAGTCTCAGTATCTTCATCTGTAAAGGGGGTTCATATAGTTTTTCTGTCCATATACAGTTGCCACGAAGATTCTGTGAGTGATTGCGTGGAACATGGGCTTGGCACTCGTCTGGTACGAGATACCATTGTCTAAACAACACTGCTTTCCCAGAATGTATTAACTCTGTTCACCTTGTACTGATTTTTAAGGTGATCTTCTCTTTAGGGAATGGAATACCAGTGTTCCATTTGTAATATCAAAGCAACATATATTTATGAACGTGGTGTACTTCAAAGTTAGCCAAAGATAGTAGGTCAACAATTAGAATGGAGATAATTGTAACCAAACTCCAGAAAGTAAGACTTGAAGGCCTAACTCAGTCAACTGCAATCATTTTACAAGTAAAGAACTGAAGCTCACACAGGGAAAGCGAT
This sequence comes from Dipodomys spectabilis, assembly GCF_019054845.1. Lineage (NCBI taxonomy): Eukaryota > Metazoa > Chordata > Mammalia > Rodentia > Heteromyidae > Dipodomys > Dipodomys spectabilis. Next base: position 1,663,862 of record NW_024870935.1, read on the forward strand.
TTCCCTCCATCACACATCAAACTAGCAGCTAAGTGGTCTAGAACCGACCAGCTCCATGTTTTATTCATCACACTGGCTTGGGTCACTTGGCTGAGAATGTCATAAGAAAGGACAAATGAAAAGACACCCTTTCAAGTGAGAAGCGCCCCCTCCCCAAACATTATAAAAACTATAATGAACCTCTATACTCGTGAAACAATAAAATAAATCAGGAAAGAATATCATTCTCAATAGATGGGCACAAAAACAAGTCAGAACTAAAGACACTGTTTTCTTTGGAGCACATGCATTTTGTAGACCTCTGGGCTCCTAATTTCTCTTGAAGAAACATATTCAGACTCAAATGGAAAGGACTGTTGATGGCCTTTTCACAGAAGCACAAAGAATGGACAAGAAAGCACTTGTCTCATCAGAGAACAAAGGATGGGTTTACTTGGTCCGATTGTAGCTTGGCCTAGCAAGAGACAGCATGGGGATAGACCCAGCCCCGTGGCAATTGGAGAATAAAATACAAGTTGCTCTCTGGTGCTGGCATGCAGGCAAGCTAGCTCCAAACTTGAACGCCATATCCTAGCATCCTCTTCCCTTTAGCAGGCAGGGCTACAGCCTTTGAAGGCCCAGCCCTCCTCGGACAAGGGCTCGCTCTGGAGAGCAGGGAGTGGACTGCATTCTATTGGCATGCAGGAGCAATTACCTCCCACACATGCCTGCCCCCAGAGAGTGGTTAGGAAAACCTGTGCATGTCTGTCCAGCCCCTCGTCAGGATTGATGGGTGGGATCTGAGACTAAGATGATCCAGTTTTACTCAATATAAAACCAGGGGGAGGGGCTGGGAAGGTGGCTCAGTGGTAGAGTGCTTGCCTGGCATGCATAAGCACCTCAGCACCACATAAGCAGAGAAAGCCAGAAGTGGCACTGTGACTCAAATGGTAGAACACTAGCCTTGAGCTGAAGAGCTGAGGGACAGCATCCAGGCCCACAGTTCAGGCCCCACAACTGACAAAAAAAGAAAAAACAAGAACAGGGGGACAGAAGACTATCTTCTCAACTCACCACTCATAAAGGAAGATCACAGGTCCCGGTCTTCAGTGACTGGTCAGGTAGCCAAGCCAGGAAAGCAGACCCTGTGGGACCAGATGTCTGTCCCCCTCTCTCAACAGGTCTCAATTCCCTCCACCTGTGACCCTGTGACCTAGGCCAGGATTTGCCAGAGTTCCATCATTAAAGAGAAGCCAGATGACTAGATTTATATGCAAATCAGTCTAACTTTTATATGGTCAGTGACTGCAAATTTGCTTGATTCCAAACTGCACTGTAGGTTCAACAACAGTGACTACAGGCAGTTCAGCCTGTAGGAAGGTCTGCTCACCACCTTTTTTCTTGAGCCTTGTCCTTCAAACCCAAGAGCAGCAATCTCTACAGAGCTCTTGCTCTGTACTTGACAGCTCAATCCTTCTTCCTGATTTAAGGGTGGGGGCCTTGTTTTATTTATTTGGAGATTTTTGTGGGGGACTATGATTTAAGCACTGAAGAGAGATGCTGATGAGGAAATTGGGGAGAGGAAGGTATCCAGGGAGATCGTGATAACTATTTCTTCTTTTTATCCGCAATTCTGAAATCAGTGCCTAGTACACACTAAGCGCTTAGTACATAGTTTCAGATATATGACTAGCAAAGGAATTGACTGGAAGAAAGATAAGAGTCATCAGTGGTTCTCTTTGGACTCTTACGAACATAAGAAATAAGGACCAGAATCTGAAGCAGAAATTACTAACCACAGAGGCGGAATCATGGTTGAGGAGATGAGTCTTTGAAGTCACTGGTGGGATCAGGAAGGGAAAACAAAGGCAGAGAATTTGAAATCCCATTGCCTGAGTCAGAATTGGGACATACAATTTGGAGAGCCATCTGGATTTGAACCATCGTGCAGCTAATTAGTAGCCAAGAGATTTGGAGCACATCCTGAACTCCACGAAGTCTGCCTTTCTCATCTGGAAACAGGGTCTGGGAATTACTTAACTCCCGTGGTAGCTGGAGGGTTGAATAAGAGAAGAGATATTAAAATGCTCTGTAAACAGCAAGTATCCCAGAAAGGGGAGAGGTAGGACCAGAAAGTCAAGTCACATAGAAGATGTTGAGTCAGAGGGACAAAGCAGGACTAACTTGTTTCCTGGGCTGCCCACACCATTTAAGGTGCCATGATAGCTGTTGGCTTAGCCTGGTCTTGTGCTGCCCTAATGAACAGATGCCCAGCCAGTCTGAAGCTGGACTAAACTACTGAATGACTTGACCTGAGCTTGGCCAGTAATGGAAGAAAGCTTAGACAGGAGCCAAAAGCAAAATCCATCTTCCTTGTCTCACTCAAGGCTCATCTGTGAAGCTTGCCCTGAAGACTGTCTCCTAGGGGAACAATTGTGCCAGGGACTGGGCGTTGATGAAGAGGGCTCACCAGTGAGCAAGCTCATCCAGGGTGCGAATTATTTATGTTCATAACATGCAAGTTTACACAGATCCATTAACAAAAATTACATCTGGCAACCACTTCTAAACAACTGCAGAGAGTGTGGTTTTAATGTCATGAGTAAGAAATGAAGTTAACAGTCATGCTCAGGCCTTCTGTCTCTGTGATCTCAACCGATGCAAGCCAAAAAAATAGTAAAGAACATAGGCCTCTTACCTAACCTCTCTGAGACTAGTTTTCTCATCAAGACAATGGAAACAATAGTAGCTGCTTTTGAGTAACATCATGAGAGTTAACATTTTCACAAGATGCTAAGCATAATGCCACTCTTAGAGAAAGTAATCCAGAAATGAAAAATAAGATCCCTATTCTCTGGTTTCCTTGGAACTCCATCTTAGATCTAGCCCCCCCCTTCCTGCTGAGATCTGGAAGATTCTAGACTATTAAAAGTAATCTGTCATTTAATTTAGACTGTTTAGGATAAAAAAGTTGGTTTTCTTGGAAACCAGAGAGTTTTTTTGAAGCTCTTTCCTTTGGGGAGACAAAGACCTCCAAATTAGTGAAGCTCTAGGCAACTCATCGGAGTATTTCTACTTTGGTGATTTGTTGTTATTGTTTGTTATTAGTGTCCCAATAAAATAAACAATATAGGATTTTGCTTGATGAAATGATTTCACCTAGTAAAATTAATTCATCCTCTTCATTATCCCCATGTACAGAAAGTCATAATTTACCTAAAGGTACACTATGAGTATAGCTGGCTTAAAAGACTCAGCCAAGTCCTGTGACTAGCACTTACCATAAGTGTTCCCATATAAATCTCTCAAGGACAAGTATTGTTATTTCAGCTTTTTAGGTGAGGAAAGGTGTACAGAGAGAACCAGGTGAGTAATGTTACCTTCCTAAGCCAATTATGGCACCAACGATCCGAATCAGAAAAAAAGACATACTTAATCCTAAATTTCCCAGGCCAATGTATCAAAAAAGCAAAAAAAAAAAAAAAAATCATGCAAGACAAACATAGCTAAAGGTGTTAGGAAAGTTTATTAGAAAATAAATAACGACAGTGAAAGCAGGGGTTATACCGTGGGGGAGAGACATATAAAGCAACAAAGAAATCGTCTTATAAATATGTTAGAAACAATCGCAAGAAAGAAAAAACATTTGAATACTTATCTTGGGGTTCATTTCACGTACCATCAACTTATCTGACCTTTAGTATGGTCTTGTTTGTGATCATTTGGGTAAATGCCCAAAAGTGGGAGTGCTGGGTCATAAGGGAGCTCTATGTGGAGTCATTTTTAATTTTTATTTATTTTTTATTGTGAAAATACTGTACAGAGGGGTTACAATTACATGGGCAAGATAATGAGTACATTTCTTATCAAGCATTGTAGCCTCCTCCTTTGTATGTGGAGTCTTTTGAGGAACCTCCATGCTACTTTCCAAAGTGGTTGAACAAGTTTACACTCCCACCAACAATGCAGTAGGGTTCCCTTCTGTCCACATCCCCTCCAGCATCTGTTGTTACTAGAGTTCTTGATTATAGCCATTCTAACTGGGGTGAGGTGGTATCTCAATGCTGTTTTGATTTGCATTTCTTTTATGGCTAGAGAGGTTGAGCATTTCTTCATGTGTCTATTGGTCATCCTTCTTTCCTCTTCAGAAAAGTTTCTCTTTAAGTCTTTAGCCCACTTATTTATTGGGCAGTTGTTTCTTTGAGGATTTGTTGTTGGGGGATTTAATTTTTTGAGTTCCAGGTATATTTTAGATATGAGACCCGTGTCCATTGTATGGCTAGTGAAGATCTTCTCCCAATCTGTGGGCTTTCTACTGATCTTGCTAGCTATGTCCTTTGCCATGCAGGAGCTCTGCAATTTCATGCAATCCCATTTGTCCAACCTTCTTTGATTTGTTGTGTTTCTGGGTCTCTATTAAGAAAATTTCGGCCTGTGCCAAGGAGACCTAGGGTTTCTCCTATTCCATCCTGTAATGTTTTCAGAGTGTCTGCTTTGACTCCGAGGTCTTTGATCCATTTGGAGTTGATTGTGCTACAGGGTGACATATAAGGATCTAGCTTTAGTTTTCTACAAGTGATTAACCAGTTTTGCCAGCACTATTTACTGAAGAGGCTGTCTTTCTTCCATTCTATTTTTTATAATTTGTGGAGGGAAAGGGAAAAAACAGATCATTTAAATAGGGATACAGTTGGACCCATTGCAACAATGAGATATACAAGTTGTTATGTCTAAAAACGAACTTTACAACTTTGGCCGGGGGTTGAGGGAGGGAAGAATGGGAAGGGATAGGAAGGGGAAACAAAGGAGGAGGCAACAATGCTTGAACACTTTGTTTGGGTTCATGGTTTTGGTGAGCCAAAGCTTGAACCAGTCCTCACTCGGCCACCAAACATTTCTTCTTCATCTGCTAGAAGATGCTGATATTTGAATTTCAGATCGAGTGTCTGAAGCCTGTCACAACTGTCCAGACACTCAGGAGATTCGGTCACACTGGATACATGCCCCTAGCCCACTTCCCAGTAACTCCACCTCATTTAGTGACTGAACTGAACCTCTTCCTGCTTTGGTGGGACAGCTTCTTGGACTGGTGACACTGGCACAGCTGGGCTGCGGCTCAGACATGGACTTTAGAAACAGATAGGCTGAAATCCTGCTCTATCCAAATAGCCACCCCTCCCCAATCCTAGCAACTAGCCACTCGATTAGTCATGTCTTAATGACAGAGGAAGGGTAGTAGGAGCCCAAGAAAGGAAAGAGATCCTTTCTAGCCAACTGCATTCAATTACTGTATTAAAATTTTTTAAAAGGAAAGGAAAACAATTGATGGTGGGTAGCCCTAGAAAGTGCTTTCTCTTTCAGCCAGTAGTTAAGATCAAACAACCATCCACAGGACCTTTATTTTCTTTAAACAAATTGACCAGCTTTCTTCGTACAAATAGACCATTTGTTTCAATGCCAGGCAACGTAGCCGTCCACTTCTAGTGCAACTGAGCAAAGTTTCTCACATAACAGCTTTGCACGGCCTGCCTGGACTGATGAAACTTGCAACTTAATCAGCCAGGGCCAAGAGCCAGTGAGATTGCAGGAGGACAGCAGCAAACATAACAAAACGGTGTGTGATAGATAAAGGTCCAAAGCCCTGTTCCAGCGGGTAGGTCCTCCGCCAATGAAAGTTCTCGTATAAACTCTGAAAGACGGTAGAAACAGACACTTTCAAACCTACCCATTCTGTCTTTATGTTGCATTTATGTTGTCACATTCCCTGACGTGCTGTGACACATGCTATGACGTTCCTTTCATGGTCTTCTTCATGCTGGACAGGGTCTCTCCACCCTAGCCCGGAGGCTCCTCCACACATCAGCCTGCTTAGCGGAGGCTGAAGAGGCAAGGCCTACCCCATGCTGCCTCCAAAGGCTGAGGCAGGTGCCCATTCGTCTTTGGGGCACTTACTTTCCAATTTTATAAAGTAATCAGTGTGTATGTGTGTTTATGTGATCATACATACATAATCAAGAATAAAACGTACATGTTTTGCATCTCGGACCTATAAGCTGTAGTGTAACAGAACTTTGACTTCATGTCACCTTGCTTTTATTTATTTATTTTTTTTTGTGCCAGTCCTGGGGCTTGAATTCAGGGCCTGAGCCCTGTCCCCAAGCTGCTTTGGCTCAAGGATAGTGCTCTACCACTTGAGCCACAGCTCTACTTTCAGCTTCTTTTTTTCTCTCTCTTTTTAGTAGTTTTATTGGAGATAAGAGTCTCATGGACTTTCCTGCCTCAGCTGGCTTCAAACCACAATCCTTAGCTCTCAGCCTGCTGAGTAGCTAGAATTACAGACGTGAGCCGCCGGGGGGACCGGGGTGCCCTCTCTCGCTTTTTATTCTTGTTATTTTGGGGGGAGGGTGTCTTCTCTTACCAGATTATAATTAACTGGGCTAGAAGTAGCTCTAGAATCCCCAGATCAAAAGGATGATATTAGATTGTAAAGACAGATCTTGGGAAGGTCTCATTTTCTCCCCAATGCTTGGCTCTCTGTCTCAAATCCCAGCACAAGACTGACTCACAGTTAGCATTCAGTAAATATTTGGCAACTTAATCAGGCGATTGGTTCAAAGGCTGAAAGGAGCTTGCCTAAGTCAAAGGCAGTTCAGGTCCTGGCTCAGGACCTGTCCCTTGCACAGGCAGGCTAGCTGGGGCAGGAGGCGAAGGGGCACACACATGGGAACCTTTAGCCAGCCCCCAGTAATAACATGACAAATTAGGGTCTCCATCCCTTCTCAGGGTAACTCCCTAAGCCAAAGAGTCAAGTGCCAGTGGTTCATCTGGAAGGTGATCACAGAAGGTACAAAGAAAAGATCTAGAAAGTTCGATGAGAAGGAAGGCTGCCTTGCCAAGAGCTGCTCCAGATGAACTCTCACCTGCTGGTTCAAGGCAACTCGGCCCCCAGCAGCTCCAGTCAGCCCTGTGCATGTGTGGAGCCCCTGTCTAAGGCCCAGAACTGCCAAGGCAGTGAGAAGTTGGTGAGTAAAGCTATGAAGAGTTCAAGAGTCAGAGCAGGGCCATCCTCACTACTGATACTTCTGGAATCTCCAGCGCTGTTAGCGGGACCTGCTATCAGCAAAGGTTTATAAACGAATGCCTTTATTCCACTGGCTTTATAAAAATGCTCATCGTTTTCCAAAAGTAGACTACTTTCCGCGAAGGAACTCCTAAATTCAGACTACAACAGAGATTAAACAGAAGTTACCTGATTTCCAAGACCAAAGCCCGAACGCCTTCCCTCACCACCCACAGACAACCGTGGGGAGCACGTGAGGCACCCCAGAGCACCAAGAGAAAGCCCTGATCTAACTCACCTTCCTTCTCTTATGAAGGGGACAGCTGAGTGCCAGGTCTCTGGAGATGCCATCAGTCAGTGCTAGGAGCTAACAGCAGGCCGGGGAGGGTGGACATTGTCCCTAAGCGGTGGCTCAGACGTGACACGATTGTCTCCTGGAAGCACCTGGAAGCCCTGGCAGAGGACCAGGACACTTCTCTTCAAGACTGTGGGAGAAAGAGGAGCAGAGTTGCAAAGCCATGACATCTCCATCTCCTCCGAGAACTCAAGTGACTTACTCCCCAAAGGTTAGCAGCCAAGGGAGATGTCAGCGCCATTCTTTGTCGCCATCATAGTCTCTTTGCTCGGCCGCCAGAGCGGCTGGTCATCTCGGACCGGCAGGCTCCATACTCCCATGCGGAACTGAGTCCATTGTCCCTGTGGGACAAGCAGACTGAGGAGCATGTGTGGAGCGCATGATCAGGCACGAAAATCCTGAAGAACTTGAACGCAGTGCTGTGCTAGGAGGCCAAGCGTGAGAGCACCACTCTGCAGTTGAACTCTGGAATTGTCTGGACAGAGAAAGAGAAAGGAGCGAGGGGGGGAGAGATAAATGGAGAGAGGAGATAAGAGAGAGTGTGGAGGGAGAGAGAAAGAGAAAAGGAGGGAGAGAGTTGCCTTCTTTCCAGACTTGGTCTGGATTTGAAAATCAGGTGAGGCTGCCAAGTGTACCTACTGGTTTTGAAGATGCAGATTGGAAAAATAAAAATAAAAAGTTTTAAAAAATCCCTCTTTGGAAAACCCTAGTAATCCCAAGTACTGACAAGTAAGATGTACCTTGTGGCTGCTATGCGGTATTATGCTTCAATATGAAAATTAAAAAGAGGGCTGGGAAAGTGGCTCAGTGGTAGAGCGCTTGCCTTGCATGCATGAGGCCCTGGGTTCGATTCCTCAGCACCACATAAGAAAAAAGCCAGAAGTGGCGCTGTGGCTCAAGTGGTAGAGCGCTAGCCTTGAGCTGAAGAGCTGAGGGACAGCATCCAGGCCCAGAGTTCAGGCCCCACAACCGGACCCCAAAAAAAAAAAGAAAAGAAAAGAAAATTTAAAAAAAAAATAAATAATTGGGGGAAACAAAGGAGGAGGCAACAATGCTTGATAAGAAATGTACTCATTACCTTGCTCATGTAATTGTAACCCCTCTGTACATATTTTCACAATAAAAAAACTTACTAATAATAAAAAAATTTAAAAAATAAAAAAATAAAAAAAAATAAATAAATAATTGTTAGGATGTGAACCCAGGAGAAATTGGTGCTGTACCCTCATCTCCTTTCCAAAAAAAAAAGAAAAGAGGAAAATAATAGATGATTCCAACCACAATTACTTGCCCAGATTCCTCATTTTACAGGTAAAGACTTGAAGCCCTGAGAAAAAAAGAAAGATGAGTGACTTGCCTAAGTTATTTCCTAGAGGACCTAAAAATGCCGACTTCCCGTTCCCAACCCTGTTTTGTTTGTTTCTTCCTCCTCTCTTTTCTTTGTTTTGCTCTCTTTTAACTCTTTTGGCTACGGGAATCTCAGCAAACATTTGTCGGATGAAGGATTGTCTGAGGGTAGTATCGATGAGTCCTCCTCCTGAGAGAAAGGTTGGGACTGTTGTTGGAAAGCCTCTTTTCCAGATGGTTCCCACACGGGCACGGTGGACAAGCTGTGACCTTCATAGAAAGTTGAGGCTTGTGACATGGCGATCGATGCATGTCAGTTCCCTCAGGACGGTGATGGAGTGTTGGGGGCGATTGAGAAGACTTAGACAATTCCTCCAGAGGGTCCTTAGATCCCTCCCCCATAGCTCACCACGGCAGAAAGCAGCTCACCAAGAGCTTCCCTGACAGCATACCAAAATATACCCCATCCTAACAGTCATTACATCCTAACAGTTCCTAACAGTTCATTACAACTGACTTAAACATCGGGGCATCCCTGCTGCTTTGACCCTGTCCATGCTAAGTGTGATTGGGCGATTAGTTTAAAAAAAAAAAAAATCTAGTTACTTTTGGTCCAAAGCAACCACGGTGATTTCCAGACATCCCATCTCTCCTTGCGCCTTGAATTTGTCACCTTTTGGGTTTATCCACTGATCCTTAGCATCTGAACATTGTGAAGCAAGTAGAAGGCTCTTATCTGAGGCTTTTCAGCCTCAGAGTAAACATACTATTTTTCACACAACACAGACAACTAACGATGAAGAGAATAAGTCATATTTTTTGTGAGAAACGTTCCTTTCATTTCTCTGACGTTATCCAAAATTTTCATCCCATCCTGATGTTTCCACCCCCCTCTCCCTGCCCCCGGAACCCCATCTTTTTGAGACTCCTTGGGCTAAGGTGTTAGGGTCAGGTTATTTAATCCTCAACACACGGTTCATGTGGGTTGGAGCTGGCTTCTAAATGCAGATTTATTTACAGAGACAAACTCCAAAGAGAGACAGCTCTCTTTTCTAAAGACCTTCCCTCTCCACCTGGCCCTGCGCTCATTGCCTGGTGTAACTACAGGATTTTAAACCTGTGTCGCAGAAGGGTTAAGCAACTTGCTCAAAATTGCACAGCTGATAAAATGCAGCGCCAAAAGATAGCTTGGAGATCTGACTTTCTAAATTCATTCTTTTAACCAGTTGGCTTTGTGAGGCTAAGACAGATTACTGCAGACGTCGGCAATGAAGTCTACACACCATTCTGTAAGTTGTCTGATTTTCTCATGGGCGAAGGTGGTGGGTTTTCTATCCTTACCTTTTTTGTTTGTTTGTCCTGGGGCTTGAACTCAGGGCCTGGGCACTTGCCCTGAACGTGGCTAACGCTCTACTTCTTTGAGCCACAGCACTACTTCTAGTTTTTTGGGGGTTTTTTTTATGTTAAATTGAAGATCAGAGTTTCACAAACTTTCTGGCCTGGGTTGGCTTTGAACTGCAATCCTCAGATCTCAGCCTCCCAAATAGCTAGGATGACAGATGTGACCATCAGCTCCTAGCTTCTATCCTTACGTTTAAAGGGTGAACCAGCATGGCCCAGGCAGACCAGACACTTATGCAAGCCACTGAGCTGAATGTCTGTTTCAAGCAATCTCCCATCCCTGTAGTTTGGCCACTTGTGACCAAGACACCTCACCCCATCCAGCCTACCGCTGATCACGGTTACCTTTGACACAAATCCTCACCCTCCAAGTAGCTGCTCCCCTCTCTCGTACCTCTGGATTGGCCTGGGCTTAATAAATTAGTAGTAGAATTCCCATCTACTACTCAGATTGGATGTATCTTTCACTCTGCTAGAGGTGATGTATCTGTATGCCTTTGGGCAAGTCATTTCACCTCTTCAAAGAAGCTAGCTGTCCATCAGCTTCTTCATCTATCCATTACGGATAGAACTAGGTAATCGCAGGCCTTTGCAAACTCTTGACATCCTATTAGTCAATGACAGGAGAAATGATAAGCCTGGTAGATAGTATTCCCATTAATGCATGTGTCCAATCATTAACCAAGCTAATGAGTTGTTTCTGCAATCCAACTGCAAAGGTCACTTTTGGGGAGAAGGGGGAGGATTCGAGACAGAAGACATTCCTGGATACAACTGGGGGCCAAACCCTGCTGGCAGCAGTGAAGGGAAATCTGAAGGAGTCTCATAGAAATGGGGTGTACTTTGGAATGAAGGCATACTTGTGGTAAGTCCAAAACTGTTGACTGATTGAAACCAAGGTGAAACCTGTGTTTTGAAAAAGGTTTAGCTTTTCTCTTTTTGTTTTTTAAGTTTGGCTCGTTCGCGTGTTTTTCTCGGTCCCTTATGTAATCTTGTGGGATGCGGCATCAGAAAGTCATAAATCATTCATGGTATTCTGGAAACAAATGAAAACAAAATTCGCCGCGCAAAGCAGATGCAACTTACAATTAAGTGGGAGAAATTTTTCATGAAGCCATAAAGACAAATGTCATTCACACAGTGCATAGTCCATGTGGATAGCTAATTGCTATGTGTCTTGGCTGTCATTTGCTTCTGGTTTCTTCTGCTTGGAAGATCAAGTGAAAGACAGAGCTTGCTGCTACCACAATGCCTCTTCTCAGAAGTCTCAAAAGATGGTACTCTTGACATCTCCAGAGACACCTGAAGCTGGTGGGTTTTATTTCTTGCTTGAAGAAACCCAGAAATCCCACTCTATTCCTCCCCCAGTTCCTTTATCAATATGTTCATCAACAGTGCCTTTGAATCCTATTGATTACCTAAACTCTCCCAAAATCCCCAATAGAGCTCAATCAAAGGCTAACCCTCCAGCATGGACTTTTTAACAAAATTGGCCTAGATGCGTTATTTCTAAGGTAGCAGCTAACTGCAATGAGGTTCCTATCAAACAGGCAAATTATCCTTAAAAGAACAAAAATATTTTTTTTCATATTTCATTGACTCTTCCAAGATTCACAGTTGTAGCAGGGACAGGTTTATGTTCCTTAGTCCATTCATTTCTGTGTGGACAGCCAACTGCCAAGCGGCGATACCAAAGACACAGACAGTGCCTCTTACATTACAGGGAGTGACAGACCCATAAAAACCATTACAGAGTCAGGAACCAAAATGAGAGCCGCTCCTAAAAGTGAAGTTCTTGGTCCTGAGTCAAACAGCTGGAAAGTTCTGAAGCAAGGATTTCCTCTCAGGTCTCCCAAGTCCAAGTTCAGACCATTCTTAAAAACAGCCCGATGCTTTTTTTTTTTTTTTTTTTTTCATCAATTGACAAGTTTGGATTGAGGCAAGGCAGGAAAAGAAGGGGCTCCAATCCAATGGTCTGAGGAGTAATCTGAGCTCCTTAGTGCAGAAACTAGTGAGCAGAAGTTTCTCAACAGAAGAAAGGGAACCACAACAACAATCCCGTTAAGTCAGCTTTGCATGTCTGGTACTAGGCCGGTGTTCAAGAATCGAGTACTTGGTTCCCTGTGTTCAGACTAGTTAGGTGATCTCTTGTGAGTTTGCTATCAATGATAGACAGTTGATCCTCACGGTAAATGATACCTTGAACCCCCTAGTTCAAATTGTCTTCGAGATGGTTGCTTTATCCTGGTGTTGGGAATCTGATTGTTTAGCTCACAAATCTCACCTCACTGCTAAGTCCCAAGAAACAGCTTTTATTCTTTTTTTTTTTCATAAGAAACCTATTTGTGTTGAACATGTACTAAGCTTTCAAGAGTTTACTGAAAATCCCAGGGGTCTTAGTCATTGTATCAGGCACAGCACAGCTGATTCTCCTCTTGTGGTTTGGGCATCCGCTCTTTCTCCCTCGCATAACTTCGGCTCCCTTTCCAGAGATGTTGCTTTGCTCAGGGACAGCTCTATGTCCAGAGGCTCCTATAGTAATGTACTTATTGAGGGAATTTTCCCCCCTACCATGGTAGGTTTCTCCTCTGAAAATATTCCTTGACCAGCTGCTTAGACAAAAAAAAGTTTCTATGTCTCATTCCTCCCACATCTGAGGTCAAAATTCTCTGGTATCACAAGCTTCCTAGACACTGAATCTAGACTAAGATGCTCTGAATCTTAGTAATAAGCAACAGAGAAATGTACTGGCTCCCCATTGGATACAAATAACTATGCTAGGGACTGTGGAGAATAAAGAATCGGGGCTTCTAGGAAAGCATGAAAGCCTATGGGTTGGTTGTGACCATGTAGCTGAACCTTGTGGACGCTCTGTTAAGTGGAGTAAATCAGGCACAGAAAGACAAACAGCGGGTGATCCCACCCATGTGGGTAGCTAAACAGTTATCTCAGGACAGTTGACATGGATGGTAACTAGAAACTGGGGACAGCGGGAGTTAGGGGTTGGAGGAGAAGGATGGAGAGAGGTTGGTCAGTGGTCCTGAATTACTGTTGGATGGGGATAAGAAACTCTGGTTTCCATGGTACAGTTGTACAAATGTACTTAGCAATAATGCGCTTTGCCATGAAACAAGAGAGGATTTTTAAATGTAGTCACCAAAAAGAAATGACTAAAAAGTTTCCAGGAATGAGTATGCTAATTATCGTGACAATTATTGCCCAGTACGGTCCATGCATCAAAATACCACACTACACCTCAGGAAAAGAAAAAGTACAAATATGTGTAATGAAGGTGAGAGGTGGTGGCATGCGCAACCCCACCCACTTGGGAGGGGAACATCAGGAGGATATTGATCTGAAGTCAGCCCAGGGGAAAAGAATGTTAGTGAGATTGCATCTGAACAAACAAAATAGACTCGGTGGTACACATCTATCTCCCCAACTGTGTGGGAGGGGTGGGTAGGAGGGTCACATTCTGAGGCTGGTCCTACACAAAAAGTACATGATCCTATTTGAAAAACAACTGACCCAAAAAGGGATCGAGGCATGGTTCAAGTGATGAGGCACCTGCCTAGCAAGCACTAGGCCCAAGGCTCTGAGTGCAAATCTAGTACCACCATCAAGAAAAAGTAGGCATAATGGATACATACTTGCAATCCAAGCACCCAGGAGGCTGAGACAGATGGATTGAAAGGTCCTGGCCAACTAAGGGCTATAGAGTGAGTTTAAGGTCATGCTGAGCAACAAGATCTTGCCTAAAAAAAAAAAATTAAAAGCCAGGAATCAGTGATTTATGCCTGTAATCCTGCCTACTCACTATGGTATGAAGCCAGCCCAGGTAGGAAGGTCCATAAGACTCATCTCCAATGAACCAGAAAAAACCTGAAGCAGGGCTGTAGCAAGTGGTGGGAAGGTAGCCTTGAGCACAAAAACTGAGAGACAGTGCCCAGGCCCTGAGTTCAAGCTCCAGGACCAACACACACACACACACACACACACACACACAAATTATTATTATTATATATAAGATATATTTATTATATATGAATATATGTATATAAATATACACACATATTAACCACGGCTTCCGCTAAGAACTCAGGAGCCCAGCTGTGGCACCTGTTTACAGCAAAAGCCTAGGAAAGTGACTGTCTCCTCACACATAATGGTGATGTTATAAATACATCGCAGTGTCATTGCTAAGAAGAAATAAGGTAAAATAAAAGCAAAGCAAAAGCAAAATATGTAAAGAGCTTTACCTGCCATCCCATCGTAATAATTGGTATGCAAAAACAAACCAATGCTGATTACTGAATGAAGCAGAAAATCATACAGAATAGACCAGTATTGATCAGTTTCATGGAGAGAGAGAAAGTACTAGGGTGTGGGGGAAGAAAAGGCTCATTCTGATTGAGAGCACTGAGAAAGGCTGTCGAATTTGGACTGTGATTTTAGAAACGTCCCGCGCAGAGCTGGTTATCAGTGTGGAAAGGATGTCTGCTTCTGGTAGTGTTTCCACCTTGAAAGATGCTGATCTTTGCTTCTGCCACTTAAGGTAGGAAGCAAGGTTGCTACATTCAACCCGCAGCCCACACAGAGGGTCCGGGATTCCTCAACAGCTCCTTTCTGTAGAAATTGATCAGGCCGTGGGGCTGGGAAGGTGGCTCAGTGGTAGAGTGCTTGCCTCACATGAATGAGGCCCTGGGTTTGATTCCTCAGCACCACATAATCAGAAAAAGCCAGAAGTGGCGCTGTGGCTCAAGTGGTAGAGCACTTGCCTTGAGCTGAAGAGCTGAGCGACAGCACTCAGGCCCAGAGTTCAGGCCCCACAACCAACAAAAAAGAAGAAGAAGAAGAAGGAGAAGAAGGAAGAAGAAGGAAGAAGAAGAAATTGATCAGTCCAAACTAAATAGTAGATTTGCATATGTTAAATGTGAATATATGTGTCTAATGTAACAGAGCCAAAGACCTGAGGTCAGCAAAGAGCTTGGCTATGCAAAAAATAGCTCAGAGACACAAGATGGTAGGGAGCTGGGGTCTATATTGGTTCCCTGGGGCCAGCATGGCTAAGTACTGCACACTTGATGGCTAAAAGCCTGGGATCAAGGTCAGTAGGGCTGCAAGCCCTGGCCGTGCTCACAGCCTGCCTTCTTCCAACTTCTGATGACTCCCGCATTCCTTGGTTTATAGCAGCATAGCCCCGTCTGCCTCCATCTTCACTTGGCTCCTTCCAAGAAGCTCTGGTCTCTGTGTCTCAACTCTCCCTCTGATTTCTCTTATAAGGACATCAGCATTGAACGTAGAGCCTGCTGGAAATGGAGGCTGATTTCATCTTAAGATCTGTATCTTAATTAATATCCTCAAACATTCCATTTTCACTATGGTCACAGTGACAGGTACTGGGAGTTTAAAAACTTGCTTATCTTCAAAGACTCATCTTCAAAGGCTATAAGGCCTATGAAAGAGTAATAAAAGTAGGTTGAAACTCACTTTCAGGTTGTTCCCTTTTGTGCCAGTCCTGGAGCTTCACCTCAGGGCCTAGGCACTGTCCCTGCCACTTAAACCATACCTTCACTACCAGGTTTTTGGTGCTTAATTGGAGATAAATGTCTCATGGACTTTCCTGTACCAGCTGGCTTCCAACAGTAATCCTCAGATCTCAGCCTCCTGAGCAGCTGGGATCCCACTGGTGGTTTTGATTGCCAATTTCAAATGACTGTGAAGGTTTTGTTCTCTGCAGATGTTCTAGTGCATCTGTTGGAGTCTTCTCTATAGAAGTAGCGAAGTCTGACCTCTGCCTTTCTGTGGATGGTCCATCTGAAGACCCCAGAGGGCATGCAAGAGCACTCAGACTCACTGATTTCTAACTGCCAGCCTCCACAGCCATGCTAAAAGCCCAGCAGGGGCTTGGCAAGGCTTCCAGAACCATCACAGCCACCTCCTATGTTCTTGGGAAGGGTCCACCACCCACCAGCATCTCCCAAAGAAATGCCAGGCAATCCTAGCTCACCGCATTCCTTCAGAGCACCCAGCTGCAGATGCCTAGAGAACTCTGGCTGGCCAACCACACGTACTGATTCCTCCACTGCCAACTAATTCCTGCCCTCCAGCTTCTTAGGTGTCAGAACAGCACCTATTATTCATGGGTTCGTTGACATTTCTTTCAAATCCTTGAAGCTGGTGGTGACTCATCCGGTCTTGTCACCAAGGGGCACCGTTGGGCTGTGCGCAGTGCACAGCATGAAGATCATGTCAGCTGTTGTCTGGTGCTTTTCATCAAAGCTACTCGGAAAACTTCCATTTGATGACCTAGAGGCAAACATGAAGCTTCCCAGTTTTATAGTCTGCAGGATTAAAGGACCTGCCTGAGTCACACAGAAACCGGGGCTCTGGACTTGCCCCCAGGGACTTCAAGCTCCCAGGCCCTGGAATGCTGGCTTAGCAAATGTCTGAACTGCAGACCAGGCCTTCCCTTAGAGGCAGCCAATGGAAATTGTTCACCACCTAATGCTATTAGCCTAGTGGTACCTTAACTCCAGCCTCTTTCTGCAGACTGATAATATCCCTGGATTTCCTGTAAATATTTTTTTTCCTGAAAAGAACTGAGCATTTACTGGGCTGAATGGAAATCAGGAAAACTGTTGTGAGAGGAAAAAAAAAAAAACTTGTGTCCTCCTCAGCCTGTATGTCCGAAGAAGTTGCAACAGACTTGCAGACCTAGAAAGTCTCTTAACACCATGTCTGAGCTCTGGGTCAGCTTCTCCAAAATATTTTTTGGCATTGTCCTCATGGCAGTGACATGGCTACCCACAACTGCAAACCCCACGTCTTCACACAATGACCCACAAAGGAAGAGAGGGCAAAATAGTACCTCCTGTGACTTTCTCTTACTGAGGAGGAGGAAAAAAAAATCATTCCAGAGGATTCCAGAAGGTTTTGACCCACGTCCCATTGGCCAGAATCAGACCCCATCACCACCCCTAAGACAATTCTTTAGCAAATGAAAATGGAATTGTCATGTCTGAGCGAGAGCAGTCAGCTCATCCCTCGGACCTAGCAGAGGTCCACCTTAGCCCCGCTATGTCTATGCGAGCATTCCAATATAAAGGAAGGCAGGGATGGTGTTTGGTGCATGGACCACATAGGACATCTGGAGATTCTATTATTCTGGCTCCACATTAGTTCGGATGCTGGGTGCCATCAGCTAGTGAGTCAGCAGAAGTTCTGAGACACAGCATGCTTACAAGGTCAAAGCTAACCCCTCCCTTCTCCCAAACTCTATGTATGACCCACTGACAGTAAGACCTCTGCCGCCGCCACCACCCCTTTCCCTGGACGGTCTGGGGCTTGTGTTCCAGGCATTTTCCAGCCAGTACAGAGCAGGTGTCCATCCTGACCCAGTTCCAGAACTTTCTGTCTGAGTTTTCTTCTCTTAAGGGGTTAAAAAAAAAAGAGAGAGCAGGGACCAGTGGCTCACTCCTGTAATCCTAGGTGCTCAGGGGGATGAGATCTGAAGATGGTGGTTCAAAGCCAGCCCAGGCCAGAAAATCCATGAGACTCTTATTTCCAATAAACTACTCAGAAAAAGCCAGAAATGGTGCTGTGGCTCTCATGGTCCAGCAACTAGCCTTGAGCAAAAGCAGCTCAGAGACAGCACCCAGGCCTTGCGTTCAAGCCTCAGGACTGGCCCCTGAGGGTGTGAACTCAATCATCCTGCAGTCGAAAGGGTGGCTGGTCTGGTTAGAGCTGGTTCCTGAAAGGACGGATGGTGTGGCTGCCGGAATGGGAGCGCTGAGTCACACATTAGGATTTGTCACTTGGCTCCTTGTCACCTCTCTTCCCACTCAGCCCCAGGCAGCCTCAGAGACACAGACCCTGGGAAACAGCAAGCCAAGCTTTCCTCCCTGCCCTGTATGCACACAACCCCCCAGCCCCCCAGGCCCCCCCCCCCGCTACCCCAGTCCCCTATTAAGTCACCCTTCTGAGCTGACTGATGGCTCTTGGACAGCCCTGCAACAATAGGAGGACTCCGAGTCCCTGCCCTCCCAGGGCACCAAATTGAAATGTCATAGTAAGAGCCAAGTCTGGAGGAGTACTCCATGCTGTCTGGCTGCTAGACATCTAAGCCGTCTACAACAGCGCATTCACTGGCAAACTTCAAAAAAAAAAAAAAAAAAACCTGAGAAAATAATTATTTTCATGCCCCGTGTTGGTTGACTTTGTGTTTTCCAGCTCCTAAGCACATTCAAATCCCTTATCTCATCACATTTTCCTGATTACTCCAAGCAGCCTCTGGAGCCACAAATACCATCAAATCACAGCCATGACACTCACAATTCTATCTACTTCCTACTGTGCCCCAGCACTGAGCTAAACACATATCATTATCTCATTTAATGCTCCTGACAGTCCTGTTATGAACCCCATTTACCAAGTAAGCAAGCCGAAGCTCCGAGAGATGGGGCGACTTGCTCCAATCCGGAGTCAGTGGGGTCCAGAGGGAGTAGCAGGTGTTACCTCCACCATCACGTTCATCATGAGGCGTGAAGAGCACAGTCAAGGGCCAAGAGGAAGGGCCTGAGAGGAACTAAGTACAGGGTTTGCACAGACAGCCAGTGACAGGCAGGTGTCAAGCTCAGATCTGTCCAGCCTGCCACCATCAGGACTCATTTAGGCTCAAGAATCAAAAGATGGAAACTACCAAGCAAAAACAGTCGCCAGCATGGTCTCAAGCAGCCCCAACAGCCTGGGAGGTCAGGACCAGCAGGCTCAGGGTGACCCATGGGAATCAATAGAGTCCAGGGGGAGCTTCAGGTTTTACCTAAGCCAGATTGATGGCCAAGAGCCAAGGTCACGGTCAAAGATCAAGAGGAAAAGTGTGGTGGGGTTGGGGACAGAGCGCAGGGTTTGCACTGACTTCATGCATGCCAGGCAAGCACTCTACCTCGGAGCCACATTCCTAGACCTCCCTCCCTCCCTCCCTCCCTAGGGTTGGGATCCCCAGCCCAAAGTTCTCTGTATCAGCTAGAAACAGGGCTCCAGGCACACACACACACACACACACACACACACACACACACACACACACACACACACACACACACACACACACACACACACACACACACACACACACACACACACACACACACACACGAGCCAGCTGAAAGGCTAAAGGGGAACTCACAAAGACAGGAGCTCTAGTCAAGGAGAAGGGCTGGGAAATTAGAACTGAACACACAGGTCCAGACAGTCCCAGGTTCCCTGATCCCTGGGGATACAACCTGGCCAATCAGTTCACCTAGAATGGTGGCTCACAGCGTCATCTCCTTCCTCCCAGGTGGCCTGTTTCATAGTGACCTGTGCGACTTACATGACCTCTCACCTTCATCCTGACCCTCAAAACGCAGTGGGAATCCCCTAGTCTCCATTTTACTGACAAGTAAACTAAAGCTTGGGAGATGCAGTGAGCCATCCAAAGTCTTCTAGAGGAGGAGCCAGGGCTATAGCCCTGGGACTGGCTCCAGGGAGAATCTTTCTTCCTAACTACCATGCATCGTACCTAAGAACAAAAAACATGGGTCTTCACACACCGAGAAACTGCATAGATGCAGGCACCTGTCCAGCCATGGCTACCTCCGCCGCAGGCAGTATGCTGGGCTGGACAAGAACTAAGTGGAAGAGACTCCCAGCCTGTGCCTGAGGAACTCACTGCCCAGCCGCCTCTGCTCGACTAGAAAATTCCTTTAAAGCCCAGTGAAGAGACCACCCGCCTCCTCCAGCCCTCACTGTGGCCCTCAGTAAGGCAGGACCCTCCCCTGCTGCACATGCTCCTGCTCACTGGGGGAAAACCAAGTCATGGGCAAGACCGGCGGGCCAGTGGATTTGACTGAATCATTTTGAATCTAAACCGCATCCTCCACCCCCAGTGGCCTCTGTCGGTCCAGAGAGGCTTCTGTTTGTTTGGGGCTGGGAGAATTGGCTGGGATTAGCACAGGCGCTGCCTGTACACTGGAGAAAGGGGCCCAGCCGCTGCCTGCGGAAGGAGCCGCTGGAAGGCAGTCAGCTCAACTCCTCCCTGAGGACCACAGCCCCGGAGTGACACAGCGCTCCTCCCCAGCTCCAGCTCCCGCAGCAACAGGCGCCAGCCCTGGAAGAGAGCAGCATCCAGTGGGGACGACATCCTTTGATTGTCTGATCACTCTCCATCACTGAGACTCCCTAGGAATGATTTCAGCCCCCTCGCCAGCCGCCAGAGCTATAAATAAAGATTCCCCAGGGATGCCAAATCCTGTCCTTCATCCCAGCCGCCTCCGTGGCTCATCCACAAGCAGATTCTTCATCCATCTCCTTGGGTGGGGGGAGGGGAGCACAGGCCTTGCTTGTCAGCATGGGGGTGCGGGCCAGATGCTTGCATGGGTCTTGTGCAAGGACCTGCAGCTACCTGTGATCGCATGTTGAGTTTCCAAGGGTGGAAGAAGAGAAGCGTCTCTCACATGTGTTCCGCATGGAAGCTGTGAGCTCAGACTCCCCAGTCCATCACGTTTATGAAGGCCTTTTCTGTGCGAACTGTCCTCTGCTAAGTGAGGCAGATAAGACACAAGCTCTATCATCCACAGTTGCTTAAAGCACATAAAAATCCCACTGTGGTAGGAGCCGCTGAGAAAGCAGCAGCTCGGGGAAGTCTCACCTGAAACAGAAGAGCAAAGAGAACATTCATTTTCCCAGGCCCTTCTTCTCTGTGCCAAGTATTTACTAAATGCCACATCATTTACTCCTCACTGTACCGCAACAAGCAAGAGTTCCTTATTCCAGTCTTCACAGATGAGGACACAGTCCCAGACACCTTAAACCGCCCGTCTAGAACCACGCAGACCAACGGGAATCCAAAGTGAGATTTGAATCCAGGAACAGATAGCACCTCACTGAAACCCTCATCTAATGCTGGCTCTACCCCCACAGAGACCCCCCCAAAAGTTCATCCTTCCACCCTTGGGTAGGAAAAGTTCAAGTCTCAAGATAAGCTGGCTGGTATTGTCAGCCTTTGATTGCGATGATGAAATGCCTGAGGCAGGCTACTTGTGAGAAGCAGCAGAGGTTTACGGAACATGCACAGTCGGTGGGAAGGAGAGGTGCTCCAAGACGTGGAACCTGCCTGGGCGCAGTTCCCTTGGCTAAGCGGCAACATGGTGGAAGGCAATGAAGCAGTGAAGACAGCGAGGTAGGGCCAAGCTCAGAGTTCTGGCTTTTATACCAGCTCAATGCTCCAGGAGATTTCACTTCAGGAGATTGGTATTCTCTTAAGAAGACAGTACATACACACACGTGTGTGCACATACATATACACACATTCCACTTCTTCAAGGTCCCACACCAGCCCCCACACTATGAGGGGTGCAAAGCTATTGAGGAACACCCTAACAGTTACAGCAGCACTATTCCATCCTTATACAGTACCAAGCTGCTAGAAGGTTCTCCCCAGTGCTGAGACTCAGTCTGTCCTCCTCTTTTCATTTCTACCCCATAAATCTTCTTAGGCCCTCTGGGAAGAAAGCAAATCCAATTCCTCTCTCTTATCACTGCCTCTCCAATAACCAGGTCCAGTCACTGTGCCATTTCCTCACCGAGCCAAGCCCTTCACACCTGGGAAAACTTCAAATCCCTGACTATTTGTCCTTCACCGTGACCTCTGCTGGTCCCACAGTGGAAAGAGGGCAAATACCAGTTGAGCCGATAAAGAGATAAAGGAGCCTCTTGGGGGAGATGGTGCCAGGCCTTGTTTCATTAAATCTTTTGTCTTAATTAAGGATTGGCTAGTTGCCAAGGGGAAAAAAAACACCTATTCTGGCTAGTTCAAGTAAAACATCATAGGAAACATGTAAGGCTACAGAGAACTAAAAAGTGACTCTCAAGCACTAGGCTTACAGACCCACGCCTTCACACCCACTCTTACACAATGACGATAGTGATACCAATATTATAAATTGATCAGAAGGCTCATGGTGAGCTCAGGGCAGCATTTCCAGACATGGACAATGGGGAGTAGAGAACTTTTAGAACTTCTTGTGCTTCTCAAATTCAGATTCAAGGCCATGAAATGCCAGGAAGCCAGACTAATATCATAGTCATCTGCTTCATTGGAGACCTATGGAATTTCAGAACTAAAAATGACGTTGAGGGGGTTATAGCCACGCCGATGGAGTGAGCCTAATTTGTGCAGGGGCTTTCAGACGTTGACTCTGTGTGAAGTCCCTGAATGTCTTCCTGGAGGAAGAAGAAGAGGGAGGGCTTAGACCTCCCTCCCTCTTGCAGGAAGATATTCTACTTGATTGATTTACGGCTCTTCAACATCTTGCCAATGACCCTGGAAATCTCCTGAAGTACAGAATATCCAATTAGTAGGTGCTGAACCCAAAACTAACCCAAGCACCCAGACATGTTTAAGGAGAGGACCCGGAGAAAGGGAATATGGAGGTGTGACTGTTTCATAAAAGAAATTAGTGGCACTGTAAACTGAAAGGCACCTAAGAAATTGCTAGCCATGTGGCCACCAAAACGTGTGTCTCAGGCCTTTAGATTTTCCCAGAATTAACCAGGACCAGAAGGGAAGATCTCCACCCACCAGCCCCCTTCTGGCCACCGTATAGTTCTGCTGTTGTTAGTTTTATATATCACTTGCTACGTGTTGCTTTACTTTGGTTTTTTTTTTTTAATAAGTGAGGACACCCGATTTCACAGACATGGAGTGACTTGCTCATGATTACACAGCTAGCCAAGACCCCAGTTGCATGGCACTGAGAAAGCCGTCTCCTTCCTGGCACAGGTCATACAGAGACAAGAACAAGAACAGCGATTTTTTTTGACAAGGACAAGTGTCATGACAGCTAACCATCTGTGCCTTCCACCTGCAGGGAAGCATGAGGCATTTACTACGGACACGTTTCCATCCACTGAGCGCACAGCTGTGGGCAGCAGTGTTCAGGCTGCAGAACAGTGATGAACTACTGGCTGCAGGGCTCAAACCCTGCACCGGCACGCTTGCTCCTTGAGCATGTTTATCCTGCAGGTGCTGGCTAATGGGTAAAAGGACCCCATAATGGGGTAATTTAATCACATTCAACAGACCTCACTTCTAACTAGCCCGAGAGAGACTTAAGACTGACTGCAAGAGAATATAGAAGAGCTCATTGATCTGATAATGTGGAAGCACCAGGGCCAGAATGAATTGAGGCCCATCAGCCTTGCTAAGATTCAACATTCTGAGTAATGGCGACAGATTGGGTGAACTTAGTCCACGTGGCCACTTTGAAGTTCTCTTGAACCACGAGTGGTTGTGGGCCCACCAGGCCACCCTGTTTTCTTATTACCCTTGCACCAAGTGTTGGGTGGTGTGACTTCAGCAATCGTAGCCTTTCTCTCTGTCTCTCTCTCTCTCTCTCTTTTTTTTTTTTTCTGTCAGCCATGGTGCTTGTACTCAGGGCCTGACTGCTGTCCCTGAGCTCTTTTGCCCAAGGCCAGCACTCTACCACTTTGAGCCACAGAGCCACTTCCTGTTAAAAGACTCACGTGCTTTCTTACCCAGGCTGGCTTTCCAACCACAATCCTCAGGCCTCGGCCTCCTAAGGCTAGGATTACAAGCACCAGCCACCAGCGCCAGGTTCTCTCTGTGTCTTGATTGGCCCTTCCTCCTTCACGTCTCTTCCAGGGTCCAACCCGGGGCTCCTCATTCTCCATTCCAACATTCCTAACCCTACTCTATCAGACTCCAAGCAGAGTTTCTATAAATGCTCAAGGGCTTGCAAGTCTGGTGTTAGGGTTTGTTTGGTTGGTTGGGTTTTTGGTTTATTTGTTTGGTTTTTCATTCACACTTACCCTTTTTCTTTCTAGGAATTTGAGAGGAGAGTTCTTGGAGATTAGAATAGAAGGTAATATACAGAAAGTACAGCTACAAAATTACCCTTCTCTGTTATGCCATCCAAGAACTAGATTCCTATTTAGAGTCAGTTTATTGTAAGAGTCAAGGGGCCACTCTTGCCCACTTCTTGATTGAAGAACTTTAGCGAGAAAAACACTGTCTAACATACTCCCCACAATACATTCTTCGGGGACTTCATACGAACAGAACCTACATCTCAAAGTCCCCGCACAAATTAGGCCCACTGCATCGACTTGACTATGAAAAACATCTCAACATATAACCCCTCAAAGTCCTTTTCAGTTCTAAAAGTCCATGGGTCTCCAATGAAGCAAATGGAATTCATTTCTAAGAAAAGACTGATGGATGTCTTATTCAATGAACCATAATTTAGATTCCAGAAACTTCCTGGCTGATTCTCCAGAGTTCTTCCATGATACAGATTTTCTGCCACTTGCCTGCAAGTTTATGATATCAGAGGCCAAGTTAATGACATCAGAGGCCAGGGTCTGACATGACTCTCCAAAGGAAAACATCATCTCTAAAATACGAGACAGTAGGTTTGCATCTCCCCTCGAACCAAACATTACTTTCTTCTGCCCTTGGGCTCATTGAACAGTGGATGAGAAGTTGCTAGTTGTTGAACCCACTGCTTGCCAACAGACAGAAGTGATCTGTGCCATCTACCCAACAAGCATCCTTCACCATAGCCAAAAGCCAACAGTAAATTAAAAAGAAGAAAGAATCATCAGTTCAGTTACAGATACACAGCTAAGCTATGTTTCAGCGTGGGGTAGTAAAAACAAATTGGTTGTCCCATGTAACTGAGGTTATTTATCTAGCTTCCACGTGGCATGTTTCTATGCTTGGGTGTGGGTTTTTTTTCCTCCAAAACTGGGAACTGGGAATGGCTTTTCTCCAGGTCACTCACACTGACCTTTTTTGAATCAAAGGAATGTGCTAGCCACACAATCTGAGCAAAAAGGAAAAAATCACATCGGAGCTAGCTCAGTGAGAGACAAATGTTCCAAGACACTACTTTCAGAGCTGAACGATTTAAAATGGGCTTCCCGTGCTGTGGAGAGGAAGAACGCCCAGGTGTGGGACTGAAGTGGAGAAAAGACAGATGCTTTGTCCTGTCATCAACAATATCATTTGCTCAGTTACACAATCACCGTGGTGAGTGGCAGATGCTGAAATCTTGCAATTAATGTTCTTGGGCTGATTCTGAAGTATTTGCCCTTCCACTTGAGATATTTGTGAGAGGGAAAAGAAACTTGGGAGCAGAAATAGTACATTTCTATCACCCTCTCTTTTGAGGAAGAGGCGGGAACCACACGGAGAATACTGATGAGGGTCAAAATCATACATCCTCAGAACAGAGAGACAAGATGCCCGATACAGAAATTGATAACGATAATCGTAATAATAAAAATCATAAAAGTAAAATGTATTCATTGTTTAGATTTTTTCTGTCACATGCCTAGCTAGCCTAGCATACACATCTATCTTCTTTCCTAATAGATCTTCAGCCTCTTTTGTAAGCATCCAACTTTTTTTCAGGTACCCTCAAAGAAAGTGGACCACAGCCCCACTGGACAGAGGCTTCTTACCAGTGATTGGGCAGGACAGGCATTTGGTGTAATTCTAGCCAATGAGACATAGAAGACATTTGTTAAAGATTCCTCCCACCACACACACATACACACACACACACATCTTCAACTAGACAGTCCCAAGGGAGACATCCCTCCTCTTCCTCTTCTTCTTCCCCTCCTCCTCCTCCTCCTCCTCCTCCTCCTTCTCCTCCTCCTCCTTCTCCTCCCCCTCTCCTCCCCCTCCTCCCCCTCCTCCCCCTCCTCCCCTCCTCCTCCTCCTCCTCCTCCTCCTCCTGTTCTTCTTCTTCTTCTTCTTCGCACTGATATATCTAAAAGCATGTCCAAGAGCAATGTAGACTTCCTGCTTCCAGGCTGAGATTGGGGCCAGAGCTCAGGATCACAGAAATGGAAGGGCTGGACTCTTGATGACATCACTTTCAGATGGCTTCCTCCCGAACTCCTGCTCATACAAAGGTCTCCCACTTCCATTTGAAAGCTCCTTTGTGTAACTGACGCAAACACACACACACACACACACACACACACATCCCAAGTTAGACTATACTTACCACATGCTTAGTGCTCTGCAAGCTTGGTTACAGATTTTATTTTCTTAACAATCCCAATGAATAGTAACATTACATTTCTACAACTGAAAGGGGCAATCCTAAGTGTTATATTAAATAATTTGCTCAATCTCTTGGTACATGGTAGAGACTCGACCAAATTTTCAATAGAATAACTCCAGTCAGAGTTTGTACCTTTTTTTTTCTTGTCTGTCATGGGGCTAGAACTCAGGGCTTGAGTGCTGTTCCTGAGCTTTCGTAAATTCAAGGCTGGTGCTCTGCCACTTTGAGCCACAGCCCCACTTCTGGTTTGGTGGGAAGGGGTGGTGGTTAAGAGTCTCATGGACTTTTCTGCCTGGGCTGACTTTGAATTGTGATCTTCAGATCTCAGCCCCCTGAGTAGCTAGGATTCCAGGTGTGAGCCACCAGCGTCCAGCTCAGGGTTTGTACTTTTAACCTCCATGTTATACAGTCCAGAAAATAGAAGATCTTGCCCCTAAAAGCATCCTAAGTCAGTATCATCCATGTGGGCACGGAACCCGAGATACAGTGCTCTTTGGAGGGGGAGGTGTCCGGTGTGTTCACACCCTTAACCACGGTGGCCCTTCTCACAAAGCCCACAGTCTGCTGTGGATGGACAGCCCTTCTCTCCAATCACGGGGCTCATTCCCTGACTCCCTCTGCTCATCCCCTTTCCACCTCCTGCTTTATTTCTGCCTATTTAGCTCATTAATGGACTTGCTGAAGCCATTGGAAGGAGTCACGTGACCCTCCTGGAAGTCTCCCCATGGCTGGGGCAAGAGTCTTGCCAGCAAGTTCTCACCAGCAAGGAAATCAGGCCGTCTGCTGGGGATGTGGAGGGTGAGTTGGCAGGTTTCCCATGCTAATTGGTTTCAGTCTTGATTCCATGGCTCTCCCAAGCCAGCCAGCAACTGAGTGTGCCCAGCAGTCAGGGCACAGGAAAAGGCAAACACTCGAGGCTGCCTCAGGTGGAAGTGACCACAGGACCCTTACAGGGCTTGGATCATTCCTGAGTCAGGACAGACTGGTGGCAGCATCACCAGGCTAACACAGTGAACAGAAATGGGGAGCCCACCCTTGCCTTCTCAAAGTAGGAAGACAATAGGGTGAGAGTGGTTTTACAGTTAAGCAGATAGGATCTGCTTCCATTTTAGCCACTTGCTAGATGTTCAGTGTGTAGCAGTGAGTAATGGAATGTTCCTGAACCTAGCTTACTCCTCTGTAAAAATTAAGGTTGATGATTACGAAGATTACATTTGATGACAGAGTGATGCTCCCTACCATCAAAGATAGCAATCCCGGCTTCAGGGATGACAGTAGTGGTGGTGATAGTGATGATGGTGATGATGATGGTGATGACGATAGTAATGATGGTGAGGATGATGATGATGACCCACGCTATTTCAAAGGCATGGACTAGAGATCCCACCTATCATTCGAGGAGTACAGATGTCCCATCATAAGGCCAGCCTGTGGGATGGGAGATAGGCCAGTGCCGCCATCTTGGGGAAATACTTCATTCCACAATTGCTGACGATAATTCCCAGGTTAAAAGGATCTGTGTGGGTTGTTTGCCTGGTTTGCTTGGCAGCTCACTCTGTTCCTGCCTTTGTACACGAACCTCCTTCATCAACGCTCTATCGACAACACCTCAGATCCACACACCTTCTAAGAGGAAAGCTGTGCTCAGCAAGCTCCATAGCTCCAGATGGTCTTATGGAGGGGAAATATATATATATATATATATATATATATATATATATATATATATATATATATATATATATAACAACAAATAAATGTCATAAAGCAAATGCCATCTCAAAAGGGCTCCCTGCTAACAAACATTAACTCAACAATACTCATTTCAATAACCCCTCAGAGCTATACACTGCTTTATAGTTCACACGGCACTTTTGCTTGCATAGGCTCATTCAATCAATAAACTCCAAGATGACTTTTCCGAAGGAAAAAAAGCAAACAAATCAAAATGTACACGGCCTCGAGTACAAATAGGCCTCAAAAATCGCTCATGATACACTTTCCCAGTTCAATTTCCACCTCCTTGAATTAGATTCATTAAGAGCCAGGCCCTGAGAGGGCTGACACCTCAGCGTGAGACTCAGTTCCCCATCGACAACTTCGCGGAGGAGGGAGAGGGGACGGGGTGGGAAGGCCATTCACCCAGCCAGAAAGGAGAAGTTCTGGTCAACTTGAGTGAATGTTCCTAAGCTAAGGATCCTGTAGGAGCTGGATAATTTGAAGGCGGAAAAAGCACCAAATAAATTGACTGTGCTTTCTAACCCTCGGGCAAAGCATCAGGGATTCATTGCTGAGGATTTTCATAACACCTTCCTGCAGCCTCGCCCGCTCTGTCCTTCAGCTCCAGGCCAGGCCTGACTCCGTGTGAGTCAAGGGCAAGTCCATACTGAGGGAAGCCCAGACTGGGTACAAACTCCAGACTACTCTGCCAGTGGAAAGACTCCAGGTTCCGATTTTGATGGACAAGAATCGCTTTAGGTCTTAACTAGGCGACTTGCTTTTGTTAAACAGCTTGAGGTATCAGTGCTAGAGGTGCTTTTTGGCAAACAAACAAGCAAAAATCAACCCCTTGAGGATGCTTGGTGCAATCACTGAACTAAGAGCTTTACAGGAATGCATCATCTAACTTGAATTTGGATGCATTATTGACTGGGCTCCTGGGAGTTATATTCTCTGAGGCAGATGTAGAAAGAGCTGGGACTAAAAATGAGCTCTTTGGGATTGCAAAGCCTGACACCTTAGCCATAAAACCAGAGAACTGCATGGTATAGCCCTAGTATCTTGGTATAGCCCTGTGGTCCTGGTTCCTAGAAGAGTTGGTGCCCAGTATCCCAGGGCAAGAGTTGGTGCCCTGTGTTGTAGAGCACAGTAGGCCAATCTGAGAGTTCTGTGTATCTTGGTGGTCTGTTGGAGGGTAACTCAGATAGAAACAGTGGGAAAATGGAGAGGCTCAGGCTGTGTAGAGAATGCAGACCTGGGTTTTATGTTCCAACTCCACCTCTTAGTAACTGGGTGAGATTGTTGGCCTCTCTGTAAGGAGGGAATAAAATAGTTAATGAGATTATTGAGCCCACTGAGGGCCTGGCTGATAGGAAATGGCCATCAGTGCTGAATCAAGATGGAAATGAGGACATAGGTTGAGAGGAGGGACTCCAAGTAGCCACCAAAGAAGAAGCAGAGGCTGGAAGGCCAAGGGTAACAGCTGAGCACAGAGTCCCTGGCTTAGGATGGTTTGCCTTACAAGTCTTCAACTTTATGACAGTACAAAACACAAAGTTCAGTAGAAGCGGTACCTCTGTTTTCATCCTCTCTTGAAGTAGCAGTGAGTGGTACAATACTCCATTGATGTGGCTCATTGGCAGCAAGCCAGGGCCGAGTCCGCCACGCCATCCAGAGAGGAAAGAGCTGATCCTCCCCCACAGTGCAGTCTCGCCAGGATGCCCACAGGCGAGGCGGGTCAAGTGCATTCCCACCCAGGGTATTCTCAGCTTATGACGGGTTTACTGGTACATACCCCATCGTAAGTCGAGGAGCATCTGTAAACTGCAGGACAAAAAAAAAAATGGGGGGTAAGACACCTCAGCCACCATCGCCTCAGGTTAAAGGTTACACTAAGCTAGGAAAAAGGGAGAAGCTCCAATATCAAGAAGGCTGCAGCCGGGCCCCGGTAGCTCACACCTGTAATCCTAGCTGAGATCTGAGGATCACAGTTCAAAGCCAGCTGGGGCAGGAAAGTCTATGAGACTTATTTCCAATAAAAAACCACTCAGAAAAGCCAAAAGTGGCAGTGTTGCTCAGTGGTAGAGCACTAGCCTTGAGCTGAAGAGCTGAGAGACAGCACCCAGGGTTCAAGCCCCATAACCGACACAGACACCACACACACACACAAAGATTGCAATCCATTCATCCATCTAGTCATTCAGTATTACCTGGGTTGCTGCCATGGGAAGAAACTCTAATGGATGAAAAGGAGGACAGGGGTTGATGGGGACAGGGGTTGAGGAGGGTGGGCAAAGAGGCAGGCAGCGGCCAGCTGTCATCAAAAAGTTCCTGGAAATAGCAGCCCAGAGATTTGGGAGCTTCACAGACAGGTCAGGAAGCAGACTGAGGGCTTTCAGTTCCTCCCACAGCTCAAAGCCTCACAGGCATTGAATCCACCCTCAAGAGGCCACAGTGGGCTTGGTCATCCCTGGATGACCATTTCCAAACCTGAATGCTCCTGGAGCCAAGCTCTAAGATGGACCCACTTCCAGGGGACTCAAGCTAGCCCTTCATTTGCCCAAATTAGACAGCCACCTGTCAACACCATGGGCCATTCAGTCAAAGGCAGAGCTTGCTGAACTGCCAGCGACTCCATCAGTACGACCCAGTCACAAAGGGCTGCCCACTGCATGACTGTACTTAAATGAACCCAGTGACTGCTTCGTGTCAGCCCTGCTGCAGCGCCGGGGAGACAGCATTAAATCAGCAAACAAGGGAGATCTGTACCCTCTGGGGGTTCACTGCTGGCTGGGAAAAGAAACAGTTATGAAAGTCTACAACCCCTTATCTGGAACCCTTGTTTCCACATGGTCTGAGGAGTAAAGTTTGGGGGGGGTTCCTTTTTTACATTCTAGAGATGCTCTGTGCCAGTTAATATGCTATATACCTCAGAGCATCTGGCTACACTTTGCAGTCAAACACATTAACAGTTCTGGAGCTTTACATAAATGTTTACACTAAAAGGGGTACATTAAGAAGACAGAGAGTTTCACATTAAGGTCAGATTTTGCTACCAAAAAAAATGGCTGTTTATATTTTAAAAAATGAACTGGTATATGCAAATAATGTCTTTAACAGCCAGTTTTCAGGGCAATTAGGATTTCAGAACTATGGACAGCACTTGTCAACAAGATAATTTGGGATAATGATATTAGAAATGAAAACAATAGCCCGGGGCACCAGTGGCTCACCACTGTAATCCTGGCTACCAGGAGGCTCAGATCTAAGGACTGAGGTTTGATGGCAGCCAGTCATACAGACAAGTCTGTGAGGCTTACCTCCAATTAATCAGCAAAAAGCCAAAAGTAGAGGTATGGGTTCAGGTGACAGAGTGCCAGCCTCAAACAAAAAGCAAAGACAAAAACAAAACAAAACAAAAGGCTAAACAAGAACACAAGGCTCAGTTCAAGACACCCACACCCCCATGGGAAAAAAGAAGTAAAGAGAGAGAGGCAGGGAGGAGGAAAGGAAGGAGGCAATAAATGAGAGTAATAGAATCTTGTAGGAGGTAAGAATGAGACCACTCATTCGAAATACTGATCAGAGTCTTCACTTCTAGTCCCTCATGTCATCCCTCTATCCCCCTGGGAGGCAATGTTGTCACTCTGCTAACAGGAAAATGGAGAACTGGAACCATTAAGAACCTCATTCTAGCTGGGCACCTGTGATCTTAGCTACTTAGGAGGCTGAGATCTGAGGATAATGGTTCAAAGCCAGCCCAGGCAGGAAAGTCCATGAGACCCTTATCTCCAATTAACCACCACCAGAAAACAGTAAGTGGTGCTGTGGCTCAACTAGTAGAGCACTTGCCTTGAGCTGAAGAGCTGAGAGACAGCAGCACCCAGGCCCAGAGTTCAAGCCCCACAACCAACCAAAAAAAAAGGAACTTCATTCTAGTGGTTGAATTCGTAGCTCAGTTGGTAGACTGCCAGCTAATGAGTGAGTTTGAGTCTTGGACAAAAAAAGAAGAAGAAATGGAGTTGTAAGTGTGGCTCAGGTGGTAGAGCACCAGTGAAGAAAAACATCAGATACCAAGTTCAAGTCCTGTTCATATATATATATATGTACGTGTATACCTCATTCTAGGATAGCATTCCCTAAATCTCCATCAAACAAATTCCAGCCATGATTTTACAGTTTTTCACAGTCAACTTCTGTAGTCCTTAAGAGTCTCTTTCAAATAAATGAATTTTTTACCTCCCATAAACTTATTTCTGAAGGAAGCATCATACAGCACCACAAATAGAATGGTGGTGTCTTTGCCTTTAGACTTATTAGACCCTCATCTCTTCAGCACCTCAACATTATCTGTGTGGACCATTCTGTGAGAACTACTGACACAGGCCAGCAAGGGGAGGGAGCTGGAACCCAAAGCTCTGCCTTTCAAGACCAAGATGGCGGCAAGACCAGCTGCACCCAGTCCACCAGCTTAACTACATCTCAGACTTTGCCTTCCCTGCAACCTGTTCTCAGCACAGTTGGATCTGAGGACAGATGAAGAGCGTCCTTCCAGGCCCTGTGCTGAGTGCTTTACAAAACAGTACCTCATTGAAGTTTCACAATCCACAGTCAGATTCTCCCACCACCCTCATTTCAGAGAACAAACAAAACAAGGTCGGCCAAGGTCACATAGCTACAAGAAACAGCTAGAACTTAAGCTCAAGTCTTCAGCCTTCATAGTGCTCCTTGAGACATCCTGGAGCTCTCTGCTAGACCCTGTGTGAAAATCTGACACAGTGGTGTGTGGTTCTGGCTCTCTTTGCCTCATTCACCAAACTGTGAGCTCCTGGAAGGCTCATTCTGTGTTTTAATGTTCCCAGCAGTCTCTACGGGTTATGAAAGCAAGGATCTTTTCTATCTTGTTCAACTCAGGGTTGCCTTTCCCTAGTACAAACCCCTGGTGCCCACAGTAGCTGTTGAGTAGACACTCATTGAATGATGGCTGGATGAAGGCTAGATGGGTATCCATGAATCTGGTATTCCCAATGGAAAGATCTCCATAAATATTTCTTGAGTCAAGAAACGACAGTCCTGTTACTTGCAGATTAAAGCAGCACTGAGATTTTGCCATTCTATTTTCTAGAAAGAATAAATGATACAATCTTCTGTTAAAATAAATACACAAGCTCTAGCAATAGGCAAAGGAAGAAAGAACACATTCCAATTCACTTACTCAAGATCGATGTAGACAAACGTAAACTCTTACAAATGGATTTCAAACCAAACCTGAGCCCAAAAGAAATTACATTTCCAACAGTATGTTTCCACCAGGGCAACCTTGTATACATTCCCCTAGGGATTTATGGCACTGGCTAATTTTAAGAGAGGTCTCAATAGTTCCTCTTGATTTTGATGGAAGGTATGCACTCAGAGAAGAGGGGAACACATTTGAGGAGCTACTGCTCTGTGAGAGTGGGCAGAGAAGGGGTGGGGAGGACATGTGGGGTTCAGAGGTCCCCCATTACTCAAGGTTTAGAAACCAAATACGAGGTGAGAATAATACAACAAGAGCATATTAGGTCAGCTGTCAAACCCATTCCTGTTTTATGACGTGTAACTCGGTGTCATTCTTATCAACCACAACCTACGGGGTATTGGCTCCAATGGCCTTCCAAAGTTCTTTAAATTCCCATCACCCTCATTCTCAAAGTCAAGCACAGACTTAGGGCTAATACCTCACAGAGTTGTCCAGTCTGGATCGCCAAAGGAGGCCAGGCTTACCCTTGTTAGTAATGCAAAACATTGCTTCCAGACTCCTGACAAAATCTTCACCTTGGCTGGGCACCAGTGGCTCACACCTGTAATCCTAGCTACTCAGGAGACTGAGATCTGAGGATCATGGTTGAAGCCAGCCCAGACAGGAATGTCCATGAGACTCTAATTAACCACCAAAAAGCCAGAAGTAGAGCTGTGGCTAGGGTGGTAGAGTACTGGCCTTGAACCAAAGAAGCACAGGGACAGCACCCAAGCCTGGCATGCATGCCACACACACACACACACACACACACACACACACACACACACACACCTTCATCTGTAAAATGAGGAGTCTGGGTCACATGATCCCTGCTGGGAAAGTCCCTGCTGGGACGTCTCTGTCTCTGTCATTCTGATGCAAGGAGTATAACCTTCCTTGTCCACTTAATAAAGGCCCCCTTCCTGTCCACTTAGAAAAAGCCTCACAGGAGGGCCAGGACAAAGAGTAGAACCTGTATAAGAACTGTTCCTGCCGAGAGCCTGGCGGCCGGCACAGCGCTGAGTCTAATGCCATAAAAGTGACGGTGCCCCCTGCCACGCCCTCCCTGCCTTCTTCTCTCCCGTCCCCTCTCCTCACCCTGCCTGGCCAGCAGCAGGGAAAGAACCCAGGCAGAGCAAGCCCTGCAAGGCCGGCCCAGGGCTTTCTATAGCCTCTACCAAGGAGTCTGCGTAAACCAGCAGGCAGGTTTCTTGGTCCTGCCAGGTGCGTCTGGTGGCTACTGGCATGCCAGTGAAAACCATCCAAGCGTTGCCATGCTGTAACTCCACCAGGCGCCTGTGTGGACAGGGGACAAGAAAGAGAGACAGAGACCGAGAAGGCAGAGACCCAGCAGATACTGAGTCGTGGGTGTGTGGGTTGCACAGGGGATGCGGGGGGGATGGGTAATGGGTGTGTAATGTGTGACGACTGAAACTAATAAGCATCTAATTTTCAATAATCCTCAGCATATATATATATATATATATATATATATATATATATATATATATATACTTGTGATATATGTTATGACCCAGAGGTTAGATTAAAAATACAGATGTTAGAGGCCGTTAGCACATGGGACATGTTTAGGTGATTTTTGGGGGGGGGTTGTCATGTGGCTTGAACTCAAGGCTCAGGTGCCATCCCTGAATTCTTTTGCTCTACCCCTTTGAGCCACAGCTCCACTTCCTGTTTTCTGGTGGTTATTTGGAGATAAAGAGGCTCATGGACTTTCCTGCCTAGGCCGGCTTTGAACCACCATCCGCAGCCTCCTTCATAGCTAGGATAACAAGTGTAAGCCACCAGCACCCGGTTTACCAGGTGACTTTTCTTTGAATATTTTATTGTTATATTAAAATAATGACTGGCCATTTACAAGGTTCCTGTCTCGGTCTGAGGACTTAGCTTACATGATCTCACTTACTCCTACCCTCTCGGGAAGTCAGCAGTGCCGGGCTGGACGTCTGATTTGTTGGGGTTTTATCACCATCCAATGGTGATAAAGTAGATAAAAACCAGAGTGGAGACCTACAGGCAAATCATTCCGAGGACAGATCTGAGCCTCTGACTTAACACTGTAAGGCAAGTCAGTTTTGGCTCTGGTGCCAGTTACAGTTGAAAATTGGCAGGAAGCGAGAGGACTGATCAGGAAAGATTCTGAGATAAAGTCTGGGCTCCGTGGGAAGAATGACATGATGGCTAGGCAAAGCCCATCATGGGTGTCAGAGGAAGTAGTGTCCCTAGATGTAACAAGTACTGTCGTCCTTACCGAACAACAGATCCACCCACCTAGGAATGGCACAGGTCACCCTTTCTCCAACTTCACAGGGTGCCGTTCATAATCATGTAAATAAGATCCCCTAAATTTATTGCAGTCCATAACCAGAGCAACTCTACCTGGCAGTCCTGCTCATATGATCCCTCATAGAAATGAAAACTGAGGTAGGAGATGATGAGTCCTTAAAGAGCAGATGTTCAGCTGGATGCCAGTGGTTCACACCTATAACCATAACTACTCAGGAGGCTCAGATCTGGAGGGTCGTGCCTCAAGGCCAGCCTGGGCAAAAATAAAAAGTCTGTGAGACTCCATCTCCAAACTAACAACAAGCTAGGCTAGATGCATAGCTCAGGTGGTCAAACAAGGCCAGGGTTTGAACTCAGGGCCTTGTGCTGGCTAGGCAGGCACTCTCCCAATGAGCCACAGCCGTTTGTCACACTGGTTATTTTGAGGCAAGGTCTTGCTTCCTGCCCACGTGTGGACCTGGACTGCAATGCACCTATTTTAGGCTCCCCTTTGCAGCTGGGATGCCGGGCACATGCCCCTACCTCTAGCTTCTTCCATTGCAAAAGAGTCTTGAGGACTTTTCTGCCTAGGTTGGCCTAAAACTACCTTGCTTCCAATTTCAGCCTCCCAAAGTAACTAGGATGACAGGCATGAGCCACTGGCATCTGGCTTAGCATTGTGCTTGAAAAGAAAATAAGGAGAATTATATCATCTTTCTGCCTATTCAGCCATGATTCCAGTTTATTGGAGATAAGAATCTCACAGACTTTTCCTGGCCAGGCTGGTTTTGAACCGAAATCCTCAGATCTCAACCTCTTAAGTAGCTAGTATTACAGGCGTGAGCCGTCAGCACCCAGTTTATGTCTCTAACTTACCTAAGAGTGCTGTACAGTGGTACTGGGGCCTCACATGGGCTAGGTCATTTCTCCTTCCGTCATTGGATTTGGTTTATGTAAGAGGATAAGTAGGGCTGTAACTTTATCTTTTCCAATATCCAGTATCAGTACCACTTTTGATTAAATGATCTGTCACCCTTATCAACATGTTAAATCTCACGCATAGCTAGCTCTCCATTAAATAGTCTGTTCTGTCTCAATCATTTTCTTCCCTAACTACCAGTCATACTTGCTTTACCTGCAGCCATATTATCAAGGTTTTTAACCCCCTGGGACAGTTCCTCCACTGTAGGCTATTCTAAAGCATTTGTTCTTCAAGAAATGCTTTGGAATCCGTTTGTTAAATTCCTTCCAAATCCTATTGGCATTTTTTTATGACTTTGCACTAAGTGAGTTAAATGAATTGCAGGGTATCGACATTGGCACAATACTTCTGGAAGCCAAATATGTCTTTCCATTTACTCAGGTCTTCTCTGAGGCCCCTAAGTAGAGTTTCATCCTTTGTTTCACGTGGGTCTCATATGTGTCTTGTTAAAAATTATTCCTGGGTATTTCCTATTTGGTTGCACTTGTGGTATATTTTATAGTGAGTTCATACTGATATATAGTTAATCAATGAACACACTTACTACTACTACCACTACCACTACTACTACTATCTGAAGTCATGAAAGTAATTAACTTTGACCAGAAATCACCTCTAAGGTGGGGAGAGGGAGAGGGAAAAGAAAATGATAACAAGGAAGAGGAGGGGGAGGGGAAGGAAGGGAAAACTATGGAACATACCTGGAACGGATATGATACCTTCATAAGGACTATTGATTGCTCTAAAAAAAAAAATCTCATCTGCTTTCAAAGAATGAGTACCCAGTTCACCCTGGCACTCACATGAGTGCACGCTGGATTGAATTTCTAAAACAACCTTCTCGCTCCCAGAAGTGGCTTCTCTGAAGGGGAAAACTGTCTATGGACGTATTCATATTCCTTGTAAGTGCACATGTTGTTTAGAATTATTCCTGGTAAAATGTGTGTCACTACAACAATCCAAGAACTAGAGACTAAGAGGAGTTCATTCTCTGGAAGAGCCCAAAGAAATCTTTTGTTTCCTTCGCTTTCACGTTAGACCTTTGTGGTCTGCCTTCCTCAGAGGATGGAAGAAGGCAGAGAAGCCGGTGGAGTTCCTAGCAGAAGTGCCTACGCGCACTCACCCACCTAGCGTAAGATCACAATCAGTGCTTTCAAAAAGTCTTTCTGGACCGGACACATGGGTTAATTAGTAGAGCATTTGCCTAGTAAAAGCATGAGGCTCTGAGTTCAAGCCCCAATAACACACACACACACACACATACTCACACCATCATCATCATCATCATCAGTGCCAGCATAAAGTGATGAACCTTTTATAACATGTAAAGTCAATTTCCCAGAATTCAGCCAGATAGAATCCCTTGAGAAAATCCCCAAAACCCTCCTAAAAACTTGTTCAAGAGTTTATCTTGGCTCTCCTTCACACCTGGAAGAAGAGGCTCAAAGAATATTTGTGATGACCAATAACTCAATTTTTGAAAAAATGGGCTGACGAATTGATACTTCTTGAAAGAAGGCACACAACTGGCGAACAAGCATAAGAAAAACGCTCAGTATCAAACCATCAGGTTACTAAGGAAAACCACAGAAATCATCAAAACCACCGAAGCCACAAAATAGCACGCCTCTTACCCACTAGAGTGGTCACCAGGAAAACCACAGAAACAGCCAGCGCTGGTAAGAATGTGGGAAAACTGACATCCAGCACCGACTGTGTGGAGAGTTCCCAAAGAGTCAAAACATAGAGCCACCCTAGAGCCCGGCCACCCAAGAACTGAAAACTGGGGCTCAAGGAGGTATTTAAATGTGCTCCCTATTCTGTAGCTTTATTCATAACACCCAAGTTGTAGAAGCAACCTAAAATGTCCAGTGAGTAGATTTTTTTTTAAGGTAAAGAAATATGGCTCAAGTGATGCAGTGCCCAGCAAAGGTGAGGTCCTGAGTTCAATCCCTACTACTGCAGAAAGAAAGAGAAAGGAGAGGTATGGATATAAAATGGAAACCTAGTTATCCTTTTCTTAAAAAGTAAGAAAATCCTGTCATAAACAGATACAGGCTTGTGATCAGAGAGGACACTAAGCTAGATTACGTCAGCCAGTTACAAGACAGACAAATCCTGCATGATTCTACTTACACGAGGCCCCTAAAGTAGCCAACTTCACAGAAACAGGCAGCAGACGGTGGGTGAGCGAGGGGCCATGGGAAGCTGTTTATTAGATAGAAGGTTTCAGTCACCTAAGATGAAAAGTTCAGGAGCTCTGTCAAAGGACCGTGAGCATATAGTTAATGGCGTTGAAATGTACACTCAACAGGATAGTTTCATGTTGTGTGTGTACTACAATTTCCAAAAAGGATGAAAACATTTGAAAGTGAACCTATTCAAACATAAACCAGTGACACACTTCTCAGCCCTCAGCCCCTCCCACGCTTCCCC
This sequence comes from Dipodomys spectabilis, assembly GCF_019054845.1. Classification (NCBI taxonomy): domain Eukaryota; kingdom Metazoa; phylum Chordata; class Mammalia; order Rodentia; family Heteromyidae; genus Dipodomys; species Dipodomys spectabilis. Next base: position 1,702,847 of record NW_024870935.1, read on the forward strand.
CCCCCTCCCCCGGGGTGATTGTTCCCTACTGCCCTATCATAGGTCCCCCTCCTGCTTAGTTAAGAGCATTGTTGACAGTACCGTCTGAGTCTTTCTGGTTTTGGTATTCTCGCACCACATACGAATAACACAGTGCCTGACACAAAGCTATGGTTCAGATGGGAGGGGCCTCAGTTTACCCATCTGTCAAAAAGGAGCCTGGAAGACTCAGGGCCTGGGCGCTATCCCTGACCTCTTTTTGCTCAAAGCTAGTGCTTTGAGCCACAGCGCCACTTCTGGTTTTCTGGTGGTTAACTGGAGATAAGAATCTCACGGACTTTCCTGCCCAGGCTGGCTCTGAACCCTGATCCTCAGATCTCAGCCTCCTGAGTAGCTAGGGTTCAGTGTGTGAGCCATTGGTGCCTGGCAAAAGCTGCCTTTTTAATCGTCTCTACGCTGGAGAAATTCTTCCCCCTGCTCCTCACTTCATGGGAGGTAAGACTATGAGAGTGTGGGGCATCTCTTTCCTCCCATGCCATCAGCGTGTCTGTGTTCCTCTGATGAGTCACCAGAAGCCAGACACCATCGTGGAACACAACATGTCAGGTAGTTGCTGGGAGCAGACAGGTCATAAATCTGTGCCGCGTCCCTCCCTGTGGTTACCTAGGGAACTCTGGAATGGGTGCTCTGCAGACAGAGAGAAGGAAGAAGGCGCTAGGGGTGTCCCAGCCTCAGACCAGCAGGAGCTTCCCACTCAGGGATGGAGCCAGTGTCCTCCCGGGCTGAGGCTCTGAGAAGCACCAAGGTCCCCCAACCAAATGCAAAGAGGCAGGAGCTAGCAGCTTGCAAAATGACAGCACCAGACATCAAGGCAGCCCTGGGATCTGGTCCTGCATTCTAGTCTCTCATCATCACGCAGGCTCCTCTTCCCTCCCACCCTCTGGCGAGGGGGAAGGGAGGAGTGGAAAAAAAAAAAAACCATCTGTTAAGCTGTTCAACATAAGTCCTGACATACAGCCAGCAATTATTCGATGCAGCTAGCTATAAATGTACTGTTTCTGTTATTAGTAATTGGTAATGCTAATTATAGTAGACACATATTACTCTCACTATAGTTTGAGAACCCTTGGAGTTTAACCCCTTATTACAGATGAGGAAACTGGACTCCAAGAAGTTACTCTTAAGTCCTTCCGCTAAGAATCTGGCCAGCTAGCTTCTTTGAAGGATAGGAATTACTCTGGTAACTCCCACAAGAGAATGCAGGGAGGACAGCCTACACCCCCCTCACTGCCCCTGTGTGACACCCACACCACCGCCAGACCTTTCTCCAAACTCTACATCCTCTTAGCCTCGAATCCTGCGATAAAAAGTCCCTGAGGAGCTGGGCTCATGCCTGTAATGTTAGCTGTGCAAGAGGCTGAGATCTGAAGATCATGGTTTGAAGTTAGCCCAGGCAGGAAAGTCCATGAGGCTCCGATCTCCAATTAACTATCCAAAAGAGCTGAAAGTGGAGCTGTGGCTCAAGTGGTAGAGCACTACTAGCCTTGAGCACAAAAGCTCAGGGACAGCGCGTAGGCCCTGAATTCAAGCCCCAGGACCATCACAAAGAGTGGGGGGGAGGGGGATTGGGTACTCAAGGACCCCAGCTGGGTCAGGTGTCCACCCTAGAGCTGCAGGAGAGGTGGGGATCACTGTGGTTACAAAGAGAGGCTGAAGAGAAGTCCAAAGAAAATGTGTGTGTGTGTGTGTGTGTGTGTGTGTGTAAAATTCAGAAACATTCGCCAAAGTATTGCTGGTGATATTCTCTGTATAGTGGAATGAAGGGTGGTTTCCTATTCCTTTTCCTAGGTTTCCTATAAATACAATTGACCTTGATAATTTTTCTATTCTTGTCATGTATTTGGTATTTAAATAATGAAAATAACAGGTTAATCTCATTTATTCTTAATCTCCTTTATTCTTAAGACTCTTGGGCTAGTTATGAGTGCCCTCCATTCTTTACTCTGACTCTGAGAGACCATGGTCAAGGTACCTACCTAGTCTCAGTTTCCCTGTTTATGAAATAAAGGAAGGGCTGTGTGGTTTCTACAGTCCCTTCTAGTTGGCTCCAAACGCTCTTCTCTATGTACACAGCAAGATGTAGAGAAGTTAGATCCTAGGGAATATGCTTTTATGCAAAGAAAATAATTGTTTTTAAGAAGAAATCAATGTAAATGGGGGCAGTTACAAAATCAAAGAAACTTGTTATCATATGTCAAATGTGCTTCACAGAAAATTAAAGAGATTCTTTTTAATGAACCAGCTAACCAATTCCAGTCCAGAAAACAATCTCTCCTCTCCTTACAATGAAGAATTAACATTACTTAATAGCTCTGCTATGTGCATAGTCGTATACAATGTGTACTGTGTACACTTACACAGCTTGTAGACCCAATACATGCTGCCTAACACCCAGTCTAACCAAGTTCATAACACTAGTTATCATTATTTGTGTGGCAGATAAAAAAGTTTCTGGACATACTCAGTAAATACCTCCTGATGATTGGAGTTATATCAAGTCTTTCTTAGGGTCCTTAGCATTAAGGGTTTGACCAGCTCTCTAGGGCACAGTAAAAGACTATGATTTTAGCCAGACACCAGTGACTCACACCTATAATTCTAGCTACCTAGGAGGGTGAGATCTGAGGATCACTGTTCGAAGCCAGCCGGAAAGTCTTTGAGACTCTTATCTCCAGTGCTGTGGCTCAAGTGGTAGAGGGCTAACCTTGAGCAAAAGAGTCCCAGAGATAACGCCCAAGCCTTGAGTTCAAGCCCCAGGACCAGCAAAAACTAAAATAAATATTTATTTTAGTCCAGATTAAAAGGAGAAAAGGAGGAGCAACAGATAGGGCCGTTGTCCACCACTAGCAAGTATCCACCCCTTGGGATGTGTTCTGACACTCACCAAGCCATGAGGAAATAGGACATTGGACCGCTAGACTTTGGCCAGGAACAGAAGGTTAGAAAAGGTCACAATTTGGGGTTTGCTGGCGGCAATGTGAGTGCATTGGGATCTTGGGCATCAACGAATTGAACGGGAGGGAGGGTTGCATGCAGGAGAACAGATTCCCAACAGAAAAGTCACTAGAGAAATAGAACAGTTATAAACGTAGAGGCCTGAACGGTCAACCACCGCAGACTTCCTCCTACAGTTTTGTCTACAGGAAGTTCTGCTTAGTGGGAGAGGACGTGTGGTTGGAAGGAAAGGGCCTAGACAAGAAACAGCAACAACCTTGAAATATCCCCAGAGAGAACACCATTGTAAAACCGACGTTGCATCCATGTTGCTTTTAGTTATTTTGACTTCCAGTTAAAGCCAAGATCAACCTGCTCTTCCCAGTCATTCGTTCAGTTACTCGCTTATTCACCTAGTACATGTCGGTAGGGTACTTACTGTCCATCTGAATCAACGTAAGAAAACCCCACACCCGTTTTCATGCATCCTGGGATCTGTAAGGAAAGAGAGAGGCAGGCAGTGAGCAAATCAATACATGGAGAACCGCATAACCGCAAGCCAGCATAAAAGCAATGATGGAGATGCTTGTGGCTTTCTGGGTGCAGAGAACTAAGGCCCCTCATGTAACCTGAGGTAGAGAGGAACAGGTGCTCTTCCTCCGGGAGCCAAGGAAGTGACCATTGAGTTGAGGTATGATGAACCATGAGACTTTAGATAGTGAGAGAGCCCCAGGAAATGGGGTCAGAGCCATTTTCTTTTCTGCTACTGGGACTTGAACTCGGGGCCTGGGTGCTATGCCTGAGCTTTTCTTTGCTCAAGCTCTTGAGCTACAGATCCACTTCTGGCTTTTGGTGGTTCATTGCAGATAAGAGTCCCTCTAAACAGTGCTCCTCAGAGCTCAGCCCCCTTTGAGTAGCTAGGATTACAGGCATGAGCGACTAGAACCTGACTCCTTGGTGATTCATTGAAGCAAGGCTGACAGGACCGGCAATCCCTTTAAGAACCAGATCCTACAACCGTCCTCTCTACTAGACCTCCAGCCAAGTCGTCTGTGCCCTATCCGACTTGACCCTGTATAAATGGGGATGTCACACTAAAACAGTGTATCTCAATAGACTCACCTGGGTCACTTTTGGAGGGGAAAAAAAAATGTAAATTCCTGGAGCCATACTTCCAAACTGTTGGAATCAGCTTGTCTAGGGCTGGGGCCTAGGACTTCTCATTCTCAGGCTCACTCTCGGTGACTTTTATGGCCCGTGAAAATTGATCACCTCGGGCTAGGCAGGCAAACATTTGGCTTGTTCGAGGACTCTTTTCTAGATCCCTCCGCCCCCAGTGGAGCAGCGCCACCCCCACTGAGCACAGGAACGTTCTAAAATTCCCAGGAGACCACAAAAAAGCCAAGCTTTTATACCTACAGCTTTTATACCCCCAGCTTGACTTGAGAGCTCCCTGACTGTGGTTTATTGTTATTCCATTTTCTCTTTTCATACAGTCCCTAGAAACTAAGGTGGGGGGATATATACTCACTGGCTTTGGTCTCTTGCTCTTTCTCTCTTCCTCCCCCTTCTCATAGACCTGGTCCTCTCTCCCATACCTGGGGAAATGGGTGGAGGGTCCTGTGCCTCTCCCCTCCTCTGCCCTCCCAGGGTATGAATGAATGGACTGTCCCCATGTGAAGTGTCAGGGCCTGTGATCCTCTGTACTCTGGTATACAAGGATGCACAATCCCCGTTGACTTCATTGTACCAGAGATGAAGAATTACAAGCCACAGGCCTTCTGCTTCGCCTACAGAACTGAGTTAAGTCTCTTTCACTGCCCCTGGCCCACTAAGTTTCCTTGGCCAGCTGCATATGGCACGTTTACTATCCCAAGACCATCTTCTTCACCCCACACCAGCTTGGCCTCCAGACTTGGAGGTCTCTACATATTGGCATGTTTACAGCAAGCCCTGGCCTCTCTGAATATAATTTCAGAAGCTGTGTCTCAAATGCCAGACCTGTTATTTCTGCCTACCTAATCGAAGTCTTGTGTTAAAATGAGATAATGCCTATAAAGCACAGAGCGCACACCTAGTACATAATAAGTTAACAGCGACTGGTCGCTGTTATTAGCTGTCCTTATTTTTGTCCAATAACGGTTCATTTAAGACCATTTGTATCAGTAAAAAGAAAAAGTGCATCTGTGCATCTGTTATAAAAATTGACCAATAAAGGGTTGGAAAGGTAGCTGGGAGATCAAGAGACCAAATTTGTACATATTTGTAGTTAAGTACCGAATGCTAAGAAATCTGCTCTGTGTTTGTAAGATTATACAAAAATCTCAACAACTGCCAGGCGCTGGTGGCTCACGCCTGTAATCCTAGCTACTCAGGAGGCTGAGATCTGAGGATCGCGGTTCAAAGCCAGCCCGGGCAGGAGAGACCGTGAGACTCCTATCTCCAATAAACCACCAGAAAACCAGAAGTGGCACTGTAGCTCAAGTGGTAGAGCGCTCGCCTTGAGCTGAAGAGCTGAGGGACAGCGCCCAGGCCCAGAGTTCAAGCCCCACAACCGACCAAAAAAAAAAAAAAAAATCTCAACAACTATGAACATTTATTGAGAGCTTTCTAAGGTCCAGGCACAATTTCATGTAATTCTATCAGTGTGGCAATATGGTAATGTTTTATAGATATGCAGTTGGAAGTTTAACTAAATGCAGTCCCTTGCCTAAGATCACACTAAAATTTGATGTGACTGAAGCCAGTCTGGCGTTGAACCAGCTACTTCCTGAAGGCTAATGTAGTTCTCATGTTGTCACCAGAATCTATGTCAGCACTCTCTCCTCCTCCCCCTCCTCCTCCTCCTCCTCCTCCTCCTCCTCCTCCTCCTCTTCCTCCTCCTCCTCCTCCTCCTCCTCCTCCTCCTCCTTTTCTCTTCCTCCTTCTCTTCCTCCTCCTCCTTTTTTCTCCTTTCCTCCCCTCTCTTCCCTTCTCCTTTCTCATCTCTTCTCCTCCCTCTCTCCTCCCCTCTTCTTTCCTCTCTCCCCTTCTCTTTTCTCATCCCTTTTTCCCTTTCTCCCCCTCATCTTCCCTCTTCTCTCCTCTTTCCTCCCTCTTCTTCCCTTCCCTTCTCCTCTCTTCCCCTCTCTCCCCTCCCCTCCTTCCCTTCCTGTACCCTCTTCCTCCCTCCTTCAGATAGAGACATCAGGTTGCCATTATGAGATCGTCTTCATAATACTTAAAGGCAATTCTTTGGTGATGTCTTCTACCCTTCTTTCTTGGAAGGCTTGAGGCAGGGGCCTAATGTCAGCTCACTTTTGAGGTTCCCAGAGGAGTTAGGAGGGGAGATCTTTTCAATAGACACATAACACTTGGGCATGTTGATGGGGTTACCATGTGATAACGATGCAATACACAACGTATAAAGATCAACTCAACGCATTTCCATTTCCTAAAACACATATGTCATTGCTTCATGTCAGAAACCCCTAGGCTCTGAACTTCTAGCTATTCTGAACTGTATTATATGATAACTACAATACAGAACCCTACTGTGCTACAGAACACTAGAATTAATTCCTTCTATGTAACTATTTAGGACCCGTTTTCTAATGTCCTTCCCTCTATTCCCTCTCTCCTATCTACCCTTCCCAATCTCTAGTGGCCACTATTCTACTTTCTTCTTCTATGAGATCAGTATTTTAGTGTCTACAAAGGAGTGAGATCATTTGGTATTTGTTTTTCTGTGCCTGTCTTATTTCACTTAACATGTCCTTCAGTTCTATCCTTGTTGCCCAAGTGATAGGATTTCACTTTTTTTTTATGTCTGAAAGTATTCCACGGTGAATGCATGCACAGAGACTTCGTTCTCAGATACCTCCCCAGAAAAAGGTCTACATTTGTACCATGCAACCCCAAATGCTTGTCTTCCTGGATCTGAGTCCCCAGTCCACTAGGACTTGCTCAGAAGTTCTGTAGGCTATTTTGTCTTGTTGTGTTTTGATGGGTTTTAGGGTGGTAAGGCCTGGCTGCAGTCACATTTGGGGTATCTGGATGGTGAAAGGTATCAGCTTTCATGTCAAAATGTCTTTTCTTCAGTCTTGGGTTCTGGGTGATCCTGAGCAAGTCTTCGCTGCTCTCCTGCGCTTGGTTATTTCAGCAATAAAATGGAGCCAACATCTCTCACAAGTGTGAATCAGCTTGGTACAACACATGGGAGACTCCCCATGGAAAGTCATGGTTCATTCAAAGGGAGCCAGAGGAAGAGACCCTCACCTCTAAGTGCACAGCATTCAAAAGGGCAAGGGAAAGAGTGGAGCGGAACTTGGCAGTTCACATCACGAAGCTGCCATTTGCCAGACTGCTTCTATCTAGAAGCCTCCACAGAATCATCCTATCCCCCAAGTACCTACCAGGGCAGCCCCACAAAGAAAGCAAAACCCAGGTGACTCCTCTTTCTCCTCTCCTCTTTTCAGAACTCTCAAAGCAGCCTTCTAAGTTGTGTGATTGAACGTCTCCTAAACAGCTGAGATGCTCTGGGCCCCCCCCCCATCCCAGCCTTCCTCAAAGCATCATGAAGATGGGCAGCGGAGACTCCCCCGCCTCCCTCCTAGCCATGCCCCTAGTGCCCGCCGTGCTGCCACACACTGTTCCCTAGCAGGCCTACCCCTCACCCCAGCTCCCAGACTGTCGCCTGTGCCAGAGGAGAAGCCAGAAAGCACTCTATGACATCACTTTCCTGGCCTAGTCCCCTGGGGCCTGCTCCATCCTCCTGTAAGGTTGGGTCTCTGTTCAGATGCCCCGAAGGAAAAGATTCTCACACACACACACACACACACACACACACACACACACACACACACACACTTCCTTTAGACCTTCTTGAACCTCTTGGTGACCACAAGAGCAAGTCCTCTGAAGGGTTTCTGTGGTTTAGTTCAGAGAACATGAAAGAAGAGGAGGAGGAAAGATGGCGAGATTTGAACCCCGGGTCACGTACTTCTTTTTCTCTTCTTTCCCTCATACCCCTGTTCAACATCAGACCCAGTTCTCCGCTGCAACCTCAGTGGTACGTCCACGTTATTCACCTTAAGACCTCAAACTCCAGGAAGACAAGGGAGGCCAGCATCAGTTCACTTGATTCAGTTCAAGTTCGGCACCGTGATAAATGGTGAAACACTGGATTAGTTCTGCTGTCCCTGAGTAAAAGTTACACTGAGACAGAGAGAGAGAGTTAGCAGGAGAGACGCTCAGCAGACAAAAACAAGAAGAGACTGTCTAGAGATCAATTGATCGAGGACCCTGCCAGGAGCTTGGCCCTGAGGCAGCCTCAGGAAGGAATTCAGGAAAAGCTTAAGATAAAGTCACAGACATAACCTTCAATGGATTCTCAGTAAGATCTAGAACCCCAAATATTTAAGAGAGCCCTTTCCCTTGACAAATTTGAAATGGGAGAGATGAGCTGGATGATTAATGGATGATAGGTAGATAGATGATACGTAAGTGGATCTTGAGAGGTAATAGATGGGAAATTACAGAAGACACTAGACAACTAACATAGAAGCAGTAATAGTCTTCAGCCCACGTATTGGGCACTATAGTTGATTTACTTCTCACAATCACCAATGTGCGATAATTCAGGAGACAGAAAGCATTATGCTAAGAGGAAGTGGATGCTGAAAGAATGTGTATAGCTGGGACAGCTTGCCCAAGGTCATTCATCCGGGCTATTAAAACTGGGACCCAAACTCAGAGCCTGTGTGCCATCATGACAGTAGCAGCAACAGCGGTGTGAAACATGGAGTGAAATCTCCCGGATAGCAATACTGGCTCTGCCTCCAGCAAACTTCCTTGCTTGACTTATGTATCTATCCTCCCATGGGAACTAAGAAATGAGACTCAGTGAAGGGTTAATAAACACTTTCCACAAAGAGTCCCAGAATAAATATTTCCAGCTTTACAAGACAGAGGGTATCTATTACTGCTACCCTTACAGGCCTGAACACAACCATAAATAATACCCAAATAAGTGGCTGTGGCTCTCATCCAATAGAACTTTATTTATAAACAACAAAAAAAAAAAATACGGGCAAGGCTGTGTTCTAATAAAACTTTATTTACAAAAAACAAAAGGGCATGGCTGTGTTCCAATAGAACTTTATTTACAAAACAGGTGCAGTGCTGGATTTGATCCAAATGCTCTCACGCTTTGAGTTGGATGGAGGGAGGGGGCTGGTTTTTGTTTTGGGGGTGGGGTTGTTTTGTTTTTTAACAGTACTGGAGTTTGAACTCAGGGCTTTACACATGTGAAGCCAGTACTTCACCCCTGGAGCTGAGTCCCAGCTCAAAGCCTCTAGTTTGCAGGCCCAGAACTAGACACTCTAGAATTCATTTATTTATTTACTTTTGCTCCTGACATTTCAGAAGTTCGTGATCCCAACTTGTGACAGTGGAGTCTGGAGGGACCATGGCTTTGATAGCCAGCTGAAAGATGTCTAATGAGTCGAGCGACAGTAGACCTTTAGGATTCCACCACAGGCCCCTGAGGCCGGCCACCCAGCCGACTCTGGGGTCCTGGACTCTCCCCAGTCACAGGATACAGATTCAACCCTTGGATGACTTAGCAGTTCATTCTCAGCCTGCTGCAAAGGGCAGCCATGGAGCTTTCTCCTCCTTCCTCACCAGAATGACAATTGCAATTACCACAGACAAAAGCAGCCCACCCGCCCTCATTCCTAGAAGCCTCTGACATGGAGCCTTTGTATGTTGTAGAAATGCCTCTTCTGCCACTACCCCCTCCCCACCACACCACACATACACACACACACACACACACACACACACACACTGCCTTGAAGAAAAGACATTTCCTGTCTCTTACCTGAGGGCACAGAGGGGCACCGTTGGAGTCCCCATAAACCCCAGTGTGCCTTGTAGAGCAACACCCTTCCGCCTCCATTTTTCCCCCTTTTTCAGCCTCATTGTTCCCATACTTTGCGTTCCAGTTGTGCTATCAATGGCCCTGCGCCCAGGCATGTCATCTAACCATTCTGAACCGGCTTCCTCATCCACATAAAATGTCTGTAATGATGATGCTGACCTCAAAACCTCATTGCATGAGTTTGACCCAGTGCCCAGCACCTAGTAAGCCCCTAATAACTAATAGATGGTAATCTATCCGTGTATCTCTATACACTACACACTTGGCACGCATTGGCCATTTAATCTTCCCTATGAGATAGAGTCTATTACGATCTTCATAGCACAGCTAAGGAAAACAAGGTGCTGAGTGGTTGTGTGGCTGTTCCAAGGACAGAGACCACAAATGAGAGAAAAGAAAGAGGGCCATGAACCCAGATCTGTTAGGTTCTAGACTTCTAGGGCTTAAGTGTTGTCTCCCATCCAAGGTCACATTAGTAGCTATGAAAGGACAGAAGGAGGATTCGAATCCATGTCAGCTCCTTGGCAGGCTGAGTGCTGCCTGGGAAAAGGGAAAACTGGGCTAAAGAGCCCCCCTGCAGAACCCTCTCCCCCGGCCCCACGGTCCTGCCTTCCATCTCCGACCTCTGCTTGCTCAGAACCCTGCTCACATTCTCTTCTGCTGCAGTTTCCTTCAGGCTAGCACGACGCCTTCTGCTGCACTGGTGGGGTTTTTTGTTGTTGTTGTTGTTTCTTTCTTTTCTAATCTCAGTTTGGAGCAGAGAGAATGATATAAGCTCTGGAGCCAGACCATAATGCTCTGAATACTGATGCTGCTTAGACACCGACTGGCCGTGGGAACCTCTCTGAACCTCAGTTTCTTCCCTTGCCAACTGGGGATCCTTCTTCCTTCAGGCTCTCTCTGGAAGGTGTTTGGTCATCATCATCCATCTGTGCTCCACGGATGGTCCATGCTAGCTTACCATTTGCTTAGCTGATTCATCTTCAAGTCACCCAGAGCACCTAGCGTGGTTCCTTGTACAAAGCAGGTACTCCTGTGGATGTCTGGTTGGATTGGAAACTGGAGAGTGCTAGGGATGGGGAACCAGACAAAACTATGTGGTTAAAGGTGAGAGGTCTCCACTCCTCGCTGCTCTAAACCTCGAATCTGCTAGCCTCAGTTTCCCCACCGGTCACATCCAGTGATGGTACCTCCTCCAGGGCTCACAGAAATGGCAGTTCGTAACATCACTGGTTTCTAATGTAATAAGAGGGATAATGAAAAGATTCTCCTTTCCCAGGCCTAGAGTGAGTCAGAGCTCTGTGCTTGGCTTTGCCCCAGGGAGTACTGAGAAAATGAAATATCCTCTGTATCCTTATGACACCTAAACAAATGGTCAATTCCACGGGTCACAAAACAGCCAGAAGGGCTAAGAAGCATCTCCAGTGAAGGGAGAGGGCAAGGAAATGACCACCGGCAAAGGTCACCCAGTGGGAGCCCCGCCTGCCTCACTGCCACTATTAAAGCTAACACCTGTTTGCTTTACACCGGGGTGTTTGTTTTGCCTTTGCAAAAGACACCAGCAAATGACAGCATGTCTGAAATCTGCAAGGCTTTTGAACTTCCCCATCTGGCTCGATAATCTCGATAATCTCTTCCACATCCCGATACCTGAATCAAGACACAAGTTCTCAGCTAAGCAACAAACTGGTCTCTTTCCTAAGAAAGAGAAACCAACTCTGAATCTCACATTTGCTCCTTCCCCCCCCCCCCCTTTCCTTCCTGGCCTTTTGCCACCACAGATAAATGTCTGATAGGCTGTTTTCACATTGCAGCTGGTTCCTGTGATCCTGTCCACGCAGCCTCGGTAGATTCAATGGGGTGTTGCTGGCTGTTCAATAGCTGATGAAATGAAGGCCCAGGACGCGGGAAGCAGGACAGCACGTTGGAAATGTAGACTTGGAGCTTGCTCTGTGGCTGTCCCACCCTTCCCCTACCTGCGTTACCATCTTTCCCGAAGCTCACCAGCAATATCTTCCTCCTCCCATTTCCCTTCTGGATTAAAGCAGTTCATGAGTAGCTCCTCCGTGGTGGGAATGATGTGAATGGCCCCCCACGCCCATCATCCTGACTGGGAGAGGGGCAGTGGGTTGTATTCAGGAGCTACTCCAGCCAGCAGGTTAACTTCGGCTGTCTGGCTCTATAGGACATTTCATTGGGTGATCTGGATCGAACCACTAAGACCAAAGACAGCCTCTCATTTTCTTTAAGGTCCCAGGCAAAAGTTCGCCCAAGTTCTCTTGGTCTCCTGAGCTATCCCATGTCCAGTCATGAGTGGCATGCCTGCAGCAGGAGAAGCCCCATTCTGTGCGCCGAGCTCAACACAGCAGCAACCTATTTCCTCTGCACCGTCTCCACAATGCAAAAGTAGATACAGGAGAATTCTGTGAGGCTCTTCTTTCAAAATCTTCACATGCAACTTAGGTCAGACGATTCATTGAAACAATCCATTTTCTAGTCTGTCTCCAGCACTGAATTTTGTTTTAAACCTCAAAGAAGCTCCTTGCAATTGTGTATTAGGAACAACTAGAGAGTCTATGCAAACATTCAAACCTTAGCTGTGTGAGGACCGCCTGGTCGATAAGCTTAGCTGCAAATCACTTGAGTGACCTCTGCTCTCCTCACCCCTTAATGTCAAGTGATGGTGATTATCAGGGTCAGCAGGGACAAGCCCGAGGTTCAGGGAGGTGCCAGGCTCGCCTCCTTGGCCACCAGCAGCCATCTCCATTGCTCTGTCACACGTCCCAGCTGAACGAGTAACTCTTGGTGAAACACCATTTTTTCTTCTGTCCGTGGGGAATGGTTGTGCCTCTTTCCAAGATTCGTTGCAAAGAAAAGAAAAAGAAAAAAAAAATAACAGAGAAATACACGTGGTGATCAGCAGGAGCTCACCGATTGTGAGTTCCTTCTCAGCACCAGTAGGTCAGATCACCACTGGTCCCAAAATTGACTGCTCGGAAAACAGCTCCATCTCTAACAGTCACTCCGTCCCCTACTTTGCCCCTGGAGGAATGGTAGGAGGTAGCGGGGAGAAATATTGACCTAGTGGCTAAGGCCTTCACTTTGGAGTAGACCCCATGATGGGGTTTGATTCTCAGCTCTTCTTTCTGATGGTTTTGTGGACTTGGGCCAAAGGCTCGACCTCCCTGTAACTGGGTGTCTCGACCACAAAATAGAAATGAGAATGGGACTGTTTCTCGTGGGATCATGACAAACTTAGCCAAAAGAACTTAGCTTACTTTTTAGGACCTAAATAAGTGTTGGATGAATGATAACTAATACCAGGAGACAGAAGAGGAAGGATTGAGAGTTCAAAGCCAGCCAGCTGGTAGCTGCTTATCCAACATGGAGATAAGGCAGAAAGAAGAAAACCCAACAGATAATCCAGATCCCCTAAATCCCTTCCCCAGGAGCTTGGCAGTCCTATCTCTGTCTCTCTCTGTCTCTGTCTCTGTCTCTCCCTGTCTCTGTCTCTCCCTGTCTCTCTCTCTCTTTCTGTCTCTGTCTCTCCCTCCCTCTCTCTCCCCCAAATAGCCAGCTAGCAACTTCCTCCCTTCCCCTCCCACCTTGACTCACCGATCACTTCAGTGACATCCAAACTATCCTAAAAATCCCTGTCAGCAGGTGGCCTGCCCTATAGTTTTTTTGATCTACTTGTTTACAGTCTGTCTCCTCCCACCAGAAAGCCAGGCCCTTGCAGGGCAACCATCCATTCCTGCAGCGGTAGCTATAGGACAGTGTCTAGAAGAGGACAAGGACAGACAGTAGGTACTCAGCAGTAGTACTCAGTACTCTGTGCAAGATTGAATGAAGGGATGGATGGAGGGATGGATGATGGTTGCATGGATGGACTGGTGGTTGGATGGATGGGTAGGTAGATGCGTGCAGGTGTGCATGGGTACATGGATGGATGATGCATGGATGCATGGGTAGACTGGTGGATGGATGGATGGATGGATGGATGGATGGATGGAATGGTGGTTGGATGGATGGGTAGGTAGATGTATGCAGGTGTGCATGGGTAGATGGATGGATGATGCATGGATGCATGGGTAGACATGGATGGATGGATGGATGGATGGATGGATGGATGGATGGATGGATGGATGGATGGATGGAACGGTGGTTGGATGGATAGGTAGGTAGATGTATGCAGGTGTGCATGGGTAGATGGATGGATGATGCATGCACGCATGGGTAGACTGGTGGATGGACGGATGGACGAAGAGAAGCCTCCACGTTTTATTAAGACTTCAGAGGATGCGGCTGGGGAGATCAGCCCTGAGGGGTGCCCTCCCTCCCTCCTGCCCAAACCCCTGGGTTACTCCTCCCTCTCCCCCCCCCCTCTTTTAGGGACTTGGACACACTGCACCTCCCGTCCGATGCACGGGCCGACTCCGGGCGCGCGCCCCGTCTCCACCTCCACCGTTAGAGAGGTAAGCACCCCAGCCCGCCCCGCTCTTCCACCTCCCCCGGGGCCGCGGGGAGCCGAGCGGCGGCGGCGGCGGCGGCGTCGGGGCTGCGCCCGCCCGCCCGCGCCGTGGCCGTGGCCGGACCCGCATTGCCCCCTAGTGCCGCGCGGAGGAGTCCGGGCGCCGGGCTCCCCGCCTGATGTCACCGCGCGCGCGGCGCCGTCCGCCCCGGAGGCGGCTCACTGAAGGCAGACCCTCCTCGGCGGCGGGCGCAGGGCGGGCGAGCCGCACACCCGCCGCCGCCGCCGCCGCCGCCCCCCGGCCCCGCGCGTCCGCCCGGCCCCCCGCCACCCCGCGCGCGCGCGCGCCGGCCGCGGACCGCTGAACTCGGAGCCGCCGCCGCCGCCGCCGGCCTCGTCCCCTCCCTCCTCCTCCTCCTCCTCCTCCTCCTCCTCCTCTCCAGCCGCGGTGCGGGCAGCAGGCGCGCCCCCCACACCCACCTCCCACCCCGCAGCGCCAGAACATGCGTCCCCGGCCGGAGGGCGCCCCCGGGAAGACGACGGCCGCGGGCACCGCAAAGTTTGTGGGCAGCTGAGCACCTTCCACCGCCGGCCCGGCCGCCTTCCTCCTCCTCCTCCTCCTCCTCCTCCTCCCCCCCCCCCGCCCGCCCGCCCCCCGGCTATGGAGGGCGGACTCTAAAATGAATCCGGACCTGAACACCAGCCACCACCCGCCCAACGCGTCCCACTGGGCAGAGCGGAGCCCCGCCAACTCCACCACCGGCCCCAACCAGACCTGGGGCCACCCCGCGCCGCCCCAGCTGGACGTCACCAGGGCCGTCTCCGTGGGCCTGGTGCTGGGCGCCTTCATCCTCTTCGCCATCGTGGGCAACATCCTGGTCATCCTGTCGGTGGCCTGCAACCGGCACCTGCGGACGCCCACCAACTACTTCATCGTCAACCTGGCCATCGCCGACCTGCTGCTGAGCTGCAGCGTGCTGCCCTTCTCCGCCGCCCTGGAGGTGCTGGGGTACTGGGTGCTGGGCCGGGTGTTCTGCGACATCTGGGCCGCCGTGGACGTGCTGTGCTGCACGGCCTCCATCCTGAGCCTGTGCGCCATCTCCATCGACCGCTACATCGGGGTGCGCTACTCGCTGCAGTACCCCACGCTGGTCACCCGGAGGAAGGCCATCCTGGCGCTCCTGAGCGTGTGGGTCCTGTCCACCGTCATCTCCATCGGGCCCCTCCTGGGCTGGAAGGAGCCGGCCCCCAACGACGACAAGGAATGCGGGGTGACGGAAGAACCCTTCTACGCGCTCTTCTCCTCCCTGGGTTCCTTCTACATCCCCCTGGCCGTCATCCTGGTCATGTACTGCCGCGTCTACGTCGTGGCCAAGAGGACCACCAAGAACCTGGAGGCCGGCGTCATGAAGGAGATGTCCAACTCCAAGGAGCTCACCCTAAGGATCCACTCCAAGAACTTTCACGAGGACACCCTCAGCAGCACCAAGGCCAAGGGCCACAACCCCAGGAGTTCCATAGCCGTCAAACTCTTCAAGTTCTCCAGGGAAAAGAAAGCAGCTAAGACCCTGGGCATCGTGGTCGGTATGTTCATCCTGTGTTGGCTCCCCTTCTTCATCGCTCTCCCACTTGGTAAGTTGGGGGGAAACTGGTGGATGGGCAGCTAGACGTTTTGTTCAGGTCTTGGGTGTTTGATGAGGCACTTCACTCTATGAAGTTGTGATTGGGTTGGGGGGCCGGGCTGGGGAGGGGAGGTTGTGATCTGCGCCTTCTTGTGTGGGTTTGGAGGTGGGATAACATTTGTTTGATCTGCAAAAGGGCTTCTGCAGGTTGGAGAGCTGGCTCAGAATCAAGCCAGGCGCCAGTGGCACGCGCTCAGGTACTAGGCACTCGAAATAGAACCAAGGGAGGAAAATGTGGGATGTGAAGTGACTCACTCGAGCCAGCTTCGGTTTAATAATTAAAAAGGACACCGGGCTTGAACATCACACCGGCGTTATTTCGGTAGTAATGATGCGTCGGCCCGGGCAGCCGTCACTAATGCAGCATACCAAATAGTTTGTAGTTACTGCAGACGCCGGCAGCAGAGAGGCTGCTAGTACACGGAGAGGAAGCAGCAGCGTTCATTCAGCAATTCCAGGGCTCTTACACAGAGACCACGTTTCCCAGAGCTTTGCAGAGCCTGCAGTGTCTCCCCCTCACCTCAATACGCCACCTTCATTATCAGTGTAATCAGAGCATTTTCCAACCACACAGCCTCTAAAGGGCCTTTGGCTTCTCCAAAGCGAGGCATTTGAGAGAGGAGATGAATGGAGGTGGTCACCCATCCCCAGTTTTTAACCCCAGAATGCTCCTAACGCTGGTGATTTGTCAAATGTCTAGAATTCACTTGTACTTGACCCTCACCTTCAGCTGCAAGACACCAAATCCTGGCAGCAGCAACCACAACAACAAAAATCAGTACATCCTTCTCCAGGGATCAGAACGTGTCCATCTGGTTTTAGTTTGGTGGTCCTTACTATCAGAATAATCCAAAAAGCTACCAGGTTTCTTCTAAGGAAGAAGGCAAGGTCTGGTTAGGCAGGAAACCCAGAGGAAGAGATAGTGAGATGCTGTGACATGTTTGGGAAACCCTTGTCCCTTCTCTGAGGCTCTGACCTGCTTTGATTTATTCTCCTGTCCCTGAGGGACACTAAAGCAAATGAATGGAGGAAGGGCTCCTGCCATACTCGCGTGCTGTGGGATCGGCATGGGGTAGAAGGCGGAAGGGGTGGAAGACAGTACCCACCACCAACCAGGAACACCTGCAGTCCCTACCAGGGTCTCAGGCATAACCAAACCCCCTCAAGCAATGAAAATTCCCAAGTCATGCCGCATTCAAGACGAAACAGTGAATGGAATGGGAAGCAAACTAGTGGCAGAAGTTTCCATTTAAAAAGGAAAGAAACAAAAAAAGCTGCTTAACCTACTCTCCCCGTGTTCTGTGTGTAAGTAGACAAGTGTGTAAGTAGACGCCATTCAGAAATATGTTCCAATAGTGTGAAGCAGAAAGGGCTCAAAGTTCCACCCCGGGAACAACCACATTCCACAGCAGAGCCCTTTCTCCAAGGACTCGGGGTCTGGCTTGTTGGGTTCACGGTGGATGACAGACAGTTTGTGCTGCATTTGGGCCACTACAGCAGTTCCTGGTTGTATGAAGAAGTGATGATTCTCTTATCAGCCACGTAGCTCCTCCAGGAGCCTCAGTTTCTCTATCTACAGTGTGGGGCTGATTAGTATTTGCCCCATGGAGTTTATAGGAATGCCTAGGGAAAAGGTCAGTAACAAGTCCGGTACCCAAAAGATGTTCCATGAAAGTAAGCTATTAGTATAAACCCCTGCCAACCCCCTGGGGATAACTGTCTTTTCTCCTTCTCGGCTTTACTTGCCAATCCCAAGCCTGTTACCAAAGGCTCAAAAGAGAACCGAGATCTTTCTCCTCATTTCCTGATGCCCCTTGCCCTGCAGCCCACAGAGGCTTTGAGCAGAGGGAGTCTCAGAAGGGACAGGCCTGGCAGGAGGCAGAAGCCAGCAGAGGTGTATGCTGTGCCTCTAGGGTGCAGGGGGAAACAGCTCCACACACAGGTTGGAGGCTTCCAGATGTTGCAATGGGAAGAATATTGCACAGGTGGCCAGGAACATGCAAGCCCTTCACTTGGTCTTCAGTTGACTGTGTGACCGCTCTACCTGCCACGTGACCTCTGCAGGCTTCAGATCTCATGTCTTAAGAGTAAGAAGGCCGAACTACATCAAGGGAGATCAAACTTTAATAACTATCAGAGAAGACTCATGAAACCTGATGTGTTTTTTTGGGTTTTTGGTTTTGGTTTTTTTTTTTTTTTTTTACTGTCGCTACCTAGGTCCCAGCAATGGAGTCAGTGAATCAGATACATTCCAGATATCTGAATATATAACCAGATCCGAGGTAAATCTGGTGGTGGGCCACAAGCCAGGCTGTGAGGAGCACTGGCCCAGAGCAGCTCCTGGCTTCCTTAGAACCTTGTGCCCTGAGAGCAAAGGCGGTAAATGTGGCAAAGCTTAGACTTCCCCATTCCGTCCGCCGCCCCCACCAGCCACCTGGTGGTATGGGACCCTGTGCCCTCTCCTGGGGATCTGTGCTTAATCAAGTTTATGTTCCATTTCTTTGCATGTTACACACACACACACACAGAGTTTCTGCCCTTTCTATCCATGCCTTAGTGAAATCTTCCTTGATTTCCATGTACTAAGAATCAAGAGAAGCTGGGGACCCGTGGCTCATACCTATAATTCTGGCTACTCAGGAGTCTGAGATTTGAGGATCGTGGATCAAAGCCAGCCTGGGCAGGAAAGTCCCAAAGACTCTCATCTCCAATTACCCACCAGAAAACTGGAAGTAGCACTGTGGCTCAAAGTGGTAGAGTGTTCGCCTTGAGTGAAAAAGCTCAGCGCCCAGGCAAGCCCCATGCTGAGAAGAAAAAAAAAAGAATCAAGAGGTTTTTCCCTCTCCTGATACTCTTCTCTGTGTGTGTGTGCACATGTGCACACGCTCGTACACTTGTGTACTTGTGCATGCATGCACGTGAGTGTCCCCCAAGCTGTGGCCCTAATTTGGGACCTGGGCGCTGTCCCTGAGCTTTTATGCTCAAGTCTAGTGCTCCACCAATTTAGCCACAGTTCCACTCCTGGCTTCTTGGTGGTTAATTGGAGATAAGAGTCTCATGGACTTTCCTGCCCATGCTGGCTTCGAACCACTACCTTCAGACCCCAGTCTCCCAAGTAATTAGGATTGCAGTCATGAGCTACTTACCCCCAGCTCCAATACTCTTCCTTCTCCATTCCTGCCGATGGAAACCTTCTGACTATCCGTGTCCCAGTCTCCTGGGGACCTCAGTCTACCAGCTGTTTTCTGCCACATCCCTCTTCATTGTAAACCCAACAGGTGAGATGCACCATTTGTTTCTCGGCCTTGGGCTTGGGAGAAACTCCAAAAGATAGCCAAGAGGCCAAACAGAGGAAGGTGCAGGATAAACACTTCCTTAATAATTTAGGAAGAAAATCCTTGCAAAATGGAGATGTGGGGGGGTCCTATTTCCTCTGAGTTACAGTAGCACCCAAGTCAGAATGGCACAGGGTACAACAGTAGGTCCCTTTGGAATCCGAAGAAAGTTCCAAACTCTAAATTTTCCATGAAGTCTCTTCACCGGGGAAGGGAGCAAAAGCAGATCTGGGGGAAGACGTTGTTTGGCAAGCAAGAAGCGCAGGTACCAATCACTTCCAGTGGGGGCTAGACTCCCAGGTGCCTGGATGGTGCAAGATTTCATCACTCTGTTTATTTTCTCCATAGGAGAGAAGGGTTGGGATTCCTTCTGGAAGGGAGGGATGTGTTTCCACACCCCCTACAGGTCCTGCTCAGGAACCCCGTTTGTTTTCCTTCCTCCCTTATTTTTATTTGGGGGAGTGGGTTTGGGTTACCTGCCAGGCAGGGCCTCTGGGCTCCTGCTGCGAGCTCCTCACCTGTGTGTGCCGCCCCCCCCAACCCCTCCCCACCCTTTAAGCCCTGTAGTCTGAGCCCAAGTTGTGGCAGAAGGGACCAGCGCTCACTTAACTTACCCAGGAGCAGGGGTGGACTCCATCAAACAAGGACCTCTTTATCTGGCCCCTGGAAGATGGCCAGGAAGGGAGAGGAAATAATTAGAATAGAGTATGGCAGTATTTCTATTCCACGAGCCATGTGTGAGATGTCAGAGAGAAGCCTTCAGCTGTCTGGTATGACAAGGGAGAACCCAACCCCGCCCTCCTGGGGAAGGCCTGGCCAGAGTCTCAGAGGTCGCTGGTCTTCTGCAGATGTGTAACCAGTCTGGGGGCTGTGGGGGGGGAGGGGGGGAGTGGCAAAGAGGAGGGTGGCAGGAAGTGCCGGGCTGCCAACTAGTGGCTGGGCTTAGTGAATTGTTTAGAAAACACTGGAACCTTGCCTTGCTCCAAATCTTTCTTCCGTCTTTTAAAAGGCTGAAAAGGCACCAGGAAAGCCATTATTGAACCAACTGCTTCTCCCCTCCAAATAAAGGAAGGTCAATTTCAAAGAAACATTTGTGTTCTCTATAGAACCAAAGAAGGGACCGCTCTCTCCTGGGACTTGATTCCCTGACCCTCTTCTTCCTGTGGGGCCTGAGGAAATTCCACCACCCCACAAATGTAAGGACAGGTCAGGGTCTCCGAGACGACCGGGAGCAGAACCCACGCCCATCGACACCCATATTCGTCCCCAAGATCCAAGGTTTCAAAGCTCAAATATATTAATAGTGTTTGGGGAGGAGGAAGTTGTTTTGTTTTGCACACAGAGAATTCTTTCTGGCAGATGGAAACCTTACTTACTGACTTAAAATACGTTCACCCATTGGCCAAGCACTTAACGAAAGACTCCCTAAAGCACCTACTGTGTGCCAGGCTCTGGACTAGGTACTGGTGCTGGTTGAACCAGAAACAAACGTGGCCCCTGCATGGATGATACCTGTCCCACGGCATCTAGAAGATGCCTGGCCTTTCCTGCTCTCCGAGGGCAACCAGCTGTCATAGCAAATGTCCTCCAGGAAAAATACCCACAGCCATCCTGCCAAGAGGCAATTCACCTGCTTCCGTCGACAAACCACACGCAGTCCTGAATAAAGACCAGGCCACGTAATGTCAGGCTCAGAGTGAGATCCCGCATGGTGGATGCGAAGGTGTCTCAAGATATCATACTTGACCAGTCACCCCATCCAGAGCAAAGGTGCAGGAGAGAATGGTTCCTGGCCCTTGTTCTAGGTGTATGAGTCTACATCTTTAATCATGCATTTGTTCACCAAGTATGGATTCATTGAGTAGCTACTATGTGCGGGCATTTTCCTGGACGAAGAGTAGTGAGCAAAACAGTTATGTTCTGTGTGATTTACTTCTCGTGGCAAATACAGCTTCCTTAAAAAACACCAAATCCAAATCGGGCTCCCACCTGTAATCAGGAGACTGAGATCTGAGGATCAAGGTTCAAAGCCAACCCAGGCAGGAAAGTCTATGAGACTCTTATCTCCAATTAATCACCAGAAAACCAGAAGGTGGCTTAAGTGGGTAGAGCGCTCACCTTGAGCTGAAGAGCTGAGGAACAGCGCCCAGGCCCAGAGTTCAGGCCCCACAACCAACCAAAAAGAAACAAGAATGATCTAATCACAAGGTCCCATCAGGCAGAACTTGGAATGTTTGGAGTTCACTCTGTAAAGGGGGCAGGTAACAGAGAGATGCACGCGGAAGGCAGTCACCCCTGAAGGGCCAGCAATAGGGGATAATAGAGAGCTGCCAGGGCCTGGACCACAGCAGGAAGGCCAGTCAGTGCAGGCGGAGGATACAGGCCGGGCAGGGACCTTTAGACTCCATTCATGCCTTCAGATTTTACCTAAGTGCATTGGCCACTGTGGGAGGGATTGAGAGGCAGAAAACTACTATCTGAATTACGTCGGGCCACTTTGCAAAGCACTGGCTAAAATCGAGGCAGGTAGGAAACCTTACCAGTGTAGTGAGAGGGGACAGGTGGGTGGGAATTTGAGATGGGGTAGTGGTGTTGTCAAAAGACCAAGTGAGAGAAAGAATTGTGTCCAGAGCAACGTTGAGGAAGACTGGCCAAACGTGGCGGCCAGGAGGGCTCCTCCCAGACCTCCCATCAGGCAGTCCGTGCTAGAGAGGCCCCACCCCACACCAAGGAGGTGAACAGATGGCCAGACCCTACGGCCAGGAGCCATGATGGAGAGCAAACCCAGCTGCCCACATTGTTGGACCCCTGTGCTGTAGGCCCCTTGGATCATATTCTGTTGTGGTGGGAGCAGGAATTGTGATCGTTGACACCTTTTCCCAGGGGGGGTCGTGTGCAGTAGCACGGGGTACCTAGGCCTAGCCTGCGGAGAGTCAAGAAGGCTCAGACGACCTCCCACAAGCCAGAAGCATTCCCCCATCCCACCTGCGCCTTGCTCCAGCCCACGTGGACGGAGCGAGGACTGGCAGGAAGGAAGATGACGTCTTTGAGCCGTCACCAACCCAGAGAAGGGGAGAGGGTGCACACTGTAGGAGAAGAAGCGAGGGAAGAAAGGCAGGCCGGGAAGGGAAGGAGGAAGAGACAGGGAAGGAAGGAAAAAAAGGAATAGAGGGAAAGAAGAGGGGAGGGAAAAGAGGAAGGGAAAGGAGGAGAGAAGGAAGGGGGAGGAGAGGAGGGGAAGAGAGGAAAGAGAATGGCAGTGAGCCTGGCAGTGAGACCCAGGGTGCTGGCTCTGAGGGGTGGGGCCAGAAAGAGGCGTGGCCGGTGAAGAACTGAGCCTGCCAGGCAGGTCAGGACAGGGCCTGGAGTGGAGACTTGGAATCCTGCCGGGGCAGACAGCCACAGAAGTGCCGTGGGCAGGCGCGCACACAAGCCACAGCACCATCAGCTGTGAAGATCTGGGCTGCAGGACGGCACTGCTCCCAGTCTGTGTGTAACAATAACGCATGGCCACTGGCCACACCTGGAAATCGCTTTCCCCTACACCCACAGGACGCGGCTCAGCCACCCAGCTCCGAGGCCACGTGTGGCTGTAATATACTAATGGCTAGCAATCATTAGGACTTGCCCGGCGCCAGCTCGCCGTGCCCCTCCATGCGGGGTGTCACTCCCCGCAGCCTCCCCTGGGCTTCCGTCCCTGGATTTACAGCATGGCTGCCATCACTGTCACAGGCCTACAGAGGAGGAAGGGAAGCTCGAGGCTGCCGTGCCCCAGGGCAGCAGACTGAGCAGTGACTCAAGCTGGATTTGAACCCAGGCAGTCAGATGGGCTCATTGTTGGGGAGATCCTGGGGTGAAGCTCTGAGACCAGATTTCAGGGAGTAGCAGGTGCCACATGGGAAAAGTAGAACCTGTTCTGAGGAGGTGGGCAGGCGGCGGTCAATCGTCCAGCAACTGGAGGCAGTATCTCAGGGTGAGAACATCACCAGGATTAGTTTGGGGTGTGGGTGTGGGTGTGCACACACGCACGCGCATGCGCAAATACATGTACTAGTCCTAGGACTGGAAGTCAGGGCCAGAGCACTGCTCTTGAGCTTTATGTTCAAGGCTAGCACTCTACCACCTGAGCCACGGCTCCACTTCCAGCTTTTTTGGTGCCCTGCGTGCCTGACCTGGGGTTTGGAGCTGAAGGGGGAGAGAGAGGAGGATGGGAGGGGGGTGGGGGGGTCTCATGGGAGAAGGAAAGGGAGCTGGAATCCATGGGGAGTGGTTTGCTCCCAGCCTTCATCCTCTGGAGTCAGCCCAGGATGCCGGAGCATCCCTTAGGACCGGCCACGCTCAGGATTGCACATCCAGTGTGCAAGCGGCACACTTTCTCAACACTCAGGTACCCCTTTCTGGTGTGAACGAGGCTGTACCAGTGAGTGAGCACATCAGGCCCAAACGAAAGAAGCAGAACACTCTAGAACAAACAAACAGACCACCCCTCACAGAACCCCGTCGGGGTTCTGGGGTGGGATGTGTGCTCAGCACATCTTAGTCCCTCTAAACGTTCTCTCTTGCCTTCCGGAATGAATTTGGGGCTCGGGGTTGCACGCTTGCTGAGATCCTTTAAAATAGAGTTTGCTGCCATGCTAAAGTGTGTGGCTTCGAGGCTGAGCTCAGCACCCTACGCCCGCCCCAGAGGAAGGTCAGAAAGGGCCAAGGACATGCCAAGCTCGCTGGCATCTGTAGGCATCGTCCCCCAGGGCTTGTGCAACCGGCCTGGGGCTGGACAGAGATCCAGGATGGCAAGTGTCAGGGAAGAGGAGCAGGAGGGCTCACGACAAAAAGTACATCTCCAGCCGGGTACCAGTGGCTCACGCCTGTCATCCTAACTACTCAAGAGGCTGAGATCTGAGGATCACGGTTCAAAGCCAGCCCGGGCAGGAAAAGTCCATGAGATTCTTATCCCCAATAAACGACCAGAAAACCAGAAGCGGCACTGTAGCTAAAGTGGTAGAGCACTCACCTTGAGCTGAAGAGCTGAGGGACAGCGCCCAGGCCCTGAGTTCAAGCCCCACATCCGAACATTCTTGTCCCCTTCATTGTCGAGTCTCTTCTTTTTATCCCAAGACACGGAACTCCCTGCAGTGTCCACTTGTTTTGTTTTGGTTTTTTTTTTTTTTTGGGGGGGGGGGTCCAGTCGTGGGGCCTGAACTCTGGGCCTGGGCGCTGTCCCTCAGCTCTTCAGCTCAAGGCTAGCGCTCTACCACTTGAGCCACAGCGCCACTTCCGGCTTTTTTCTTTTTGTTTATGTGGTGCTGAGGAATTGAACCCAGGGCCTCAGGCATGCAAGGCAAGCGCTCTGCCACTGAGCCACCTTCCCAGCCCTGCAGTGTGCACTTGTAACTGTGCTCAGCTCTTTGAACTTTACCTTCACGCAAAGGTTCTGGGCCTTTTGTTGTTTTCCATTGGTTACTTTGGTAATCTAATAAAGCCATCCTCACAGTGGACATACAAACTACAATTGTAAAGCAAACCAGTCCTACTGAAATATACTTAGGTTGAGAAACAAATTTATTGTAGAGTTAAAAACAAAAGTCCCTCCTTAGTATATTAAATCAGCAATATCTGGGAACAAGTCAAATAAATAATAACCATAATTTTTAGGAGGTGACAGGTGGAAATATTTCATGATAACTTCAAGGGCTGTAATGGGATGTCATAAATCTGACTCTGTGGTGACAAACCCATGCTGGTTGGTCCATGTTTGGCTGCCTACATTTGGCGAACTTTCAGCCAAAGGCTCATTTTGGTTTCATTTGAAGTATTTTTATTTTATTCAAGTTCATAGATCCCAGAGTAAGAACCCAGCCTCAGTGCACTTGAAGGAATAAGACTTTCTAGACTGGTTTTCTTTATCCAAAATAAATAAATTAATTAAATAGTCTTGGGACCACGAGGACCGTGCACAGTACCACCACGCTTTATAGAGTTTGCAAGTTGTTTACATCAACTTGTGTGTTACAAAGGGATGCCGATAAACTTTGATTAAATCGGAAGGAAGAAGAAAAATGTTCTTCTGGCCTTTCCTGACCTCAAATTCACATGCATTCGACTTTTTCCTTCTTCCTCCAGCAGCACTTTCCAGATTTCTCATCTGTCCTCCCAGAAAACATGTATGTGTATGCTCATCCGTGAATATACTGCCTGGGTGCCACCCATTCTCTTTATCTGGTAATGGCATCTCTTACGAACACTTCAGTATTCATATTTCACTGAAGAGCGTATTTCAGGCACAGGTCTATGTGACCATGCCAGGCTAGAATCTGCTTTAGGAGCTCCTGCCCTCTTTTTGACAGTTGCATAGTAATCCATTTTTCTGGAGCATCCTGTTTTACTTAGCAATTTCTCAAAGGATTGCTGTTTAAGTTTTTCTATTTTACTGCTATAAAGAATAGCACCATGAATAGTCCATATGTTAAAAATGCATATGTGCTCACGTACTCAAGATATGACCCCAAACAGAGAATGATCTCTGGTCTCTGCCTCCCAAGTAGCTAGGATTACAAACTTATGGCACTGTATTTGGCCATGATCACATTGTGTGTGTGTCTGTGTGTGTCTGTGTGTCTGTGTGTGTGTGTGTGGTGGTCCAGGGACTTGAACTCAGGATCTGGGTGCTGGCTCTGAGTTTTTATTCCTCAAGGCTAGCGCTCTACCACTTGAACCACACCTCCACTTCTGGCTTTTTTTTTCGGTAGTTAATTTGAGGTAAGAGGCTCATAGACTTTCCTACCCTTGGCCAGCTTCAAACTGCAATACTCAGATCTCTGCTTCCCAAGTAGCTAGGATTACAGGTGTGAGCCTGCCATACCTAGCCCACAGTTATATTTTTAAAGCTATTAATTTAGCTACCTTGAAGGATAGAATGGAAATTATTAACTTTTTTACATCCTGTGTATTTTTAATATGTTGCAAGGAGTAAATACTGTATTTGCAATTAAGAACACTAAATTGAGAGGATGTAATAGAATGCAAATTAGGCTCCAATAGAGTTGTAGTGGGGTTGTTACACTGCTTTGTGATTTTGGAGGAGAAGCTATGACTGGCCACTGCAACACAACATAACTGTGCTTCGTTTTTCATCTGATTTCACTCATATCCTGCTCTCTGCTCACCAGCCCTACAACCAGCATTAGTTTGGCCCCTTCTGCTGTCCGTAGCCTGCAGTATTCCTCTCACTGACTGGCGAAGCCCACAGGGGCGTTATCAGACTTGATGAT
Organism: Dipodomys spectabilis; assembly: GCF_019054845.1. NCBI lineage: Eukaryota > Metazoa > Chordata > Mammalia > Rodentia > Heteromyidae > Dipodomys > Dipodomys spectabilis. The sequence continues at coordinate 1,729,498 of NW_024870935.1, forward strand.
GCTTGCCAGTCTCATTAGGTGAAATCTTCCCGGATGAAGGTGGCATCGTTGAATAGATACCACATAACGAATCCTCTCCATGTCCTTCTATTCTTACCTATGGTAAATACTCTGTCACTGATACTTTTCCCTTAATAGCCCATGCCTTTATCTGCCCTTCAGGACTTCCTTGTCTACTAAAGTCCACTTTAGCAAAAGATAAACTCATGGTTGCTGTATGCCAGTGGCTCACGCCTATAATCCTACCTACTCAGGAGGCTAACATCTGAGGATCTCGGTTCAAAGCCAGCCCGGGCAGGAAAGTCTGTTAGACTCTTCTCTCCTGTTAACCACCAGAAAACCAGAAGTGGCGCTGTGGCTCAAGTGGTAGAGCACTCGCCTTGAGCTTGAAGAGCTGAGGGACAGCGCCCAGGCCCAGAGTTCAAGCCCCACAACAGACAAAAATAAAAATAAAACCAGAACAAAAGAAAGACCCTCCTCTTGCCCCTCTCCCAGGAAAGCAGTCACTGGAGCTGCACATCCTGAGGAGCTCATAAGGAAGACTCTCCCAGCATCCAAGCCGGGAGCGGGGCGGGGGGTCCCACCCTGGGTGCCCAAGACCATCCAGGAAACAGCTCTGCTGGCACCAGCTATATTTAGGCAAGGGCATGCCACCCCCGCTTAGCTGCAAAATTTAAATTGTCCCCAGAAGATGCCGGCCTCACACACTTGAGAGTGCACTTGTGCACTTGAACACCACTCTGCAAGAAAGGAGCCAGCCCCCACAGAGCAGATTCTGCTGGGGGGAAAGCGGGGGAAAGGCTGTCTGGAGAGGAAGTGGATGAGCCCTTGTTGCTCAGGGACGGCATTTAATCTTGACCTTGAACTGCTGATCTGGAGGGTGAGGCTGAGTTATTTTCAGACGATACTAAATCTAGAAGTGTTAGAAACAGCTGCCAGGACAGAGAGGGACAAGATGAACTTTGACCCACTGCCACAGGTGGAGGGACCGGGGGGGGGGGGGGGGGGGCGTCTCCTGAGTCAGGAGTTAGAAAACTCTCACCAAGAAAGCTTTTGCGGACACCTGTCTGCAGTGGTGTAACTCCCCTATTCTTTCTTTCTCTTTTCTTTCTCTTTTTCTGTCTTCCTTCATTCTTTCTTCTCCTTCCTTCTTATTTTTTTTATTTTTTTGCCATAGTGGGACTTGAACTCAGGGCCTCTGCTTCCTAGGCAGGTGCTCTACCACTTGAGCCACGCTCCCCATCCATCCCCCAGCTCTTTTTTGCTTTAATTTTGAGTTTCCTACTTCGGCCTCCTTAGAAGCTGAGATTACAGGTGTGAACCCTTATACCTAGTTTTGCCTTACTGTTGCTGTGGAGATGACTCTCTAACTTTGTGCCTGGGCTAGCTTTGAAGGGTGTCCCTCCCAGTGTCACCCCAGTAGCTGGGATTACAGGCATGAACCACGGCACCCGGCCGTCCCCTCTGTCAGTGATGACACCCCCTCCTCTCAGAGACACCCTCATCGGCTCTTCATGACTCCTGTTGAAGTGACAGCTTGGAGTACTAGAAAGAACCAGGACACGGAAATCAGGCAAAGTCAGGTCTGAGATAAATGGCATGAAGTGAGATGATTCTTGTAAAACAGGAGCTCGGGGCCAGGGCTGATTTTTGCCCTCCCAGGGACATTGGATCATGTCAGGAGACTTCTATGGGGAGGAGCATCTATGGGGAGGGCTGAAGGGGGGGTTGCTGCTACCCAGGCCGTGGTATGCAGGGCCACCCCCCCCCCAGGAGCAGGCTGCTCCACCCTTTGCCCAGCCAGCACACGAGCGCAAGCGTTTTCCATGTCGCCAGTCCCCACGTTACATCCCTACTATCCGCTAACTTGTCCCGTTTCAGTAGAAAGTGTAGTCAGAGGCACGTCTCCGAAAGTCTACTTGTTAAATCAAAAACGTCTACTAAAAAAGAGAACATTTGAGCCTAAGAGATTAATTGGCAGTTTTCCCTCAAAAGCAAAACTCCTTCCTCCCCGTGGCAAATCAGCTGAATCAGCACTTTTAACCACAAAATGGGTTCCTACAGACCACAGCTATTCCCTCAAGCTAAACAAGCGCAGGGGTTGGCTCGGCCCTAAGCAAATAAATAAGGCATCTTAATTAAGAGGACGTTTGTGGGGAGGGGTTCCTGTTCACCAGAACTGGCGCTCCAGGGCTTGAGAAACCACAGAATTAGGGCAGAAAATGAGGAGGAGGTGGAGGGTGGGGAGGAGGAGAAGGAGGAGGTGGAAGAGGAGGAGGAGGAGGAGATGATGGAGGAGGAGGAGGACGGGGAGGAGGAGGAGGAGAAGATGGAGGAGGATGAGGAGGAGGAGATGGAGGAGGAGGAGGAGGAGGAGATGGAGGAGGAGGAGGAGGAGAAGGAGGAGGAGGAGGAGGGCGGAGAGGAGGAGGAGGAGGAGGAGGAGGAGGAGGAGGAGAAGATGGAGGAGGAGGAGGAGGAGGAGGAGGGTCATTGTTGAAGTTAGAAGACTGATTAAGGCAATCGCGTTGCCCCTGCATCTGTTCCCGCCACGGCCAGGACATCCCTGTGTTGGATGCATTTTCTTTTAATTTTGACAACTCAAATACAAGAGAGACAATGTTACGTTCAGGATGAGAACCCCGGGATAAGAGAAATTAAACAACTTCACCAGAGCCAGAACTGCAAGAAAGAGCTGAAAGCAGGGTCTGCCCCTAGGTAGGCCTCAGACGTATCTCACCTTGAGTCTTAACAGTGGCCTCAAACTGTGACAGCCCCTGCCCCTCCATGATGCTCCAAGACGGGAGCCAATAATCCCCGTCAAGACGTGGTCCCCCTCAGCCACTTGTCCTGAAGTTTACCTGGCCTCCACCAGGGTTTCCCTCCCAGGGTCTCCATCCTGCCCCCTACAGGCCAGAGCCGACTCTATTCTAATCATGCCTGCTGTGTGTGCTCACAGTTCTCAACGGTAAATCAGGTCTGATAAAACATCCCTATCAAGATCGTTCTGAGAATTAGATGGGACAACAAAAGGGAGCCATCTAGCCCAGTCCCTAGTGCCCAGCAGAGACTAATTAACTCTTGGTTTTCCTCCATTGTACAACTATCAAAAACCATGACCTCTAGGAAGGATTCTCTGGCAGTCCTGTTGATTGACCACGTAGCTAAAATGATGAGCTAGTCCTCTGGGAGGAGTTCATTCATAATCATGGGGTTGGTGGTTTGTTTGTTTTTTTATGTTTGCCTCCAAAAGAATATTTGAGTTGCCACTAGGGGCCCTTCGTCTTCGAAACTTTGTAGCCATGAGTGACGGAGTGCTGGAGAGTGCAATGTGGACGGCAAGGGGGAGACACTTTGCTACGCAGCCTTTCCTGTGCCCAGTGCCACTCAATCTCGTGTCTCTGGAGCCCATGCTCACTGACCCCCCCCCCAGGGAACAGGGAATCGGACACCTGACCTCCCCCTTCCACCACCACCCCCCACTAGACATCTAGATTTCCAGCTAGGTGTGAACAGTGCAAAAAACAGGAGACAAATCCAAGACTAATGGGTTGTTTGCCAACATTTAATACAATTGCTTAGGATCTGCGTAGTTGAATGTAATAAGGCTTCATTAAAAAGTGGTTATAACCACTAATAAAACCCTAATTAAATTAGCCTTCACTGGGCAAGCTGCTTGCAAGTTCTGAATTCGGTTATTAGCTGCCGTTGGCATGACTGGAAGGTCTCAGTGGTGCCTAGAAAGCAGGTCAAGCCGGGCGCCGGTGGCTCACGCCTGTCATCCCAGCTGCTCAGGAGGCTGAGAGCTGAGGATCACGGTTCAAAGCCAGCCCAGGCAGGAAGGTCCATGAGACTCTTATCTCCAATAAACCACTAGGAAAAAAACCCAGAAGTGGCGCTGTGGCTCAAGTGGTAGAGCGCTAGCCTTGAGCTAAAGGGCTGGGACAGCTCCCAGGCCCAGAGTTCAAGACCCATGACCGACAAAAAAGAAAGAAGGAAGGAAGGAGAGAGAGAGAAGGAAGGAAGGAAGGAAAGAAAGTGGGAAAGCAGGTCAAGCTTGGGCAGGAAGCACCTCTTCATTTTGGGGGCAGCCACTCCTGTCTGCCTCAGCCCACCCCGAAATCATGGAGGCAGCCAGTGAGGAAATTCCTTCGTGGCCCCAGACATTGTGAGAAAAAGGGAAAAGATGTTACTGATGACAACACGGGGATGATTCTCCACACCCCTTCCTTGTTGTTCCGCCAGGTCACAGATAAACTAGATCCTGGGCTCCAGAGTCTCATCTGGGGTGGGAGAGAGAACTCAAAAGGGCTGGATTCCTGATAGGAATGAGAAACACTACTGTGGGATTTTATGACTGGGGGAGAGAGGATTCGACTCTAACTGAGTGGGAGTTCATGCCGGTTGACGCCTGTGTCCCCACCACCAAGCTAGGTGTGTCAGCGTGTAACCTGCACAGCTCTTCCCATTGTATAGTTAGGAAAATCGAGGCTAGGAAAGGTAGAATAATTCCTTCCAGTTCTCGGGACTCTCAGCTGGCTCTGTCTGCCCCTTCCCTTCATCTCCTGGTCCTTTATCTCTACCAAAGCAGCTCCTCTGTGCCTTTCGTCCTCCAGCAGTCAGCAGCTGGAAAAGGCTGGCTCCCTACATCCATTTCCTGCCATTAATGCCGTGTCTTCCAGTGGTTTCCATTTTCACTCTTTTTTTTTTCTTTTTCTTTTTTTAAATACACTCGCCTTCCAATTAACACTAAAACCATTCATAAATGAAATGGGGAACCTGGCTAGAGCTTTGCTCATTTTCAGCAAGCAATGGGATCTTTAAGCCTGATGAAGTTTAATGCTTACTGTAAATCCAGGGAAGCAATGAATGAGCACAGCTGACATCACCCCAGCCCAGAGCTGTGCCACGTGACCAACATAAGAGCACCATTATTGCACCCACGCTGTCATTGAAAAAAAACAAAAACAAAAAAAACAGCCAGCGATTAGCCCCGAGATCTGAACTAACCACAGGACATGTCTGAGAGAGCAGGTTGTGTTTTGTAACTTTCTAGAAGCTCCTCCAAGCCCAAGCTGTTACTGGGTTCGCCATAGTTCCACTTCCACCTTTTTGATGATTAATTAGAGATTAAGACTTGCAGGCTATTCCTGCCTAGACTGGCCTTGAACTGGGATCCTCAGATCTCAGCCTCCTGAGATTCACTGCCAATGCTCAGCTTGTAGATAGCTTTGTGAAAGACCTTCAGGGGAAGAAGACCTGCTTTTCTGTCCCCAGCCACCGGTACAAAGCATGTTACCTCTTGACCTTGAGGTTTGTACGCTAGCACCCAGGAAGGAAGCAGAGGCAAGAAGATTGAGACCAGTCTGGACCACATAGCAACTTGTCTCCAAAAACAGCAACAACAACAACAACAAATCTCCATTTGACTTCCCCAGTATTCCAACAAGGAAAGATAACTCTCGCTTTCAACACGAAGAGAACAGAATCTCTCTAGAAACCGTCCCTCGGGGACTGAAGGGTGTGGCTCAAGTGGTAGAGCACCTGCCTAGCAAGTACAAGGCCTCAGATTCAAAACTCAATATGGCAAGGGGGGGGGGGTGAGGAAAAAGCTGCCTCTCAAAGCCACAGTGTGAGCTGGGCACCCACAGTTCACACCTGTCCACCCTAGCGACCACCCAACCTCTTACTGTGTAGGGGTTCTCAGACACCATTTTCGGAGGGCTGATGTATCAACAGCACTGAAACCAAAACTGAACAGACAACTAAGAAACTGCCGTCTTCAAATGTTGGTTTTGACCAGATCCTTCCAACAGTCCTGCAGATCAGAAGAGACTAGAATAAAATATCCAGGCTCCGTAAAGGTCCCAGTGCCTGTGATCCTACCAACTCAGGAGGCTGCGATCCAAAAGATCAAGCCAGGATAGAATCTTCATCTCTTAAATAATAACCAGCAAAAAGCTGTGCTGTCGAAGTGCCAGAGTGCCAGCTGAGCAATCGTGCGGTCCTGAGTTCAAGTTCCGGTATTCTCCCAAAGAAGGAGGGAGCAGCATTTGTCATGTGAACAGGTTAAGATCCTCTCCTCTCTACCATCCTCCACCAAACCAGCCAGACCTTAGAGCCCAGGGACCGGGCAGCCCTCCTGCCTTCAGTCCTGCCCTTCCTCAGGAGAAGTCTGTGAGGCTGCAATTTTCTTGATCTCCCCTGGCATCTGCCACTTTATAGTTCTCAAAACCTCTTTCTTGTCAGGCGCTGGTGGCTCACACCTGTCATCCTAGCTACGCAGGAGGCTGAGATCTGAGGATCATGGTTGGAAGCCAGCCAGGTCAGAAAAGTCCCCGTGAGACTCTCATCTCCCATTAACCACTCAAAAACTGGTAGTAGATCTATGGCTACAAATGGTAGAGCACTAGCCTTGAGCCAAAGAGCTTAGGGACAGTGCCCAGGCCCTGAGTTCAAGCCCCATGACCAAAAAAGAAAAAAAAAAACACTCCTTTTTGATCAACCACACCTCCACCAAGCCTCTCATATCCCTCCTGCTACCAGCAGATTAGAGAGTGCTAGGGTAAGGGAAACTGAGGCCCAGGGTCTTGTCCATCCAGCTTCTGCTGTGCTCGGTAGATCATTCCATGAGCCCTCCTGGGCCCAAGCCACAAGCGTCTGGAGAAACGGAGTTGTTTTCCATCACAATCCGTCGAAGCGCAGGGACACTGAGGATCGAGGGTGGAACCTCTTGTTCCCGCCTGCTGACGGAGGAATTGGCCAGCCCGAGCGAGCTGCCCTTTGGGGTGACCTGGTGGAGAATTTAGGTTAGACCACCAGGAGACACACATAAAGAAGGCAGACGACTCGTCCGAGTGGAGTCGGAGCTAGCCCAGCATCTCTGACCACCTCATCTTAGCCTCGTATTTGTGGGAGAGGGTTGGACGGGAGCAGGGAGGACTCTTCACCATTGCTTTTTCTGGCTTAGCTCCATCTTTTCATCTCTACTTACTGTTTTCTCCACAACCTACCAAGACTTACCTCCATGGGCCAGAGAAACCATGGAAGCATAAGGCCATAAGTTCAATCGCCACTGGTGCTACTACAAACATTGTCCATCCTCTCATTGTTATGCTTGGAATTGGCTACCTACACATCATGGAACATGGCTCCGATCACCACCTCCATGGATGCCCAGGACTTAGGTTCATGGCGCCTAGACAATCTCAATAATCCTAGTTTCTCCTGAACGTGGCAGGGTAAGTCATCAGACAGCTTGTGCGTTCACTCTTACGCACAGATCCTGGGGAAAAACCTCTCTCCTTTCCTAAATTTCCTTCTTATTGGTTGATTGTTTGGTTGATTGGTTGATTGAGAGTTGGGGGGGGGGGGGTCACAGGTGGCAGGAATCGTGTGACGTGTGAATCACATGCCAGAGACCATGTGACAAGGGGACTGGGAATGTGGCTCAAGAAACGAAGCACTAACTAGCCTTTCAAGCACGAGGCCCTGAGTTCAATTCCCCAGTATGGTCAGGAAAGGAAGGAGGGAGGGAGGGAAGGAAGGAGAGAGGGAAGGAAGGAAGGACTTAAGTTCCAGGCTTTTCTGAAACATACTTGTCCCATTGCGCTTTCACCACCACCCACTAGGGGGCGCTAGCCCTGGCCTTTCCAGCCCCTGTCTCCTCAAAGTATGAGAAAATGGTTCCTCTGTACAGACGTTTCCTCCGAACACCATCTCCTCCCCTGTGTGCATTCAGCACCCCATGATTGCCTTCCAGGCGCCTCCATACCAGGTCTCCAGTCTGAGGAAGTCAGTGCCAGGGCCGAAGAAAGACCAGTAGTTCTGGGCCAGCCTTGGGATTGAGTCTCGTAGCCCCCCATTGTGTAATCTTGGACAGCACCTTTTATCTCCCTGAGCAGTGTGTATGTCCAGTTTATTCAAGAAACCACGGAAGCATAAGGCCATAAGTTCAATCCTCACTTCATAAACTGGGAGGAAGGAAGATGAGATGCCCTGGCTTTCTGGATCGGTGGTTACCCTCTCCACTTTTTGGAGGAGCCTGGACTGAGCCAAATCTGCAATCCTCCTGTCTTCACCTTCCAAGTAACCGGATTACAGACAGGCACCACCATACCTGACTCGAACCAGAACATAGCACTCCTGACTTCGAACTTGGGCTCATTTTATGGCATGCCCATAGACTGAGACTGACAAGTGGGATAAAGCTGAGTTTTCTAGAATCTAGAGTGGCATGTAAAGAAAGTCGTGCTGTTCCTCAGCGCTCCTGGCTCCAGGCTGTGTGCTTGGCTCCCAGGACACATAAAGGCGGGAGTGTTCTGGTGAGGTATCTGGCATCACCCACTCCGATCCCAGAGGACTGTGGGCTGCAGATGAGGTAGGCCTGGTCCCCAGGTGTTGGCCCCTCAGGGCACACTGTATCCCAGACTGGGTCACACAGGGGGACAGGGGCCCAGCCCACAGCCTTCCAGGAGTCCCGGGCCAACCTCAACAGAGAAGAGGAGTTTGGACATAGTAAGAGTTTTGATTCCCCACAGCCAAAGGACAGAACAAAGGGATGAGTCAGAAAGAGCGAGAATGAGCAAGCAGCCAGCTGTGAGGAGGAGGGATGAAAGATGTTGCGCTGAGCCTAATGGCCTAAGTGGCCAATCTCGGCCATTGTACCATCTGCCTGCCGAGGCCGGTAACTGCCAGTTCCCTCACCGGCCTTTCATCCCCGGACACCAGGGCCTCCAGCCCCGCAGCAGCCTTTCCTCCTACCTTGGCAGGAGCTGCCTGTGTCCTATTTGTTCTAAGCTCAAAGGAACGCTGGCTGACAGGAAGTGTCTTTGGAGGAAGTGTCATCTGTCCCCCTCCAGAGGGTGAGGACATGCTTGCTGACATTCCTGTCTTGATTTTGACATGCCAAGCTTCAAACAAGTAAAAACTCAGGCTTCAGCGAGGCGCGGGTGGTTCACACCTGTAATCCTCGCTTACTCATCAGGAGGCCAAGATGGGAGGATCGTGGTCTGAAACCAGCCCAAGCAGGAGAGCCCGCGAGACTCTTCAATTGCCACCCAAAAGCTAGAAGTGGAGCTGTTGCTCAAGTGCCAGAGCGCTAGCCTGGAGCATAAAAAGCTCAGAGACAGTGCCCACACCCTGTGTCAAACCCCAAGACTGGCACCAAAGGAAAAAATAAAAGTCCCTACAGGCGTCAGCGTTGAAATCCACACCTCACTGGTGGCTTCTGAAATCTCAATCTCCTGCTATTCAAATGCAATCCATTATTCGCAGGACTACTGGAAGGATTGCATGAGAAAATGTTTATCTTCGCGTAATACCTGATAACTGTTTGAACACAGCGGCTCTGCTCCTTACCATTGTTTATGTTTGTTGTATTTGCTCTGAAACCTAGCTTGGCCCATTTACCCCAAAGATACTGTCTTTGTGGGGACTAGCACATGATCTCACTGCAGGGTCAAGAGGCGAATGAAAATGGAAAAACCTCGAAGGGAATTTCCAGATCCAATTAAACTTTTTTTTTTTTTAACCAAGTTTGTAACATGTTTGTCAAAAGCCGAAAGAAATCACAACTACTAGAAGCTTTTCTGGTTTTTATTGAGCCAGACTGTTTTCAGATGGGGAAAACATGACTTGGCTGGAGAGGATAGCCAAATGCTCCTAAGAAAAACCACCTTGGAAAACAAAACAAAAACCAAAACCCTCCAATCTAGTTACAAGCTGAGTAAAATGTTTTTACCACCTCCTTCTTCCCCTGAGTCCTGGGCTTGCCTGACGCCAATATTTCATAATAGATCAAATCAAATGGATAATGGTGGAGTCTCGGACGGGCAGGCCCAGAGCGGCTGCACCGCGGCTCAGCTCCCTTCTGGCTCTAGCAATCAGACAGACCACGGCAGGGCTCCCCCGGCCCGCTGGCTGCGTCACTCTTCCCAGCAAGGCTAAGGAATCTGCTAGGAGTAAGATTTTGCACTTTGCCTCACAGTAAAGGAACAAGGGTATTGGGGGAAAGGGGAGGAGGGTAGTCACAGGTCATGGGCCTTTTTTTTTTTTTTTTGCCAATCCTGGGGCTTGAACTCAGGGCCTGGCCGCTGTCCCTGAGCTTCTTTTGCTCAGGGCTAGCACTCTACCACTTGAGCCACAGCACCACTTCCGGCTTTTTCTGTGTATGTGGTACTGAGGAATGGAACCCAGGGCCTCATGCATGGTAGGCAAGCACTCTACCACTAAGCCACCTTCCCAGCCCTGCTGGGCTTAGCAATAAAGCATCATTTCCAGGTGCTCTTTCCCGAACCTGTAGTGGGCCTCGTGCTATTGTCCATCTAAATCTGCATGGCTTCATTCCTCACCATTAAATGTGGACATTCAGTGCACTTGAATATAGAGTCTGTGGCTCACATTTCCTGCATGAAGAGCAGGAAATGTTTCTCTCTTTCTCTATTTTCCTCTACTTAACTCTGTTAGACTAAAATAAACCCTTGCTAAAACTTTCCCCAAAATGCAATTAAATAAAACAAAATTAAATAATAGGATGTAAGAAAGTTGGTTGAGGGTGGATATGGCGGCTCATTGCTGTAATCCCAGCTACTCAGGAGGGGAAGAACAGGAGAATCCTCCTGGTTTGAGATCAGCCCAGAAGGAGGGGGAGGGGAGGAAGCGGACAAGACACCCCCCTCCCCACCCCCACCCCCACTTGTGAACAAGCTGGATTATGGTGATACGCATCTGTAATCTCCACTATGGATGGCAGTCTGAGACTGGCTGTAGACAAACAGAAAAATTACTAAAGCTAAAAAGCGCAAGGGGTGTAGCTCAAGTGGCAGAGGCCTGCCACTTGAAGAAAGAAGGATAGAAAGGGGAGGGAGAAAGGAGTTGAAAGAAGTTAAGAGAAATGACTAAGGACCTGATAAAGCCTCTTTGGACTTAGGTTTTAAATAACAGTCACTGGAGGTTTTCCCATTAGGGAAGTCATATATATACATATGTGTGTGTGTGTGTGTGTGTGTGTGTGTGTGTGTGTGTGTATCCCTTTGGTGGGATTCTAGCGAGCAGGATGGAGGAGTGGAAGGAACAGACTAGAAAAGGGTGGGCTCCAGGGCCCTCCTTTCCTGCTGTGCTCTTCCCCCCACTCTCCTGACTGCCTTGAGAGCCTTCACCCCTGCCACTCCCCAGGACCAGGTCTAACTGGTTGCCCAGGAGGAATCGCGCCCTAGCACCCATCCTCTTCCATGCCTAAGAGGTTTAGCACCTTCCCTAATTCCCTTTGGCTTTGGGGCTCAGACCAGGGTGGCAGACAACAGCCTTAATCAGTGCGTTGCTGAGGGAAAAGGGAAAGGACCAAAATATTTCTGGGATCCACTGTGGCTTCCCAGTGTCCCACACTGCCCCCGTGTGGTAGGTCTAGGGAGCCCAGAGAGAACCAGAGCCCGGGGGCTGGAAGGACACCACTCCAGACCACTAAAATACAGGGGAGGGGAAACTGAGGCCCACAATGGCTCAAGAAGTGCAAAAGACAGGGTTCCTAAGATGAGTATTCCTGAGGAGTCTGCATGGAGCTCAAACCTCACAACGGACCAGACAGTCGCTGCCGGTGTTAGCTCCACTTCACTGAGAAGGACCTGAAGCTGGGGACCTTCAGTCCATCTCAACAAGAAAAAGAGGGAGCTGGGTGTGGTTGCACACATCTGTAATCTCAACACAGGGCAGGTTGAGGCAGGAGGATTGAGAGTTCAGTGAACTTCAAGGCCCACCCAAGAAGAGGAGGAGTGGGGTGGGAGGGGATCATCACCCAGGGCTTTGGGGGGGGGGGGCGGGATGCCAGAGGGGTTACCACACTGGGGTGTGCAGGAGAAGGAAAGGAAATGGGATCAAATTGGGCAAAAGAGTCTGTGTCACTCCTCACCTGCCAGATATCAGAGGACTTACAAGGCTGAAGGAGACCAGCATGGTGGCTCACACCTGTAATCCCAACCACTCAGGAGACAGAGGTCAGGAAGATTGTGTTTCAAGGCCAGTCATTATCAAGACACCATCTCAACACATAAACGGGCAGCATGGTGTACTCATGCCATCCTGCTAGGTGGAAAGCATGAAAGGTTGCAGTTTGGGACAGCCCAAACAAAACCATTTGGAGGGGGGAAAAAAGGACTAGGGTGTGGCCCAGGGGGGTAGAGCACCTGCCTAGCAATTACAAGGCCCAGAATTCAAACACCAGGACTATTAAAAGAAGAAAGGAGGGAAGGAGGGAAAGAACTACTGATTCCAAGTATGGAAATTTATTCTATGCAAACCCCGAACATCTGAAAACTGAGGCTTTTTATTGACACATATTAGTTAACAGCTTAAAACCAAAAATGGACCCCGTACCAGAGTAGCATAAAAGACCGTGTTAACCGAACTGCTGTGCATGCAGACATTAAAGTGTAATGCAGCTTGGGAGGGTTGGTGAGAGAGCACCTCGTACCCTGACGTGGGAGAGGACCTTGTAAATACTCTAAGCAAAGAACACAATTTAGGGAATGGCATGTGCAGTATGACCCCATTTAGAAAAATCTAGAAGGATGAAAGCAAAGTTGTTAAGTCTGGTCCCTTGAGTTTTAGTGGAGAATTTTCACTCCTTTATAGATTTTTTTTTCTGGTAATATGTAATTTTTAAACGCAGCAGACATCATTTTTTGTAATAAAAATACACAAATCTGGAGGGAAAGGAAAATAATCAATGAAAATAGGGGTTTTCCCTGGGAGGATTTTGCAGTCTGGGTGGTGAGCAAGGATCTTGGCACCTCTGGTATGGCTTAACATTAACAAACAAACAATAAAATCACAGAAGGAGATCTGCTAGTACATTCTTAGGAGTGCAGAATAAAGTAGCCAGTGAGGCTGGGGCATGGCTCAAGTGGTAGAGCATCTGTGTAACAAGCACAAGGTGGTGAGTTCAAACCTTAGTACAGCCAAAAAGAAAAAAAAAAAGTGGAACCAATTTTGGGGGAAGGAGTTGGTATAAACAGACTTCTTGAGGACTGGTCTGTATCCCAGGATCAAACCAACCATGCACTGAAAATATCTGGAGTGGGAAATTGCATCTGTATTGAACAGTCATGGCCTCTTTCCTGTCCTGTTTCATAAGAACTACAGCATAACAGCTATTTATATAACCCCTGACCTTGCATCTGGTGTTGTAAGTGATCTAGAGACAATTCAAAGTACATGGTAGGATGGGTGGATGCTATATGCAAATTATAGTATCGTTTTGTAGAAGAGATTTGAGCATCCACCCAGTTTGACATCTTCGGGCAGTCCCTGGACCTGTCGCCTACAGATACCAAGATACTGGGGTTTGAACTCAAAACGTTGCGCTTGCTAGGCAGATGCTCTACCACCTGAACCACTCCATTTCACAGAGCACAGACTGGAGGCTGAGAGGACTAATCAACATTATCTAAAGTCAAACGGCAGATCCCTCAAGAGAAGATTTAATACCAGATCCACCTCATCCCCAACCTCTGTTTCGGGCAGCCATGCTGCCCAAATTCTCTGAGGACAAAGAATGGTCATTTTCTCAGATAACAAAACAGCTTATGGGATTCAAACCCAAACATGACCATAAATGTCCAAGAGAAAAGTCCCCTCCCCCCGCCCCCACCTCCGGGCAGAGCACCTCCCAGTGCCACAGTCCTAGCCAGATTCTACACAGGAAAAGGATGGCAAAAGCTTGCCCATCATTGTCCTGGGCACAGCATTTCCAGTGAAACAGAGATAAGACTCTGTAGCCCACTCAGTGGCTCATATCTATAATCCCAGCTACTTGGAAGGCTGAGCTTGCGAGTATCACAGATGGAGGCCAGCCTGGGCAAAAGTTTTCAAGACCCTATGCCAACCAGTAGCTGGGTGAAATGATACACCAAGGTGATACACACATGACATCCCTGCCATGTGGGAGTCTGAGAGGATCACAGGAGGACCACAGTGAGAACCATTCCATCTCAAGGGAAAGAGCTGGGGCTGGGAAGGTGGCTCAGTGGTAGAGTGCTTGCCTCGCCTGCATGAAGCCCTGGGTTGGATTCCTCAGTACCACATACACAGAAAAGGCCAGAAGTGGTGCTGTGGTTCAAGTGGTAGAGTACTAGCCTTGAGCAAAAGAAGCAGTGCCCAGGCCTTGAGATCAAGCCCCAGGACTGGCAAAAAAAATTCATATATGTATGTGTGTATACATATAGTTACAGATATGTATAGAGGAAAACTATATACTTATATGAAAAGAAGTGAACATATATGAATTAGAATATTACTTTTTGGTTGTCTGGTGGTACACACCTGCAATCCCAGCACTCAGGAGGCTGAGGCAGGAGAATTGAGACTGGACTCTATATCAACTCTGTCTTGTTTAATATTCATTTAATCAACGTCATTTTCTAGCACTGCAGGGTTATGCTCACTTTTTTTAAATGCTTTGCTTTTTTTTTTTGATTTTTGGTATTTTCTCATGTTTCCCAGAAGATCATTACTGATTGCATCTTTTTTTATGTAAAATCATATTTTGTATTGGAATCAAATTTCATTGAAATTCCAGCCATTTAACCTGTCCAAGTCTTCTACTGCCTTTTATTTAAAATGGAAATTGTTTCTAATTTGATATGAACATGTTTTTGGATCTAAACTCAGAGAAAGCAGTTAATGGCGTTTCTGGATCATAACTGCTCATCGTCATCAGTCTGTGCCAGGCTCGCTTATTTCACTGATTTATTTCCTTTTAATCCCATTTCCTATCCCCTGTGTCCATCTGCCCATCCCCTAGGCAAGCATTCTATGTTTAATGTTTGTCTTTTAATTTGAGGATGTTTTTAAAACACGCATATGGTTATTTGGCAAGTTACTTAGCATAAATCTCATGCTGTTTCCCACTTTTTTTTTTTTTTCATAAAGCATGATGTAGTTAGGATTTCTTTATTTGAGGGGAGGTTCTAGGATTAGAACTCCAGGCTTCAGGCACTCTAGCCTGCCCTTTTTGCTTGAGTGGTTTTGGGGAGGGGGAGAGGGCGTTGTTGTAGCTAGGATTTACATTTGTGACCTCGACTCATCTCTAATAAACTACCAAAAAGAAAAAAGCAGAAATGGAGCTGTGACTCCAGTGGTACAACACTATCCTTGGGGGGGCGAGGGGAGTTCAGGGACAGCACCCAGACCCTGAGTTCAAGCCCTGGACCAGGAAAAAAAGGACAATAATAATTAAGAAAAATGAGAGGGGCTGGGAAGGTGGCTCAGTGGTAAAGTGCTTGCCTTGCATGCATGAGGCCCTGGGTTCGATTCCTCAGCACCACATAAGCAGAAAAAGCTGGAAGTGGCGCTTTGGCTCAAGTGGTAGGGAGCTAGCCTTAAGCTGAAGAGCTGAGGGACAGTGCCCAGGCCCGGAGTTCAGGCCCCATGACCGACAAAAAAAAAAAAAGAAAGAAAGAAAAATGAGAGAGGAGGGGATTGGGGAGGGAGGAATGAGCAGAGGAGACGCATTGTGAGCATAAAAGGCTTTGTTGAATGGCACCTCCTTCCGACTGGTACTGAAAGACACTGAGTAAAATACAGACAATCGAGACTGTATTAGAAAAAAACGACCAGAGGAAAGGAAGTGCAGAGGTTCTGAGTTCAAATCCCAGAAGAAAGGGAAGGGGAGAGGAGGGGAGGGAAAGAGAGGAGAGGGGAGGGAGAGGAGAGGGGGATCCTGACTCACTGCTTATGTCTGTCTGTCTGTCCACCTCTGTCCCTCCTCTTCCCCCCCCTTTCCCTGCTCTCCCCTCCCCCTCTACCCCTTCCCCTCCTCTCCCCTTTCTCCTGCCCTTCCTCCCTGCCCCTCGCCACGCCCTGCCATGCTCCGCCCCCTTGCCTCAATCTGCCCCTCGCTCTGCCACACCCCGCCCCTCGCCACGCCCCCTTGCCTCCCCGCCACCCTCCGCCCCTTGCCTCAATACGCCCCTCCTTCGCCCCTCCCCTTCGCCCCGCCCTCGCCCCTCCGCCACGCCCCCTTGCCTCTCCGCCCCCTTGCCTCAATACGCCCCTCGCTTTGCCACGCCCCTCCCCGCCGCCGCCACGCCCCTCGCCACGCCCCCTTGACTCTCCGCCCCCTTGCCTCAATACGCCCCTCGCTTTGCCACGCCCCTCCCCTTCGCCACGCCCCTTGCCACGCCCCCGCCCGCAGGCTCCCTGTTCTCCGCCCTGAAGCCCCCGGACGCCGTGTTCAAGGTGGTCTTCTGGCTGGGCTACTTCAACAGCTGCCTCAACCCCGTCATCTACCCGTGCTCCAGCAAGGAGTTCAAGCGCGCCTTCCTGCGCCTGCTGGGCTGCCGCCGCCGGCGCCGGCGCCGCCGCCTGGGCCCCGACGGGCCGTGGACGCTGGAGCGCTCGCAGCGCCGGGACTCGCTGGACGACGGCGGCAGCTGCCTGAGCGGCAGCCAGCGGACGCTGCCGTCCGCCTCGCCCAGCCCGGGCCGCGCGCGCGCCGCGCCGCCGCCGCCGCCGCCGCCGCCGCTGGAGCTGCGCGCGCTGCCCGCCGCGCCCCGCGCGCTGCTGAGCCCGCCCGCGCCCCCCGGCCGCCGCGCGCTGCGCCCCGGCCCGCTCCACGCCTTCCGGCTGCTGCCCGAGCCCGCCGGCCCCGCCGGCCCGGGCGACCCCGCGCAGGTCGCCAACGGGCAGCCGGGCTTCAAGAGCAACATGCCCCTGGCGCCCGGGCCCTGCTAGGGGCGGGGCGGGGCGAGGGCGGGGCGTCCGGGAGGGATGGGCGGGGCGCCCCGGGGGCGGGGCGTCCGGGAGGGTGGGGCGAGGGGCGGGGCGTCCGGGAGGGGCGGGGCGTCCGGGAGGGGCGGGGCACGGGGCGGCTGCTTTTCTGGCAGGGGCATGGTGCCAGGTATAGGAGAGCTGGCCGAGCATGCGGGGAGCACGGGGCCCACGCCCCATCCATCTCTCCCTCTCCGTCCCCTCTCCCTCTCCTGCCCTTCCTCCCTCCCCACGCCCCACCCATCCCTGTTCCTCTCCCCTCCCTTTCCCTTCCTCTCCCCCTTTCTCTACATACCTCTCTCTTCTTCCTCTCTGTGCTCTTTCTCTGCCTCCCTCTTCTCTCCTCTCCCCGTCCTCTGTCTTCCCTCCCCCCCCCCTGTATATATCGATGCCGAGTTCCTGTCTTCGCGTATTTAACTGTGTGTGCACACGCGCGGTGCCCGCCTGGTCTGCGTGTATGTGCGTGTGTGTGCGTGTGCATCGCAGCGTGAGTGTGCACGTGTGTGTGCATCACAGCGTGAGTGTGCACGTGTGTGTGCATCACAGCGTGAGTGCATGTGTGTGCATGCGTGCATGAGTGTGTGCGTATGCATTGCAGCGTGAGTGCATGCGTGTGTGCATCGCAGCGTGAGTGTGCACGTGTGCGTGTGTGTGCATCGCAGCGTGAGTGCATGTGTGTGTGCATCGCAGCGTGAGTGTGCATGTGTGTGTGCATGCGTGCGTGTGTGTGCATCTCAGTGTGAGTGTGCATCGCAGCGTGGGTGTGCGTGCGTGTGTGCATCTGTGTGAGTGCATCGCAGCGTGGGTGTGCATGTGTGCGTGAGTGTGCGTGCGTGTGCGTGCGCGTGCATCGCAGCGTGAGTGTGGCAGGCCCCAGGGCTGGGGCGCCGCTCGCGGGGTGACCCCGTCCCTCTCCGCCCCTTTCGCTGTCCCCGCCAGGACGGCACTGTGACGGGTCTATTAAAGTCATTTGTCCTGTGCGGCCTCGCGTGGTTTGTGGCCTGGAGCATCCGCTGCCGCTTCCCTTTCAGATCGCGTGAGGCCGCAGCGCCCGGCCTCCCCGCCCCTGGGCTCCTGGGCCCCCTCTCTGCCCCCGCCGGGGCTGCGTCCCGACGCTGAGGATCTGGGTGAGGAGCTGCAGTGACCCCTGGACATGTCGCTCTGCACAGACACACGGCCCCAAACCCAAGAGGATCTCACACACACCCACACACACACACACACACACACACACGGCTGCTTTGTACCTGGCTTGTGCAGAGCACTTCTTAGGGAGGCGGTAGGAGAAAAACCATCCACAGATGGTTGGGGAAGGACCTGGAGTTTGTTGGGTGAGGACCACTAGCCAGCCAGGGCCGGCCTTCCAAGTCCCTTGGCCTCATGTTGCACCTCTGGCTGGTGGGGCTCTTTTTCTTTGGTACCAAAAGCAGGGGTGTAGTTCTCAAACTCAGAGTCACTGGGTTATTCAGGAAGCGTATTGGAAAAAATACAGGCATGTGGATGGGAGCTGGTGGCTCACGCCTGTCATCCTGGCTGCTCAGGAGGCTGAGATCTGAGGATCGTGGTTCAAAGCCAGGCTGGGCAGGAAAGTCCATGAGACCCTTAACTCTACTTAACCACTAGAAGATGGGAAATAGAGCTGGGGCTCAATGTGGTAGAGCACTAGCCTTGAGTGAAAGAGCTCAGGGTCAGCACTCAGGCCCTGAGTTCAAGCCCCACAGCCAACAACCAAAAACGTTCTCCACACTCAGAGGACGAAGCTAGGCATGGTACACACCCGTTGGCAAAAAGCAAGTATTTTTCTCAAAATAACCAGTGCAGAAAAGGCCTAGAGACCCAACTCAGTGGTCGAGCCTGCCTAGCAAGCAGGGAGCCCTGAGTTCAAACACCAATACCAAAAAAAAAACGCCAAGCATGGTGGTTCATTCCTCCAATCCCAGCTATTCTATATAGGAGGTTGGCCCAGGAAAGAGAGAAAAAGAAATTACACCTTATCTGAAAAATAAAGATGAAAAGGTGGTGCTGGGAAGGTGGCTCAGTGGTAGCGCACTTGCCTAGCATGCATGAAGCCCTGAGGTCAATTCCTCAGTACCACAGACAGAAAAATCAAGTAGTGGTGCTGTGGTAGAGTACTAGCCTTATGCAAAAGAAGCTCAGGGACAGTGCTCAGGTCCTGAGTTCAAGCCCCAGGACTGGCAAAAAAGAAAGAAAAAGGGAGATAGGGCTGGAGACTTTGCTCAAGTGGCCCAGCAAACTGAAGTCCCTTAAAGTCTATCACACGCACACACACACACACACAGCCTCTCGAGCCATAACGCCAACATGGCTTTTTGCTGGTTGTTCTGGAGCTAAAGTCACATAGACTTTCCCACCCTCAAGCTGCAGTCCTCCAGGCCTCGGCCTCCTTGGTAGGAAAATCCCAGGGGTGTGCCTAGGGGCCTGCTCGCAGCTTTTCCCTTAGGCCTCATCTCTGTTAAGGGTCCTGTCTGACCCGCCTCACAGTAGGCCCCGGGGTCTCTGCTGAGAGGAGGGGGCCTGGCTCCATGCCCGGTGTGTCTGTGTGTCTCTGTGTCTGTGTGTGTCTGTGTCTCTGTGTCTGTCTGTGTCTGTCTCTGTGTCTATGTGTGTCTATGTCTCTATGTTTCTGTGTCTGTGTCTGTCTGTGTCAATGTGTGTGTCTGTGTGTCTGTGTCTGTGTGTCTGTGTGTATCTATGTGTCTGTCTGTGTCTGTGTGTGTCTGTGTCTATGTGTGTGTCTGTGTGTCTCTGTGTCTGTGTGTGTCTGTGTCTGTGTGTCTGTGTGTGTCTGTGTCTGTCTGTGTGTGTCTGTGTCTGTGTCTCTGTGTGTCTGTGTCTGTGTCTGTGTGTCTGTGTGTCTGTCTGTGTCTGTGTGTGTGTGTCTGTGTCTCTGTGTGTCTGTCTGTGTCTGTGTGTGTGTCTGTGTCTGTGTGTCTGTGTGTTTGGGGGGGATGGGGGTTGAGGGGAGAATCGATGTGGGGTCCAGGTGTGTGGGTTCCTGCAGTGGGCTCCGTGCACGCCCCTTGCCAGGCGGCCGCGTCCCGGGCCCGCGCTCCCCGGACCGCGTTGGTCGCTGCCCAGAGCCGCATCCTTCCTTCCTTCCTTCCTTCGGGGAACCAGCGCCTCCGTCCCGGCGCGGGGCCTCGGACAGCGGCCGGCGGCGCCACCTGGTGGCCAGCGCGGGAAGCGACGCGGGCGCGCGACGCTGGGCCGGGCAGCCGTCCCTGCAGCCGGGCTGGTGTGGCCGCTCTGGGCATGGCTGGCCAGGGCTCCACACAGCTGCCCGGCCACTTCAGTAGGGAGAATGCGGGGGGGGGGGGGGGGGGGGCTGGAGGTGAGGAAGGCCTGCACAGTTCCAACAGGCCCAGGTCTCTGCTGTGCCTTGATTGATCACTAGCTCAGCAGGGGCAGGGACAGTCAGTCACCGGTGCCTGCTGGGCCGTCCTGGCTTTGGGCTCCTCTCTTCCTTTGGAGCACTTTGCCTTCTGTCATGAGATGGAAAGACTCCGATGTGAAGCGCAGACTGGGTGCCCAGCTCGAATCCCACATTTAGTTCCTGAATGTTCCCAGCAAAAAGCAGCTTTGAAGCAATGCGCTGGGGCTGGGGCCTGTCATCCTAGCTCCTCAGGAGGCTGAGATTCTGAGGCTCTGGCTCGAAGCCAGTCCAGACCGGGGGGAAAAAAACCTGTGAGACTCTTTTCTCCAGTGAACCACCAAAAAGACAGAAGTGGCGCTGTGGCTCGCCTTGAACAAAAGCAGCTCAGGGACAGTGGCCAGGCCCTGAGTTTTAAGCCCTCGAAAAGGGGGGTGGGGTGGGAAGGGAGCCAGCTAGTACATTGCCTGTTACATTCTAGGCAATACAGTTTGTGCTGGCCCTCCAAACATAGCTACATTCTGTCTCCTGTAACCTGTCATCTGAAATGGGAAAAAGAAAATCTTAGCAGATTTCATCAAGATCCAGAGACAGGAAGATTATCCTGGATTATCCCATTGGGTCTAACATCAGAAGGGTCCTACTAAGCTAGGGGCACAAAGGGGTCGGGCATAGCAGAGTGATGAGAAGCAGTATAGAGAGAGACATCTGAAGAAGCCTCGCTGCTCACTGAAGATGGGAAGAGACCGCCCCATAGAGGATGGCTGGAGCCTCTGGGAGGCGGGCAGGGCATCGAGAGGCAATGCTGACACCCTGACTTCTGCCCATGGGAAACTGCCCACAGACTCCTGAGCTCCAGAGTTGCAAGAGAACAAAGGTTTGTGGGTTGGTGACTTGGCATCTGTTGTGTCTCCTGACAGCATCTTCGGGAAACCACAAGACATCTTAGCAAGCATCAGACTACCTGGGGGCGGTGGGGAGGGCAGCGCTCGCCCCAGTCTGGGGTTTGCCAAATCCTGGCCCATCCCTCTCCAGGAAGAAACCAGAGGAGGTAGAAAGCGGCTACCGCCAGGTGCTGGTGGCTCACGTCTGTCATCCTAGCTACTCAGAGGCTGAGATCTGAGGATTGTGGTTGAAAGCCAGCCCAGGCAGGAAAGTCATGAGACTCATCTCCAATGAACCACCTGAAAAACGGAAGTGGCGTTATGGCTCAAGGGGTAGAGCGCTCGCCTTGAGCTGAAGAGCTCAGGGACAGTGCCCAGGCAGGCCCAGAGCTCAAGACAGAAAGCTGCTACTTGAGACTGGGTAACAAAGTGTGGAAGTATTCTTAGCTCAGGGTTCTAGAGGCTAGGAAATCCAAGGCCTGGCTCCATCACCTAGCGAGGACTTCTCAGAACTGCACCCATCTACGGAGCATCTCCGGTGAGTCAGCACAGCGGACTAGTACATCTCTATTATTATTAGTGTTGTTATTACTGTAGCCATGACAACCATCCCAGGGACCCGCCCCTCCTCACAACCTCACTGAATCCTGATCACCTCCCAAAGGCCTCACCGCCAAAGGTGGATTTGAAGTGTTAGGCCGTCCTTACAATGATGTCATTACATTGATGGATGTCATTACATTGATGAACAGTAAATTGAGGTTCCCAACACACCAGTTTATGCTGGGGAACAGCTCGGAGATGGGGAGCAGTGGGGGGTGAAGGGAATGATGACACAGATTCAAAACAGCAATGGTTAATCCATGTCCCTTCTAGTGTATGCCTATGCCTTCCTTAAACTAGGGGAGAGCCAGGTGCTGGTGGCTCACTCCTAATACTCCTCACCCCTCGGGAGGCTGAGATCTGAGGATCACAGTTCAAAGCCAGCCCAGGTGGTAATGCCCATGAGACTTGTATCTCCAATGAACCACCAAAAGGCCAGAAGTTGAGTTTTAATCTAGTAATAGAGTGCTAGCTTTGAGTAGAAAGGCTCACAGACAGTGCCCAGGCCCAAAGTTCAAGCGACACACACACACACACACACACACACACACACACACACACACACACGGCTATGAGGGCCCATTTTACCCCTAGGAGATGGTTTTGTCACCGAGCGCAGGTGAGGGTTGGTGAAGTTTTCCTTTAACAGTAAGGACTCTTCACTGTGGATCCTTGACTTCCATCTCAGAATAAGAACTTCTGGACAAATCACGATGGCAAGAAGACTTGGCAGAGCTTTTTTGAGTACTATGCAAGCAGGCAAGCAGACACACAGAAGGGCAGGGCGTACTCTAACTCAGTGTGGGTGCTCTCATGGAGAGACAGAGATACACAGCTCCTTGGCTGTTGGGGTATTTATATGGTAAAGACAGGGGGTCTGGCTTCAAAGTTGTCTTTGCTCTGATCATACCTGGTAAGTTTCCTGGTAAGGATGCATCCTGCCATAAAAAAAAAAAAAAAATCCTTATTCTTGAGATAAGAGGGCACCCTGTTATCTGCATTTGGGGGAGGTTACTTAAGTTTGGAGGAAGCAATTTTCTCAGGAAGGCATAGATCCTGCGAGGCAAGTGTTCATGGTTGGGGTGAGAAATCCTTCTCTCAGGAAGGGATGCACCCTGTTGTCTCTTTTCGAAGATGGCTCTTCTGTGTTTCTAAATACCATACTTCTGAATTACCTTTACTAGGCAGCAGGAATCTGGCTTCAGTTTATGGGCTGGAGTCTTTTTTTTTTTCTTCTTTTGTGCTGGTACTGGGGCTTTAACTTAGAGCCTCAGGCGCTTGCTTGGCTTTTTCTACTCAAGGTTGGGGTTCTACTGCTTGAACCATACTCCTCTACTTCCAGCCTTTTCCTCCTTCATTGGAGGTAAGATTTTTAGCTTCCCACATAGCTAGGATTAGAGATGTATAATGTGAGTTATCAACATTTACCTTGTTAGAAATTAAAACTGAAAAGTGGTGATAATGCATTGAAGATGACAATATGCCTATTAATGCTAACCTAAGTGTTTTTAAAAAATATATATATTTAAAAGAAAAACAAAACGGTGCAGTGCCAGGTGCCAGTGGCTCACGCCTGTAATCCTAGCTACTCAGGAGGCCAAGCCAGCCCAGGGCAATAATGTCTGAGAGTCTCTTCTCCAATAAATGACTCAGAGAAAGCTGGAAGTGGCGCTGTGGCTCAAGTGGTAGAGCGCTAGCCTTGAGCCCCAAAGGGGCTCAGGGACAGTGCCCAGGCCCTGAGTTCAAGCCCCAAAACACACAACACAGTGAGACTGAAGCAAGCTAGACTAGGGGAAATGAGGTGTGCTAAGTGTTAGGAAAATGGAGGAGAAAGGAAGGAAATAGGGGCTCCAACTTCCACAGGCAAGGACTGTTAATTGAGATAGAGCAGCCAGGGCACAGCCTCCCCACGGGCTTAGAGACTGCGGTGTATAGAGCTGGGACAGGAGCTGGGTTTTTCTGGGGTCTGAGCCAGGAGGCAGAGGGTAATTAAAAGGCCTTTAGTGTTTACAGCTCGGCCTGCAGCAAGCAGTCTGCACTTACCTCTGGGTGGCTTGCTTGACCTCTGTATGCACCTGGGAAAACTGGCCTGGGGCTCAATCCTTCATAGTCCATTGTTGGATACATGGAAACAATGTGCCCAGAGGGGAGTGGCAAGTCCTTCACTAAGTTACAGCACTCTCAGGAGACACTCATTCCCGTACGTCCCTTAAAAATAAAGGACTAGGGCTGGGAAGGTGGCTCAGTGGTAGAATACTTGCCTAGCATGCATGAATGCCTGGGTTCCATTCCTCAGTACCACAGAAACAGAAAAGCCTGGAAGTGGCACTGTGGCTCAAGTAGGGTGCCTTGGGCAAAAGAAGCTCAGGGTTAGTGCCCAGGCCCTGAGTTCAAGCACCAGGACTGGCCAAAAGCAAGGAAGGGAAGGGAAGGGGAGGGGAGGGAAGGGAGAAAGGAGGGACCAAAGTCATTTAGGGGAAAATGAGGCAGGATAAGTTAGGAAATGGAGGCCTGGTGCATACCAGGTGCATACCACGCAGATGCATGGTATTTAGAAACACAGAAGTGCTGTCTTTGTTTCAAAGAGACAACAGGATGCATTCCTTCCTGAGAGATGTAGTTCTCACCCCAAGAATTAATATTTGTCTGGCAGGATGTAGGCCATCCTGAGAAAAATGCTTCCCTGCTGCGAAGGTGGCTCAGTGTTAGTGTGCTTGCCTTGCATGCATGAGGTCCTGGGTTCGATTCCTCAGCACCACATAAGAAAAAAGCCGGAAGTGGCGCTGTGGCTCAAGTGGTAGAGCACTAGCCTTGAGCTGAAGAGCTGAGGGACAGCGCCCAGGCCCAGAGTTCAGGCCCCATGACAAGAAAGAAAGAACGAACAAAGAAGGAAAGAAAGAAAGATGCTTCCCCCAAAACCTAAGCGCCCTCCTCCCCAAAATACAACACAAAATAAATAAAAAAATTTTAAAAATGCAGACAACATGATGCCTTCATCTCAAGGATAAGGATCTGTTTCATGGCAGGATGCATTCTTTTTAAATTAAGTTTTTTATTGTGAAAATACTGTACAGAGGGGTTACAGTCACATGAACAAGGTCATGAGTACATTTCTTATCCAGCATTGTTGCCTCCTCCTTTGTTTTTCCCCTTGCCATTGCAGGATGCATTCTTACCTGAAAAGAATGCCCAAAACATCCAGAAACTCAAAAATGCAACAGCAGGAGGGATTAGAAGAAAGATAAACACCTACCTTTGAGTAACTTTGAAGCTAGACCCCCTGCTTTTACCATATAAATACCCCAACAGCCACGGAGCTGGTCTATCTCCCTGTGAGAGCACCCACACTCCGTTACAGTGTGCCCCTGCCTGTTTGTCTGTTTGCTGTCTGTCTGCTTTCCTGCTTGCATATGTACTCAGTAAAGCTCTGCCAAGCTTTCTTACCATCATGACTTGTCCAGAAATTCTTAATCTGGGATCCAAAGCAAGAAGCCTAAGTGAAGAGTTCCTACATTTAACTTCACTAACTCTCACCTGCATCCGGTGGCCGGAAATTGCTTTAAATGCTTGCAGCTCATTGGTTGAATAGAAGACAGCTGGAGGGTTGGGGCTTGGCAATGTGCAAGGCCTGAAGATAAAACCAACTAGGACCTCCTGTTTCCTAGCTCACCCAGTCTGCTGCACACTCACAACACGAAAATCAGCTTAAGAAAACACAGGGATAGGTCTGAGAAGGTGGCTCAGTGGTAGAGCGCTTGCCTTGCATGCCTGAGGCCCTGGGTTCGATTCCCCAGCACAACATAAGCAAAAAGAAAAAAGCCGGAAGTGGCGCTGTGGCTCAAGTGGTAGAGCGCTAGCCTTGAGCTGAAGAGCTGAGGGACAGCGCCCAGGCCCAGAGTTCAGGCCCCATGACCAGACCCCCCAAAAAAAAAGAAAAGAAAAGAAAGCACAGGAATATTATGAGAACAGTGGCTTTGGAGAGAAGACTTCTCAAATGAGGTCATATGTAATCATCTTTCTAAACACGAGCACCAGCACCAGAGTGTGTGTGTGTGTGTGTGTGTGTGTGTGTGTGTGTGTGTGTGTGTGTGTGTGTGTGTGTGTGTGTGTGTGTGTGTGTGTGTGTGTGTGGAGGATGGAGGGAGGAAGAAGAAGAGTGAAAGAAATAAAGACACAAGTTTCTCCTCCCTGCTTTTAGGCCAAGAATAACAGAAGTTTTCCGTAACCCAAGATGGCGACCTCTATGCCGGTGAGTCCGTACGGTGACGTCACAGGGGAACTTCCTTCCCGCGGCGCCGCCACGACCCTTCCCAGGATGCCTTGCGTCCGGTGACGTCACTGCCCGGCGCCGACGGAAGCGGCCCTGACGGAAAGGAAATAAAAGGTCTCAAAGGCTGGACCGGTGGAGGCGGGCGGCGCTGCGGGGCCGTGAGTATCCCGGCGGGGCGGTCGCGGGGCGGGAGGGAAGCGCGGGGCGGCGAGCGTCCCGTGGGGAGCGTTCTCGGCCTGGGCCCGGGAGCGGGGAGAAGCCGGGCCCCGCGGCGGCGGCGGCGGCGCGGTCTCCAGGGGAGGCCGTGGGAAGTCGGGCCGGGGCCGGGCCGGGCTTGGGGGTGCGGAGCCCCCCGGGCCGAGGCAGGGCCGGGCCGGGCTTGGGGGTGCGGAGCCCCCCGGGCCGAGGCAGGGCCGGGCCGGGCTTGGGGGTGCGGAGCCCCCCGGGGCCGGGGCGGGGCCGGGCTTGGGGGTGCGGAGGCCCCGGGGCCGAGGCTGGGCCGGGCCGGGCTTGGGGGTGCGGAGCCCCCCGGGGCCGGGGCAGGGCCGGGCTTGGGGGTGCGGAGGCCCGGGGGCCGAGGCTGGGCCGGGCCGGGCTTGGGGGTGCGGAGCCCCCCGGTTCGAGGCCGGGCCGGGCTTGGGGGTGCGGAGGCCCCGGGGCCGAGGCTGGGCCGGGCCGGGCTTGGGGGTGCGGAGGCCCCGGGGCCGAGGCTGGGCCGGGCCGGGCTTGGGGGTGCGGAGGCCCCCGGGCCGGCGTGCGGCTTCGCGGGGCGGGACTGCGGGCGGCCTGACTCTGACGCAGCTTCCGGAGCCCGGGGCGGGATCGGTGGCACGGTGTTCATTTTCTCCTCCTCCTCCTCTTCGGGGTCCCGGGCACTGTCCCCGAGGCGGGTTGGTTTGGTGTGTTTGGGGGGGGCTTTGGTTTACGTTCTGTAATT
The DNA here is from genome assembly GCF_019054845.1 of Dipodomys spectabilis. Classification (NCBI taxonomy): domain Eukaryota; kingdom Metazoa; phylum Chordata; class Mammalia; order Rodentia; family Heteromyidae; genus Dipodomys; species Dipodomys spectabilis. The sequence continues at coordinate 1,756,347 of NW_024870935.1, forward strand.
GCTCAAGGCTGACGCTCTTACCACTCGAGCCGTGGCTCCACTTCCGGCTTTTTGGTGGTTCCTGGGCGATGAGGGTCTCGCGGACTGCGGACTTCCCTGCCAGGGAACCGCAGTCCTCAGATCTGAGTCTCCGGAGGAGCGAGGATGCCAGGCCAGGCTAAGCCACTTAACGAGAGAGGGGCGGGGGGAGAGAATCTCGTGAATTCCGAGGCCCGGGCCAGCGCCTGGGCAGCAGTTTTTTTCCCTGTGCCAGGTGTGGTCACCCAGCCAGAGACGAGAGCCGCCCTTACCCGGCCCGGTTGCGAACTGGGGTCCTGATTAGGTCCACCTGAGCCGCGGCTTCTCTCCCACCACTGGCACGTGGGCCTTTCATCCCATCCTTTTGGTTAAGTCGGTGAGCCCAGTTTTGGCGTGGATTCCATTTTGAGCTCCACAAGAAATTAATTCTTGGGCTTCGTTGTGGCAATGCTGCCCCTCCTTCCCCCCCAAAAAAGGCTTGTTTTTTTTCCCCGCCCCCCCACAGTTTGGTTGTTCATTTCGAAGAGATTAAGGCTCTTTCTTGTTGCTGTTTTAGCTGCGGCCTCGTTTTTGCTACCTCAGCACAATGTTAACCGTGGAAGGAGAAATCATCTGGTTAGGGAGCCTGGGTTTAGTCTCCAGCTGCCCGTCTTCTTCCCCATCTCCTCTATTTCCCCCATGGGTTTCTTGTTGCTTAGAACAAGTTCTGCTATCAGATTTTGAGAACATAACAGCTAAAATGACACTTAGCATTATTTGTGGGTTTATTATAACAGTTCCAATGCGAGGAAGTTAGACTTCCTTTGGAAGTCATTGTTTCATTCAGTCTTCGCTGCAGTTAGGTGTGTGGCAGAATTTTTCATTATTAGCACCGTTACAAAGCAGCTGTTTTTCTCTTCCAGACTTTTAGCCTCGCCCCGCACACTGAATTCAGCATGGGGGAGAAGGCCGAGAACTTTAAAGTGCCAGAAGATCTAGTCAAGGGCTTAAAGGTTACAGATCCTCCAGAAACAGGAGGAGCCAGCCCAGCAGCTCCTGATCCCAGAGATCCGCATTCGCAGAGCAGGAAGCTCCAGGATGATAAGGGCAGTCTCCAGGAAGACCAGGTAGAAGAGGAGCACTTTCATGACTGTAGTGCCTCATTTGAGGAACCTGGAGAGCCTGAGACTGAGAGCAAAGCTGGTGAGGACCCCACTTCCTCGGAGCTAGACGAGGAATACCTAATCGAACTGGAGAAAGATATGCCAGAAGAAGAGAAGCAGGTAAATGTTGTGCACAATCTGCCTCTTAAACTGCTTTTAAAAATGAATAAATGTCAGCCAGCTGGGGACGGGATGTCTCATGCCAGGAGAATTTGTGAGATGAAGCCTGGCCCAGGTTACTTTTCTTCCCCCAGAAAAGCAAGCAAGTACGTGTGGCTGTAATAGTCTGCTTTGCCTGAGTAGAGTGACCAGTCCTGACCACAAGAGTAGCACTAGATCTGTCAGTAGCATGACAGAGAAGCATAGGGCTTTGCAGAGAAATTCCTGTTTTTCTGGGAACTTTTATCTTGTACTTCAGAGTCTAAGTTTTTTTCTAATCTATAGGTTTGAGTGCCTGTATAGGTAACACCGCTTATTTCATGACCTTTGCTAGGGTTGAAGTTTCTGATACGGACATTTTTATGACTGACAGTGCTTTTTTGTTGATCCCTAGCCAGCAAAGTAAGAGTTGAGGGTTTTTGTGGCGGCCTGGTTACAGAGGACAGTGGCTGGGTCTACAAAACAGCATTGCATTTAATGGTAGCTTTGTTTTGTTGAGCAGCAATGGGCTAGCCACTAAGCTGAGATGTTACTGAGTTTGAGTCCCCTCAACAGACTTTTGAAACATGTTACCATTCCCCAGAGTGGGGAAGTAACTTGCCTAAGATCGCACACCTGGAAAATGCCAGAACGGATTCTTGAACTCCTGTCCCTTTGATTTAGAAACAAAAGAAAACACCTTCCTATAAAGCTTCTTTGCCCCAGAACTGACCAAAACAGAAGCCTTGATCTCCTTCAACTTTATAATCTCAGGGACCAGGAGGTTTAAATAGTTAAATTGTCTTAGAGCTCATCTTAAAGAACCTGAATAATACAGTTAATGCCATCAGCGAGGGTGCAGATATGAATGTTGTGTGGGCCCGGGGCATGGTTGAGGTGATGGAGCATCTGTCTGCAGGTGGAAGGCCTTCGTTTAATTGCTTCATTAACGGGCTGTGTAAGAGGGTGGAGCAGGGAAACAGTGTGGGGAATGCCGGAAGTGGCACTGTGGCTCAAGTGATAGAGTGAGTGCTAGCCTTGAGCTGAAGAGCTGAGGGACAGCGTCCAGGCCCAGTGTTCAGGCCCCACGACCGGATTCCTACCCCCCCCCCCCCCGAAAAAAAAGCGTATTTGATTCAATTTTTTATTAATATAGAAGAGATACAGACTCAGCTCTAAGCCTTCATACTGCAGATTTTCCTTGTGCACTCAGATGTAAAGTAAAAGAGGTATTCTAATCAGCTGCTGCATGGGGTTGCAGTTCTCACATTCTGACAGGTTGCACCCAAACTTAAAAGCACTTAAGTTTTCTAGCTTGAGCTAGATACATGTGTGTTTTTCGTAAAATAATAATTCAAGTTTCCTCTAATATTTTAGCACATGCCTGGTAGATGGTGTTCTGCAATAGGTATATTTTACACCTTAGGTTTTTGTTGTTGTTGTTGTTTTTCCCAGTAGTAGGGCTTGAACTCTGGGTCGGGCACTGTCCCTCAGCTCTTCAGCTCAAGGCTACCACTCTACCACTTGAGCCACAGCGCCACTTCTGGTTTTCTGGTGGTTTATTGGAGATAAGAGTCTCACAGACTTTCCTGCCCGGGCTGGCTTTGAACCTTGATCCTCAGATCTCAGCCTCCTGAGTAGCTAGGATGACAGGTGTGTGAGTCACCGGCGCCCGGCCATCTTTTAACTCAGTGAATGGTATAGTATCACACAGCTATGATATCAGATATTGTATCAGTAATCTAATAAAAATAAGTTTACTGTGTTTGCCAGGGAAGAGTGGTGGTTATTCTCTTTACAGGAAGTCTGATTTAGCAGTGGTGTTCCCTCACTTTTTGTCCTAATCGTGTTGTAAGTAACTCGTCTTCCTTATAGAACCGTAGGAAGCAACCCTTCATCTTAAGTCCTCAGTTTTCTGGTTGGTTCTTCAGAAAGGGCAGATGCTGTCCGTATTTCCCACTTCAGTCACTTTTTCAGATGCATGAAAAATCTGCACATTCACTACACACCAGGCTAATTCTAGAAGTTAACTCATTCATCTGGCAGCCATCCATTAGTGCCCAGAATAAATAGAAAAAAACGTACACAGACTGTGGTCAGCAGCTCACGGCGCGCACTGCTGAACGAGAGGCAGCAGCTGTGCTTTCTCCTGTGTGTGAGTACAGTGTGGGGACCGTGGCCACATACTCTGTCCTGTGCACAGGTATAGCCCAGGTGCTTAGCATAGCGCCTGCACAATGCATGCCTTAAATGGAGGAACTTAGACTGAGATAAGAACGCAAGACACTGTGTTTAATCCTTAAGGATGAAAATTTCTCAAGAGTTCATTTTAGTTTCAGACATAATGTGTTCTCCTGCCTGAGTCCTGTGGTTGTGTGTGTGTAGGTAGGTAGGTAGGTAGGTAGATGTTACAGCATTATTGGTGATATCCATCCTGCCCACTTGGTTAAAGTGGTGTCCACTTCTTCCTGCAGCATAATTGTGATACATTTCCCATTGCAGTTACTACCTTAGGCAAATGTTTCCAGAGGGTTTTGTGTTTTTGGACAGGCTTGTTATGTATCCTGGGCTGGCAGAACTTACCTCCTGGCCTGGACCCCACAGACTGAGATGGTGGACCTGGGCAACCATGCCTGCTTCCTTCCTTTATTTTTTATTTATTTTTTTGGTCGGTTGTGGGGCTTGAACTCTGGGCTTGGGCACTATCCCTCAGCTCTTCAGCTCAAGGCGAGCTAGCTCTACCACTTGAGCCACAGCGCCACTTTGGTTTTCTAATGGTTTATTGGAGATAAGAATCTCACGAACAAAAAAAAAAAAAAAAAGAATCTCACGAACTTTCCTTGTCCTTGCTCGGCTGACTTTGAACCTCAGATCTCAGTCTCCTGAGTAGCTGAGCCACCGGTGCCTGGCCCTTCCTTTATTTTTATTTTGTTTGTTTCATGGTGGGGCTTGAATTCTGCGCCTGGGCGCTGTCCCTGAGATTTTTTATTTATTTATTTATTTGTGAGAATACTGTACAGAGGAGTTACAATTACATGGGCAAGTGTCCCTGAGATTCTTTTGCTCAAGGCTAGCACTCTACCACTTGAGCCACAACACCACTTCCAGCTTTTTCTGTGCTTAGATGGAGATAAGAAACTCAGGAAGAGGTTGGGAAGGTAGCTTAGTGGTAGTGTTTTTGTCTAGCGTGGATGAAGCCCTGGCTTTCATTCCCCAGTACCACATACACAGAAAAAGCCAGAAGTGGCCCTGTGGCTCAAGTGCTAGAGTGAAAGCCTTGAGCAAAAGAAGCTCAGGGACAGTGCCCAGCCCTGAGTTCAAGCCCCAGGACTGGCACAAAAAAGAATTTCAGGGACTTTCCTGCCCTGGCTGACTTTGAACCACGATCCTCAGATCTCAGCCTCCAGCCAGGATTTAGGATTACAGGTATGAGCCACTGGCGCCCAGCTTGCTTCCATTCTTTTTCTTTTTTGGGGGAGGAGGGGTGGCCCAGTTGTAGGGCCTGAACTCTGGGCCTGGGCGCTGTCCCTCAGCTCTTCAGCTCAAGGCTAGCGCTCTACCACTTGAGCCACAGCGCCACTTCCGGCTTTTTTCTTTTTGCTTATGTGGTGCTGAGGAATCGAACCCAGGACCTCATGCATGCAAGGCAAGCGCTCTACCACTGAGCCACCTTCCCAGCCCTTGCTTCCATTCTTATAAGGTGGTTTGCTTTTTTTTTTTAGTTCTTTGTGGTAATGTCACAAATATCTTATTCATATTTGTCAGCTGTGTGTTTAAGTTGTGCTAAAATGGGTTAAATCCAAGGGTGCAGCTCAGTGGAATTGAGCTCATTCACCTTGTGCACCTGTCAACCACGGTCCATCTCCAGACTGCTTCATCCTGCAGAGCAAGCAGCCCCTCCCCGCTCCCCCTTCCACAACCTGTAGTAGCAATCATCCTGCTTTCTATGAATGGACATTCTGGGCACCCCATGGGGGTGGGATCGCTCCATATCTGTCCTTTGCTGTCTGCCTTCACTGCTTGGTTTTCAGAATCTGTGGCTGTTGTAGCATGTGTGAGGGGTTGGTCCTCTCTGAGGTTGCATAATAAATTATCTCCATGGTATCCAGGTGCCACATTTGTTTCTCCCTCATACCCATCCGCTAGTGCATGGGTTGCTTCTGCTTTGGGCCATTTGATTGGTGATGTCGTGAACTTTGGTGCAGCAACCTGTTCAGTGTCAGTTATCTTTTGAATTTGTTATAATGAAATGTTTTGTTGGAATTTGCTTTGTTTTTCTACAGTCAGATTTATTTATTAGTCTTCATATTATTTCTGGATTTATATCAGTCAGAGCCATTCTCCATGCTGAAAGACCTCCAGTCCATTCAGAGTTTATTCATATGCTGTCCTGTGGCTGTATTTTTATCTATTTCCAGATGGCTGCTATGTCTCAGCATCATTTTTTAAAATTGGCATTAGTTGTGCAAGGCGGGTCTCCTTGTAACATTTCTACACATTCACATGATGTTTCTAAATCAAATTTGTCTCTCTCAGGCTGGGAAGGTGGCTCAGTGGTAGAGCGCTTGCCTTGCATGCCTGACGCCCTGGGTTCGATTCCTCAGCACCACATAAGCAGAAAATTCCAGAAGTGGCGCTCTGGCTCAAATGGTAGAGCACTGGCCTTGAGCTGAAGAGCTGAGGGACAGCGCCCAGGCCCAGAGTTCAGGCCCCACAACTCCCCCCCCCCCCAAAAAAAAAATTGCCCCTCTCTTCTTACCCACACCCCCACCGTCCTAAGACAGTTTCACCATGTTCCATTGTTCTGTTTTCCCACATGCAGATAAACTACATGGACCACATCCATCCTCATTCACGCTCTGTCCACTCTCTCCCCACCAGTTCTGCCTATTTTAATTTTCCTATCATTCCTTATTTAAACTGATTATACCAATGGGTTTCCATACCAGTTTCAAAATTCTACGTTTTGTGCTCGCTTCGGCAGCACATATACTAAAATTGGAACAATACAGAGAAGATTAGCATGGCCCCTGCGTAAGGATGACACGCAAAATTCTATGTTTTCTTTAATGATCTAGTTAAACCTTAATGGCAACAAGCTGAAATGTTTGCACTTTTCAAGGTTGGCCATCTGTTAGCCATACACCAGTAGTTCTCTTCCACCTGTATCCCAGCTACTCAGGAGGCTGAGATCTGATCTGAAGATCATGGTGCAAAGCCAGTCCAGACAGAAAATTCCTGAGACTTGTATCTCCAGTTAACAAACAAAATACTGGAAGTGGAGATAGGGCCCAAATGGTAGAGTGCCAGACTTGAGAGGAAAAACTTAAGGACACGAAGGTTGAGCAAGAGTTCAGGCCTTGTTACCCAAGAATCCTGTGTTGTAGGATTTTACTTTCATGTATTCTTGCAACTATTGGACTGTTTTGTGTTGTTGGGTTTTGTTGGAGATATCAGAATTTGAACTCAGGGTCATGTGCTTGCTAGGGTACAACTTGCTGTACAACTTGAGCCATATCCCTTGCCCTGGCCTCTTAAGAGTGTTTGTGTGTGTGTGTGTGTGTGTGTGTGTGTGTGTGTGTGTGTGTGTGTGTGTGTGTACACGTACACATACATGTACATACGCGTTCGTGCGTGCATGCCTGTCTGTGCACACGCGCAACATTATTCCCTGGGGCTTGAATTCTGGGCCTGATCCCTGTCCCTGAAACTCTTTTTTTTTTTTAAACTGAAAGAGTCTAAAGTTACTTTAGTAACTGTACATGCTAGTAGCCAGACCTTGGTTTCTTTCTAGATACTGTTTGAAACTAAAGATGGGGAGAATTCACCAATTCCAGGTCAAAGTACAAAATACTATACATAGAATACTATGTGCACCTGAAACAAAATCCACTTTTAGAAAGATGGAGGTGTGGTGGGGAGAGTGTTGCTCCAGCAGGAAGTCTGGGGAATCTGGATTGTGACATGAAAGAACCCCACAGGGAGGGGCGGAGGAGAGCGTGCCCAGGGTTCAAAAATCTAATTTGGCTTAAGCAGCTGTTTCAAAGCTGTCATTGGTGTCTTGAAAATTACTAGGGAGCCGGGCGCTGGTGGCTTATGCCTGTAATCCTAGCTACTAAGGATGCTGAGATCAAAGCCAGCCTGGGCAGGAAAGTCACAGAAGTGGCGTTGTGGCTCAAGAGGTAGCGCACCGGCCTTGAGCTGAAGAGCTGAGGGACAGCGCCCAGGCTCGGAGTTCAAGGCCCACGACTGACCCAAAAAAAATTAATAGGGTTACAGTTTGGGGAACACCCAATTCCTAAGAGTTGATACCTGTAAAGTAGGCGTGGATATAAAGAAAGCTTAGATTTTTTGCGTATTTACAATGTTTTATCTTGGCTCTCTTTCAGAAGAGGAGAGGAGAGAGCACTAGACTAAAGGAGGAAGGAAATGAACAGTTCAAGAAAGGAGGTGAGGTGGTGGGATAGCACTAACGCCTGCTCTCCCTCGCCCGTCTTCAGTGTGAAGACTCAGAACATCTGGAAACACCTAGCAAGCCTGAGCGCCATCTCCACACAGCTTCCGACTCCTGGGACTTGGTGTCCGTATTGTTTTACCTGCTCCAAGTCACTGTCGGCTGACAGCGAGCCAGCCTGTGTCTCTTGGCACAGGAGTTTTTCTTTTCTTATCCAGAGACCAGGAGTGGCTGGGCACAGCGCGTGTGGAGGCCTGCCTGGCTGTAAAGCAGAGCCCTGCTCCTTGCTGGCTACAGGGCTTTGCCAACAGCCCAGCCTTCTGAGGGCCAGGCGTCCACTTCCTCCCCCATTGCCCGCCCTTACACTGCAGCCGGCTATGTAAAGACAGTGGTGCAGCTCGCAGCTTTGGAGGCTGGAAGTCTAAAGGGCATAATGCCTGTGGCACTGAGGGCCCCAGGACGTAGACAGCCAGGGAACCACAGGGCGGCGCCTGAGCCTCCCTCAGGAGATGCTGTTCCCAGTTCTCACCCTGCATCTCACATCTGACTCCCAGACTGGTGGCTGGCTCAAGCACTAGAGCACCTGCCTAGCAGATGCATAGCCTGAGTTCAAGCACATGCCTGTAATCCCAGCAGGGGAAGGCTGAGATAGAAGCTAGTTGAAGGACAGTCTCCGCTCTACCATGAGGCCCTGTCACAAACAGATGTAGCAGTGTTAACCTCCACCTACTTAGTAGGTTCTCACTTTTTTATCTGAGACCAAGTATCTAATGCTTTCATTAGCTGGGGCTCTATAACCTGAGCCCTGCCCTGGCTCATCCTAGTTTAACAATCCTCCCTTCTTTTCTCAGAGACCTAAAGGTTCTTGACGCATCCCGCATCCCCCTCCCCCCCACTTCCCACTCCTGCAGTGCTAGGGACTGAGCCCAGCGCTTTGTACAAGTTCAGCCAGTACTCTACCACTGAGATTACTCCAGCCCCAGAAACTTCTTCAACCTGAGTAATGGATCTCAAGCCTTACTCGCTTCCTTATCTGTCTAGTTCCTTTCCCCTGCCCCCCTTGGGAACCTCCTGTCTGAATCGCTAAGTCAGATGAGGCTGGCTGTCCAGGGTATGAGCAGCAGAGACATTGCTGACAGCGTGCAGTGTCTGCTCACCAATCCCAGGCCTTGGGAGATCGGTGGGAGCAGCAGGTCCTCAGCAGCAGCGCGGCTGCAGTGGTGGAGAGGCCAGCCTTGAAGCAGGCACCATTTTGTTAGAGAAGGGAGGAGATGTGACTGTCCCAGGCGTGACAGACCAGGACTGTAGTAGAGTGGAAGCCTTTGCGTGGGAGCTGTGCATTCTGGCACCTGTGGAATGCAGAAGTGTGTGGAGTAAAACCTGATTGACTCTCACCCTGAACCCTTTTGTCCTAGATTATGTCGAAGCTGAAAGTTCCTACACTAAAGCTCTTCAGACATGTCCCGCCTGCTTCCAGAAAGACCGGTCCATTCTGTTTTCAAACCGGGCTGCTGCGAGGATGAGACAGGTATGGGTATTTCTTAAGCATGGGGTCTCTGTGTTTTGTAGGGTGCAATTTCTTCCCAACAGCCACCACAGAGGTTTAAAGTTTCTCCTGCTCTTTTCCTGCCCCTATACTTCATTGATGAAAAGAGCACAGGAAGGCTGAAAAAAGTACCATGTAATCGTTGAAGTAGTTGTGTGAATACTTTTATGGAAGGAGGGCTGGCAAAGTTTCCAGGAAACTAGGGCAGGTTCACGGGCAAGGAACCAAGTGGTGTGCGTCCCACAACAGCGACAGCTGCTTGACCGAGGCCTCCAGAATTCTAAATAAAGACTCAGAGGCTCAAACTCCACACTTAAAGATGCTCATCCCCAAGTCGGGCTTTTCTGTTGAAGGCCCTGCGCTACATAGGGAAGTGTCCAGCAGCTGGGGCGGGGGGGAGAAAGCAGCTGTGTGTACTTTCACAGGACAGAGCCTGGCGTGGCAGGGAGAATGCAGGTGCATTTATTGCGTGTGTTGGTGCACTAAATGTCTCACTTCCCTGTGTCTGCACAGTCACCATGCAAGACTGGAGAGATGAAAATATTTTTGGGGGGGGGAGGGTGGTTGGTCATGGGGCTTGAACTCTGGGCCTGGGCGCTGTCCCTGTACTCTTCAGTTCAAGGCCAGCGCTCTACCGCTTGAGCCACAGCACCACTTCCGGTTTTCTAGTGGTTTATTGGAGATAAGAGTCTCACAGACTTTCCTGCCTGGGCTGCCTTTGAACCGCGATCTTCAGATCTCAGCCTCCTGAGTAGCTAGGATGACAGGTGTGAGCTACCGGCACCTGGCCGAGAGATGAAAATTTTAAAGCAAAGGTCCTGCTTGTTAAACTGGCTGAGGAATCTTAGCAGGAAGCTGTCTCGGGATTGGCTGGCTGGGGGTTTCTGGGTGCCGAGATCAGCTGTCTGCCCTCACCTGTTCATATTCATACTGCTCAGGGTCTAGCGCCTCTACATATCTGGTTCCTTAGGTCTAGGATGGGAAAGCGGGTTCTTGAATATAGATATGCAGAAAGGTCTTTTTGTGTTGTTTTTTTGTTTTGTTTTAATGATCCAGTGCTTGAACTTGGGGTCTGGGTGCTGTCCCTGAGCTTTTTCACTCCAGGCTAGCACTCTACTACTTTGAGCCACTGCTCTACTTCCAGCTTTCAGGTGGTTAATTAGAGGTGAGAGTCTCGTGGACTTTCCTGGCCAAGCTGACTTCAAACTGCACTCCTCAGATCTCAGCCTCCTGAATGAGTAGCTAGGATTGCAGGCGTGAGCCACCAGCACCCAGCTCAGGAAGATTTTGGTGTTTTTTATTTTTGTATATATTTATTGTAAAGATATTGTACATGAGTAAGGTAGTGAGTACATTTCCTATCGAGCATTGTTACCACCTCCTTCGTTTTTCTCCTACCATTCCTTTCCTCCCCACCTCCCACCTCCCTCTTTTTTTTTTTTTTTGGTCCAGTCGTGGGCCTGGACGCTGTCCCTCAGCGCTTCAGCTCAAGGCTAGCGCTCTACCACTTGAGCCACAGCGCCACTTCCGGCTTTTTTCTTTTTGCTTATGTGGTGCTGAGAAATCGAACTCAGGGCCTCAGGTGTACAAGGCAAGCGCTCTACCACTGAGCCACCTTCCCAGCCCCTCCCACCTCCCTCTTCTCTCCCTCTCACCACTCCCCTACCCTGAAGTTACAAAGTTTTTCAACATAGTGTCTTGTATTGTTTTTATTTTAGAAAACTGCAACTTGTATCTAGCTGACTTTGGTCTCCAAATGATTTTAGGAGTGCTTTATGTGACATGAGCAAAGAAGTTCTACAGAATATCAAAATTAGGAAAAATAAGGCCATTTTTTTAAGTTGATGTAAACCAGTCCCATGCCTGACAGCAGTGGCTCACACTTGTGATTTGGGGGAGCCGAAAGTGGTGGGGTCTTGGTTCCCTGCCACAGGCCCCAGCACAGGCAGAGTCCATGAGATGCACGCCGGCATTCCATTCTCGGGCTGTTTGCCCCTCGTCCACTGGGTCCCAGAGCGCAGATGGCACATTTGACTTGTTAGACCTCCTCGGACCGCCCTCCAGCCTGACCTCGGCCTCTTCCTTCTATACCCCAGTGCCCCAGACCCATTGCTTTTCTAAAAATAATGTTCTCAGGCCAGGCAAGCAGTACTGCCCACAAGGGCCTGCTCCTAGGAAATACTGCAGGCTTACTCGGGCTGATGTAGGAAATCTGCAGGCTTACTCAGGCATGTTCAGGGACTCGAAAGAAGCCAGTGTCAGATGGTGTGCACCTGTCACCCCAGCTATGATGGGAAGTGAAAAATAGGAGGACTGCAGTCCAGTCACCCTGGGGCAGGAAGCAAGAGCCTATCTCAAAAATAAGCAGGGTAGCTAGGCACCAGTAACTCACACCTGAAATCCTAGCTACTCAGGCTGAGAGCTAAGAACCATGGTTCAAAGCCAGTCCAGCCAGAAAAGTCCCTGTGTGACCCTTTTCTCCAGTTTACCATCAGAAAACCAGAAGTGGTGCTATGGCTCAAAGTGGTAGAGCTAACCTTAAGAAAAAGGGCTCAGGGGGCTGGGAAGGTGGCTTAGTGGTAGAGCGCTTACCTTGCATGCATGAGGCCCTGGGTTTGATTCCTCAGCACCACATAAGCAAAAAGAAAAAAAGCCGGAAGTAGTGCTGTGGCTCAAGTGGTAGAGCACTAGCCTTGAGCTGAAGAGCTGAGGGACGGTGCCCAGGCCCAGAGTTCAGGCCCTACAACCGGACCCAAAAAGAAAAAAAGAAAAAGGGCTCAGGGTCAGCTCCTAGGCCTTGAGTTCAAGTCCCATGACTGGAAAACAGTGTAAGCAGTTCAAAGCTAGCCTAACTGTAAAAGTCCACTAGACTCCTCATAAAAGAAAAAGAATTTATTAGTATGTTCTACCAGTGATCCGAATTTGTATCTAACAGTTTTATTCGTAGCTGAAGAACTCCAAAATGTTTGCTTCTCGGTTACCACATTTTTTATTTGCACATTATCACCGTATATTGGGTCAGGTTTCCCTCAGTGAGAGGAATTGCGCAGCACCCATTTGCTGTGTGGACTCAGAGCTCCTTGTTTTCACAGCTGCTGGAGTTCTATTTCTAGGGTTGGGTTAGCGTGATTGCCTGGTGCGTGAGTTGGAAAAATAGGTGGCATTGCTAGACTTGAGTCTGTGCATAGAGGAGAGCTCTGCAGAGGAGAGCATTGTCAGTGTGGCACTTTGGGGGGAAGGGGGCTCATTGTTTGTTCTTGTGTGTGTGTGTGTGTGTGTGTGTGTGTGTGTGTGTGTGTGTGTGTGTGTGTGTGTGTGTGTGTGTGTGTGTAACATTCCTGGGGCTTGAACTCAGGCCTGAGTTCTGTTTGTTCTTGGTGTGTGTGTGTGTGTGTGTGTGTGTGTGTGTGTGTGTGTGTGTGTGTGTGTGTGTGTGTGTGTGTGTGTGTGTGTGTGTGTGTGTGTGTGTGTGTGTGTGTGTGTGTGTGTGTAACATTCCTGGGGCTTGAACTCAGGCCTGAGTTCTGTCCCTGTGCTGCTTTTGCTCAAAGCTAGCTGAGTCACAGCTCCACTTCCAGCTTTTTTTTTTTTTTGAGTCTCAACTGCCTAGGCTAGCTTTGAACTGCGATCCTCAGATCTCAGCTTTCTGAGTAGCTAGGATTACAGGCGTGATACTGGATTTTTTGTTGTTTTGTTTATTATGATCAAGCACAACACAAAAGTGACATCGTGTGGTTACGATGCAGTGGCTTTAGTCACAGCCTTCACCCTTACTTAGCTGCAGAACTTTTCCTTAACCCGCAGCCGTTACCTCATAATTATAAGTAATAATGAGTTAGTAAGGAGTCCATCCTGAGACTATCCTTGACTGGATTCAGAAGGGTGCTCTGCAAACCATTTAGTATGTAGTAAATAAAGCTAATGGGCATTATGGGAGGAGAACATGATTTGAACCAGCTTGCTTCTATAATACGGAAAATGTAGACCTTTCATCCGGCATTCAATCCGGCCTGCTCCTATTTTTGATGAGAAGCTATGCCTAAAGAAGTGTAGCGTGGTCAGCCTTAGGCAGAGGGCAGTACCAGAGCTGGGACAGAATCCAGTTCTTTTGATTGCTAGTGTCCTTCCTTCCGCTACACCGTTTTTAAATCCAGCAGGTTAAGTTAGTTGATACTTTGAGTTGTCTGTGTATTCCATCTAGAGTTCTAGTCAGATATATAGAGTTAGTAGCAAGTACCTATTGACTCCGGCTGCATGAAGATCTGCACCAGGTGCAATTACAGCATCCTCTGTACTGCTTGGAAGGTAGCATGAGCAGCCAGCCAAGAGGACTGGTGCCGTAGCGGGGTGTCCTCGGTGCGGCACTCTGCTGCAGCGTCTCTTGCTGGTGTAATAGGTCAGTTGGGACAGTTGGGGAAAGATGACCATTTGTTACCATGAGTCAGAGCTATCCCCGTGCTAATTCTAAATGTTCTCTTGGAAGTGGCATGTATTTTTATGTCGTTTATTTGGAAAGCTTTGTGTGTGTCCCTAAGCAGTTACTTATGAGCAGATGATGTAGACAGGTCTTGGAGCACTGAGACATAAGCACATTAATACAACATGTTAATGTTGTTTTCCCTTCTAGGACAAGAATGAGCTAGCCATCAGCGACTGCAGCAAAGGTACACGTGTACTCTTACCTTCTTGCCGGCTGACATGCGAGCGCGTTGCTCAGCTAGACAGATGGACAGGGGTCTGTGCACTCGTAGATGCGTCCCCTTCCTATAGGACAGCGTTTGCAAAAGAAGGCACTGTGGGTCACTCCCCACTACGCATGCTGGGGTAACTGTTTCCCACAGCAACAAACATGAAAATTCAGAGCTGCCTTTCCAACAGAACTTATGTGGTCTGTGGTCTCTAGGCTTCAGAACTTTTGTGAGGTCCCACTGGAGATCACAGCTGCCATGGGCATTGTTGTCTGTGTGTGGAGAAGGTCAGCCATGGTTAAGGGACAGGTTCTACTTTCCTGCATCTCCTAGACACTTAGTGTAGTATACCACGGTGTCCTTCAAACTTGTTTTTCCTCTTACAGTCTGTGCTTGGGAGACTAAAGCAGAAGGACCTCAGTTCAAGGCCTCCACAGCCCAGACCCATCTCAGCTACCACCCTGGGAGGATACCACACACTACTCAAGAGTTGATTCCACACTTTTTTTTTCTTTCCCATGCCAGCCCTGGGCTTGAGCTCTCTGCCTGGGCACTGTCTGAGCTTTCAAGGCTGGTGTTCTACCACTTAAGCCACACATCCATTTCCAGGTCTTTTGGGTTAATTGGAGCTAAGAAGTCTCATAAACTTTTCTGCCCAGGCTGACTTCAAGCCACAATCCTCAGATCTCAGCCTCTTTTTTTTTTTTTGGGTCCGGTCGTGGGGCCTGAACTCTGGGTCTGGGCGCTGTCCCTCAGCTCTTCAGATCAAGACTAGCCCTCTACCACTTGAGCCACAGCGCCACTTCCTGCTTTTTTCTTTTTGCTTATGTGGTGCTGAGGAATCAAACCCAGGGCCTCATGCATGCAAGACAAGCACTCTACCACTGAGCCACCTTCCCAGCCTCTTGAGTCATTAGGATGATAGATGGCATGAGCCACCAGCACCCAGCAGCTTTCATTCTAGAGTAGCTCTGCCAAAAAAATCACACTGTTGCTTCTTGTCACTCCATAAGGAACAAATCAAGACTCCCCTCCAGCCCTGTGCCGGTCTCTACATGCCAGGGTTATTCTGGTTTTAGTACCTTCACTCTTAGTGCCTCACACCAGTTCACGCCACCTGACCTTCCTCCAGCGTTCCCCTCTTGTCTGTTCCCTGAAGCCAGCTCTTACTCTGCGTTACCTTGGCCATTTCTTGTCCCGTGCACTCTGACCACACAACCATAGCCATGTGCTAGGATAGTGAGCGTTCAGCTTCTGTCTTCTTTACCGCTGTAGCCTCGTACACTTCCAGTCTGCGGGAAGCATGAATGAATGAAAATTATGTGAAAGGGAAAAAAGTTTTAAGAGTCAGGACATTACTTCCTAACAGAAGAGAGAACTCAGGAACAGGAGCCGTGCAGTGTACTCCACCCCAAACACAGCAGTTATTAGGACCGTTGGCGAATGGAAGGGTGAGGCTGGAGCCCAAGGCCTTCACCTGCCGGGCAAGTGCTCTGCCACTGGAAGAAGGAGCTGAGAACACAAATGACGGAAAGGCCCTGGCTGTGTGTGGAGGACCCGGCAGGTTTCGGGGTGTGACCTCAGCAATGAGGCCAGAGCAAAGGTGTCCGTGCAGCCTCTCCTCCCCATCTCTGCCGCCAGTCGCCTTGCGCTGAAGTGCTGCACCTGGCTGCTCCAGCTCGGTGAAGGGCAGGGCCGGGCCGTGGTCAGCCAGATCCACCTCCCCCCACAGACTGAGAATGATCTTTATTTTTTTTTGCCAGTCCTGGGGTTTGAACTCAGGGCCTGGGCACTGTCCCTGAGTTTCTTTTGCTCAAGGCTAGCACTCTACCACTTGAGCCACAGCGCCACCTCCAGCTTTTTCTGTGCATGTGGTACTGAGGAATCGAACCCAGGGCTTCACGCATGCTAGGCAACACTACCACTGAGTCATATTTCATATTCCCACCCCTGATCTTTATATTTTTAAATGGTTGGAAATTAAGGCAAAAGAAAAATACTCTTTGAGGCTGTGTGAGCCGCGTGGCGCTGCGGTCTCGGTGTGGAGGTGGTGTCTGTAGGAACGGGCCCCCCGTGTGCATGGTGCTTACACCAGCCTTTCCTCCTGGGAGCCGCCGGGAGCCACTGGCTGGGTGGGGGAGGGAGTGGCGGAGGGGGTCTGGCCACGAAGCCCACCTGTCTGTTGTCAGCCTCAGGTATGGACACAAAACATGACTCTTGCCACGCCCTGGGAGGATGTGGCGCTGAGACGGGACGCAGCCACTGGCCTGGGCTGGCCACGCTCCCTGCCGTGACAGTTGCTGCTTCTCTCTCCACAGCAATTCAGCTAAACCCCAACTACATCCGAGCAGCACTGAGGAGAGCAGAGCTGTACGAGAAAACAAGTAAACTAGACGAAGCCCTGGACGATTATAAATCTATACTAGAAAAAGATCCATCAGTACACCAAGCGAGAGAAGCTTGTATGGTAAACCCTAAGTGCTCTCTTCCCGTGGCCATCCTTCTCTATATGTCTGTTCTCGTTTCTTAAGACACACAGATGAGAAAGCTTTAAGTACGAATAGCACGATCCAGTCAACTTAAATATACCACTGTAAGCCTCTCATTCCAATCCTTTTGGAAACTGAACCACACTTTCACAGAGGTTCTCCTTTGCTTGAGGCACTGGTAAGGAAAATACAGGAAGTGAACTAGACAAAACTCCTGTTTTTGTGTAGCTCATTCATAAACACGTTTGACTTTTTGTTTAGTTAATGGACCGTGTGTGTGTGTGTTTTGGGACTTGAACTCAGTGCCTTTTGCTTATCTGTCAAGGCTGGAACACCTGCTTCTGGCTTCTTGTTGTTCCAATCCTGAGGCTTGAACTCAGGGACTGGGTGCTGTCTCTGAGCTTTTTTTGTGCAAGGCTATTGCTCTACCACGTAAGCCATAGCTCCACTTTTGGCTTTAGTGTTTGATTGTAGATAAGAATCTCAGACTTTTCTGCCCAGGTTGGCTTTGAACCAAGATGCTCAGATCTCAGTCTCCTGAGTACAGGCTAGGATTACAGGTGTGAGCTACCAGTGCCCAGCCTGATCTTATTTTCACACCAGATTTTTAAATGTTTCAAAATCAAAATAAAGGCAAAGGATCTCTCACCAATTGTTTCTTTTTTCCTCAGAGATTACCCAAGCAAATTGAAGAACGTAATGAAAAACTAAAAGAAGAGATGTTAGGTAAGTTTGCTTCCTTACATTCTCTCATCCATCAACAACTAAGACAGGGGTGAGGGTCTGTATTTCATCTGCTCAAGGAGACAGCAGCTAGGAAGAGCTTTGAGACCTCTCTCTCTCTCTCTTTCCTTTTCTTTGTTGTTGTGGGGCTTGAGCTCCAGGCCTGGCGCTGTCCCTGAGTTCTTCAGCTCAAGGCTAGCTATTTACCACTTGAGCCACAGTGCCACTTCTGAGACCTCTCTTTTTGCCAAGGGTACCAATACCAGAGAGGGTTACTTCTTACCTATTTCTTACTCCAGAAAGGGCAGCATAGTTGAGAGGGCATCAGCTTTTTCACAAACTCAATTTTCTATTAGGGTTTTCTTGGAAAATTTTACTTTCAAGAATATAAATATAATTGAACTTCCGATCTGAAACGTCACCACCAATCTGTCCCGTAATGGGTTGGAAACATTGGATTTTTGCCATCCTCCACCCTCCAAGGTTTAATTCATTTCACTTAGGGTCCAGGAATTCCCACCAGTAATGGCTAGAATGAAGGAAGCTTTTGTCTTGAAAATGGCACCCAGACGCTGTGTATGTGTGGCTCATGCCTGTCATCCTAGCTATACTCAGAGGCTAAGATCTAAGGATCAAGGTTCAAAGCCAGCCTGGGCAGAAAAGTCCATTGAGACTCTCTCCAATAAACTACTCAGAAAAACCCAGAAGTGGCCCTGTGGTTCAAGTGGTAGAGCACTGCCTTGAGCACAGAGAGGCTCAGAGGCAGAGCCAAGGCCCCAAATTCAAGCCCCAGGACCAGCAAAGAAAAAGAAAATGGCACCCAGAGGCTCTTTAGTATTCAGAGACAGAGGGTAGGAGTGAGGAGCAAGCAGTGAGGACAGAGGCTGAGGTGCCAGCAGATGGGTTCGTTTGATTTTCTTTTGCCAGAAACATTTTGGGTGGAGTCGTAGCTCTGGTGAGCAGTCGGCCCAACAGTCCTGCACAGAAAGCTGGTGCGCTGTATCACCTGACGGCTCGGGTGCTCCTGTGTTCTCCCTTCCTTCTGACCACTCTTAGCATAGATAGCACATAGTCTCAGATCCCTGAGAGCGAGGACACCTCTCCCAGAGGTGGCTTAGGTAGCACTGAGTGACGGTGTCTAGGCTCCGGCCGAACCGCGCAGGCTCGATCCTCCGGATGCTCTGGATCGTGGGTGTCCCGGAAGCCAGGCGCCTCTTCGCCCTGGGATGCCTGGGCCTTGCATGGGCCAAATCAGACCTGTGGTCTTTAAATACCGGTAGTACTTTCCCTTGCTTTTCCGGCACTGTGAATGAGCTCAGGACAGCCCCTCTGTTCAGACAGTGGCCGTGTATGGCTTCACCTTGTATGACCCCTGGAGTTGGGGTCACCTGACTCACTCTGTGTCAGTTTGTGATCTTTTTTGGGTTCTTTATGTGTTTTGTTATTGTTTTTGCCAACTCTGAGCCAGGCCATCAAGTGCTGAACGTGAGCCGGCTCAGCCACCCAAAGCTCCCACTCTGATTCTCCCAAAACAGCTAAGCCCGGGCGGCCCTTCTCTCCCCGGGGTGCTGCTGTGGGGATCTGGAGACAGAAGCTGGCCCGGAGTCTGTAGGACTCCTTCAACCAGAAGGCCTCTGTCTTTCAGTGTTTTGCCCTGGTCCCGCCAGGTGGTGGTTAGGCAGACTGTGGGAAGGGCTGGATCTCTGAAGATGGGGTTCTCTTCCTGTCTTCTTCCCCTGTCCTCATAGACACAGGAGGCAGAAGACAGACCTAGGGGGGAAATTAAGGCAGTTTAGAAAGTAGCCCTTTTTCACCCATCCAGTGAGATTTTCCAGAACATTCCCATTTCAAACAGTCTGCCCCACTGCACCATGCGTCCCTTCGTGTCTCTGAAATCGACCTTGACCTCACACACTCTGTGGGCCTCGTGTACCCCAGAACAGCTTGAGACCCGGCATCCCACGTGACCTCCCACGTGAGGGGAAGAGGGCACTGGGCTGCTGAGCTGGACCCCATTTCCCCAAAACACCAGGATTGGGGGCAGCTTGCACCCCAGAGGGCCGTGGGGGCTGTCTCCTCAGTGGTGGCAAACCTGGATGACCCCATAACATACTTAGAGCTTGGATCGGTCAGGCGAGGAGGCGAGGACGGTGGCTGTCTCCTGCAGTCATTTGCATTTTTTGCTTTTACATTGCAGGTAAACTAAAAGATTTGGGGAACTTCGTTCTTCGACCCTTTGGGCTCTCCACAGAAAATTTCCAGATCAAACAGGATTCCTCTACTGGCTCCTACTCTATTAATTTTGTTCAAAACCCAAATAACAATAGATAACAAAGCTGGCAGTGGTTGTACACGCTGACTGGGAAGTCGTGCGCTGCTTGCTGTCTGGAGGGCAAAGCCCTGCAGTTTCCATTTTCAGAACACCCTAGCTAAGAGCACCGCTCCAGTACAGGCTCCCCCATTGCTCTGTTGTTTGGCAGGGATTGTAGCCCGTCCTGCCGCGAGCCTGGCAGGTCTGCGCACACTGCTCCTGCCCTGGCTGCGCGGGGGAAGCCTGCTGTCCAGGCCGAACTCGGAGCCACACAGTGCCCTGGTCTGCAGACTTCTCCCCAGCCCACTAGACATGCTGCACGGGGTCCCTCAGACCCCCTGCCCATATGAAGCTCAGAGGCTGCTGCGCGGGGTCTCCAGCCTTCCCCGACTTCCTCTGTAATAAAAGCACTCTAACAGTCTGGGCTGCGTTGTGGTATCTGTCCCCATGGCAACAGCAGACATGGCCTTGTGGCTCTGGGTGGCTCTTGTGGCTGGAGGGGGGCGTAGTCTTGATCTCAGGCAGGGGTGCAGATGCTGACTTCCACAGATGTGCTTGGAAGTTCTAGTTGTCGCTGCCATTCAGCTGGGTGGTACAAGCCAGAAATTCCACTCCACTAGCCATCTTGGCCCTCTGCAGCTTTGCACAGATCATCATGATGCTAAATAGTGGCTTTGCCCAAATGTCAGCCTTGGTATTAAGGCTCAGAACAAATGGAACGTTCTTTCTCAGCACATGACACCCAAGGTCTCGAGGACAGCTGCGCGTCCGTGACCGCTGATGTCGCTCGAGTGCTGTGGGCAGTGAGGGGTCGGCCGCGCCCCCCAGGGGAACACAGCGCCCTTCCCTTTCTCGGGAAGAGACGGTGGTAACAGCCCCAGCTCCTGCTGGTTTGCCAAATCACCTTCACCCTGATAGCTCTTGTGGGAGTGCTGGGGGAGGGAAGAGGGAGAGAGGGCGGGGTCAGATTTTCTTGCATGTGTGTTGGGGGGGGGGGGGGTGGTTATATTGAGACAGGGTCTCTGTAGCCCAGGCTGGCCTGGAGTTCAGCTACAGACTCCTAAGAGCTGGGATTACAGGTTTGTACCACAGTTCTGCATGCTTTATGTTAATCTGAAGTCCATTTTCCCTAGAAATGTGCGTATTAACACTGTCCACTGCCTAATGCTATTAATGTTCTCAACGGTTTTAATCATAGGACCCCATCTTACTCAAACCCTAAGGACTCTGGTAGAGCAGGTGCCTAGCTAGCAGGCACATGTCCAGCACAGGGGACAAAATTAACAGTTCTGAAGGATCCTGATACCTAGAAAGTCAAACTTTATAAAATGTTCCTAGCTAAGACACTTAACTGTTTCAGGCCAGCCTGCTCCTTCCCAGATAGAATACTTTCAACAGCTGCTTTGTGTTAAAAGGTGAACCCTTCATGAAAAATCCCAGAGCAGAGCCATGATGTAGCTTGTGCAAACCAGTATGTGGCCCCAAAAGTTCACAAGATTCCATCTGTCTGTGCCAGTAGTGCTGTCACTTGTGACAGAATGACAGGAAAGAAAGCACTCTGACGCTGTGAGCTAGCACCAAAAGAACCTTGGGCCACATTTTGAGAAGCGCTCTGTCAGATGCAGACAAGCTCCACTGGCTGGGACCACTGAAGGACAGGGCGTGGCCTCATTTACCAAGAGGTGACTATTGCTGTAGAGGTCAGGTTTCCTAGGCTTGACCCTCTTTGGCCAGCACCCCAGAATGTGTATTAACAGCAAGGCTGGCATCGCATGCCCATGAGGGCCTAGCAGTGTCTAGAAGGCAAAGGGGATCTCAGTAGTGCTCAGGAGTTTGAGTATGGTACAGCACCATTACTCCTCTTATCTCCTAAACCTGTAGGACACACTTAAGACCTTTTGAAAAAAGTTCGTACAAAGTTCTGGAAGCTTGCAAAAACGGTGTGTGGAGGAAACTTGCTGCCACCGCTGCTGATATGCATGATTTTAAAGTTCTTCCCCCACCTCCAAAATACACTAGAATTTACTTCTATTAGTGCTGGGGATTGAACGAACATGGTATGCACATCTATACCTCTGTACCCCGACACCCTATGATTGTGATCAAACTGATACTGTGTATATTTTTATTACTGCATTGGGACAAAGTTTTCAGTCATGTTTTATAAGTCGCTTTGAAGACCCTGACACATCCTGTAAGATTCTGTGTCCGGGGCTGAGGATGCAGCTCAGGTATAGAGCACCTGAGTACAAGGTGGCCCTGGGCTTGACCCCCAAGACTGGGAAAATCATGTTTCCCTATCAAGTGCCGGGAGAGTAGACCGTGGGTTTCTAGGAAGGAGGGGCCATGTTTATATTCTTAGCACCAGCACCTGTACTGGGTGCTGTACTGGAGACTTATTAAGTTACCAAAACACATTCCATACAAGTTGGTCTCCACATGAAGTCACTATCCAAAGTGCAGGCCTGTAGTCTGGCCCTTGTTGGTGCCTGATTTTAAAAAGGTCTAAGCTAGGCGCTGGTGGCTCACACCTGTAATCCTAGCTACTCAGGAGGCTGAGATCTGAGGATTGCAGTTCAAAGCCAGCCCGGGCAGAAAAATCCATGAGACTGTTTATCTCCAATAAACCACCAGAAAACCAGAAGTGGCACTGTGGCTCAAGTGGTAGAGCGCTCGCCTTGAGCAGAGGCTCAGGGACAGAGCCCAAGCCCAGAGTTCAAGCACTAGGACTGGCAAAATAATAAAAATGTCTATGCTACTAACCAACACCCATTTCCCCAAGACGTAGGTGCTGATCACACCCTTTGTCAAGACAGTGGCAGTGTCAGTTCATCACAAGACCAGCGAGTCAACCTTCCACGTGGGCCGCCTCCAAACTCTGGCAAACGTTCCAGTGGCGGTCTTGCAGGTAATGTTGGCTTCTGGCAGATTTCAAGGATCAGCTGGGGTTTCTCCAGTGAATTCATCAGTTCTATTCGGGAAAACAAGGCTTTTGTGAAAGGGTCACATTAAGCCAGTCTGATCTATTTTTCCTTTTGTGGTGCTCTTCCACTGACCTGCATTCCCAACCCCTCCAATCTTTTAGTCACGCGAGTATTCAGCTGTTTGCTTCCTGGTTCAGTTTTGCACTGGTGAGGACTTGAGACTCAAAAATCTCCAATTGGCCTTTGTTTTTGGCTTCCCTCCCCCAGATCACATTTTCATTGGGCCCTGTGACCTGTGTCTGCCTTACCCCTGGTTTTCATACCCATATTCCTAGCTACTCAGGAGGCTGAGAGCTGAGGATTGCAGTTCAAAGCAGGCCCAGATAAGAAAGTCAGTGCGATCCTTTTCTCCAGTTAACCACCAGAAAGTGGAACTGTGACTCAGAACTGAAAAAGCTCAGGGACAATGCCCACGCTGAGTTCAAGGCCCACAACTCTCTCTCTCTCTCTCTCTCTCTCTCTCTCTCTCTCTCTCTCTCTCTCTCTCACACACACACACACACATTGTATTATTGCAAAAAGCTCTTATGGTGGGTTTTGTGTGCAGAACAGTGGAGCGCTGAGTTCATTTTACTGCTGGCCTGCTGTGTCAAACTCCAGCCCCTTGTGTGGTGTGGCGTCTCCCAGCCAGAGGGCTGCTTGTGGTGTTGGGTTTTTAGCCTTTGTTCCTTTTTCCACTCCTCCCCTGAATGCCATGCCACAGGGCCCCACACCACACCTGTACTCCTGAGGAGGGCGAGGTCACTGCCGTGTCCGGCTGTGACGGCTGCTTAGCTGCCGACGTGACATCGTGACGGTGGCCTCACCTGAAGCGCCACGATGTTGGCACTGCAGTTGCTCGGGTGTAGGAGGCGTGAGTGCGTGTCTTGGTTAAGAAGAGTTCTGACATCTGGCGTGGTTGCAGGCCTGACTCCCTCCGATGCTCAGAGGCTCTGAGCCAGCCTCCAGAGCTCGGGGTTCAAGCTGGAATGCAAGGTGACAGAGGAGCAGCAGCCGTGGGCTCTTTTGCGGTACTTGTCTGAATAGTGGGGCAGCGCTAATGGAAGCCTGATCAAAAGATGCATTTGGCAGTTCTGTGACCCCAAAAGCTAGGGATGTCTGCGCATCTGGCGCTTTACAAGCAATGTAGCAAGACTTGGTGCGCCAGAGGGGAACGTGCTAAGACCAGAGAGGCTTAGCTGCTGAGGCAGCTGTGCAAATAACCTGAGAATACTTTCAAGGCAAATCAAGCTGGGAGCTGGCGGCTCGCACCTGCAATCCCGGCCTCCTTCGGGAAGCTGAGGTTGCTGGGATCTCGGGACAGAGCCAGACTGGCAAGAACAAAAAGACCCCTTCTCAAGGAACAGTGGGACATCGTGGCACACGTTTTGGCAGGAAGTAAGAGCTTATCAAAAGTGAGGGGGAAATCCGAGCGTGTGGGCCTCACGCAAGGACGGAGCTCAGGGAGGGTGTGCGCTCCCTCGGAACGACTGCGCGGCGTGTTCCTTCCGGTGAGCTCGCAACCTCGAGCTGAACGGGCCGAGCACGGCCGGCCCTCCCTGGGTGAAGGGGCCGTGCCGTCCCCCCTCCCTGGGTGAAGTGGCCGTGCCGTCCCCCCTCCCTGGGTGAAGTGGCCGTGCCGTCCCCCCTCCCTGGGTGAAGTGGCCGTGCCGTCCCGGGTGCAGAGCTGAGGCAGGCCGGCTGCGGGCGGGCGCCTACCCGCTCGGGCGCTATGGAATCCCTCACAGAACCCCAAGGCGGCGCCCTCAGGAGGCGCGAGCCAGGGCGAGGCTCTGCGGCTGCAGCAGAGCTAGCTGCGCCCGAGCCCGCCCTGCCGTTTTTCCCTCAGGACGCAGCAGGCTCCCGTTTCCCACGGAAGGTGAAGCCAGGCTGCCGCCCGCCGCCGCCTGTGCGAGCCCAGCCCGTCGCTGGTTCTGGCCAGCCGCGGTGGGCGCGGGCACCGACGCCAGGCTTCTGTGGCAGGCTCCCGGCGGTGGGTGTGGTGCTGTCTAGATCCACCAGTGAAGAGCTGGATCCGAGTGACCTGGACCCCACAGGCCTGCGGGTGCGGCCGCGCCTGGCCTGCCACTCAGCGCGCGGCCTGCGGGCCTGGCTCGGTCGCCGCCCGTAGGTTCCGGCTCTTGGGCTCTGTGGCCCGGGGCTTTGCACACTGTGCACGCCGCCTGCGCGGAGCCCCCAGCGTCCGGCCCGCGCCGTGCAGGCGGTCCGCCCTGGCGCTGATGTGCCGTCGGGAGGCGCTGCCAGGCGCCGCCCTGCACCTCCTCCGCGGAGGCCGTCCTCACGCCCGCCCCTGCTCGAGGCCTGGCGCTTCCTGGGGCGAAGCCGCGGGGTCGCCGTGGCCTCGGCCCCGGAGGAAGGCACGCTTTATTGCAGCCCTGAGAAGAGCATCGCTGGTGAAGGGAGCGGCGCGGCGCGGCGGCAGGAGCCAGCGGGGGACCCGGGCTCGGAGCTGCGTGGAGACAAGCCGCGGTGCGTGGCCGCCCGCGCGCCATCGTCCTCCCCGCCGCCTGCCGTAGCACCGTCCTCGCCACACTCGCCTAGATAAGCTGAAGCGGGAAGATGTCTGCGACTCACGACTCCACAACAACGCGTGGCGTGGCCTCTATTCTGATGGGATAGAGAACATACCGAGTGTAGACCGACCTGTCTGTCTGGGCCAGCCTCAGGGGCACCGGCTCCCGCTGGGGGCAGCTCCCAGCCGCCCGAGCCAAAGCAGCCCTGGGCGCGCTCCGCTCCGCGCAGCGCGGCGGCCTCCATCCGTCCGGGTCGCAATCCAACCAGCCTTCCTCGCCTCCGGAGACAGAGCTGCCCCAGCGCCGCGAGGGGCTCGAGGCTCTTCGCTGAAAACAGTGAGCTTTTTAAAACTCCTTTAAAACAACAACAAACATCTAACCCCTCCGAAGTAAACCCATTTGTAAAAAATCAAAGACTTTATTGGATAAATGTTACACAATATCCTTCAACATTGAACTCTGAGCATACTTAGGTGAGAAACAATTTGTCATTCAAGTCTACAAAATGAAATAGGCTCGTGAGGATTTGAAGCACAGACGGAGGCGGCATGAGGCCAAGCTTAAATATTAAGCAACAAAAGCAATGAACGTGAAATCGCAGCATGGGAGGTCCGGGTTTCAAATACCACCAAGCTTCATGTTAAAAAAGTGAAAAAATCTGGTTTCGTCACGACACGCCTTTGAGAATTTATCACGAGAAAAAAATACGTGGCCTCCCAACCCTTTCGCCTTTTAGTTACTTCTTGGTCATTTCCACCACGCTACGAAAGCATCCTGAAGCTTTAAAGATGTCCAGCGCATCGCCCCGCCGGGCCCAGCACGGCACGCGCACAGGCTTCCCGAGGCCCAGCTGGGGTTAGGGTGGAGCAGAAGCGAGCACGCGCACGCCCAGCCCCGTCGGCTTCCCGAGGCCCGGCTGGTGTTAGGGTGGAGCGGAAGCGCGCACGCGCACGCTGAGCCCAGGCCCGGCTGGTGTAAGGGTGGAGCGGAAGCGCGCACGCGCACGCCGAGCCCCGTCGGCTTCCCGTGGCCCGGCTGGTGTAAGGGTGGAGCGGAAGCGCGCACGCGCACGCAGAGCCCAGGCCCGGCTGGGGTTAGGGTGGAGCGGAAGCGAGCACGCGCACGCCCAGCCCCGTCGGCTTCCCGTGGACCGCACCCGGAACGGAGGCTCAGCTCACTAGACTCCAGCCTCGCTGCCTTTTTCCTCTTGAGTTAGAGAACAGATGGCAGGCAGGTAGAGGAAGTGCCGTGCAGCTCTAACCCACAGCCTCGCCCTGGTCCTCGGCGTGGGTTTTGTCAGGCGACCAGGGACACGTGGAAAGATTCATCAGCCGAGCCCGCGCCGGGCTGAAGATGAACTGTGTGTGTTCCTTATTTTTTGGCATTTCCCCCCCCCTTTTTTTTGTAATAAGTAATCAATATGGTATCGTGGTTTCATCTTTCTGGTTTAAAAAATAAGTATCGCCACTAAAAAATTTGTTTTATTATTAAAAGTACGGCACCATCAAATATAAAATGCCATAGAAATGTAGTACTAACAGGTCCATCCAGTTTTCTCACGTTTTCTCCATTCATTAAAAAGAAAAATTAAGGTGTTTTTTTTTTCAGAGTATATATTTAGCAAAGATAAGAAAGAAAATTACGATTTCTAGTAAGAACTCGTGTTCCATGCACAAAACATTCACACTGACTTTACAAATCTCTGCCAGGCACCGTCCCAGGGCCCGCGCCTGCGTGGAGGCGGGCGCTCCGCAGAGAGGCCACTTCCGAGTTCTGCCGTCTCCTCCCTTCCTGACCTTTCCAGCTCAGTAGAATGGAGGGTGGTTCCGGGAGTGTGCATTTCCACCCAAGACCAACGCTAGCCGAGCTCTGGGCGTCAGTATGAAAAGGTGAGTGTGTGTGCACAAAATGTTAAATACTAGTGGCAAATAAATACACCTGAATATGTTCTAACAAGCAAACGGATATCCAAGGTAAGTCCTGCTTTAGTTAAAAAAAAGAAAAGAAAAAAGGAAAACCAACAAAGGTCTGGGTTGTCTGCGGAGTGAGTAGGGCACTTTGCAGCCGTCCCGCGGGGTGCAGACGGCTTTCCTGCGGAAGGGCACCGGCTGAGCAACGCGGCCACCGCTGCCTCCTGGGTGAGCCGCGTGGGGAATCCTTCCCTCGAGTCTGAACTGAAGAACGTAGAGCGTAAGTAGGAAAGATAACTCCACACTTGTGTGTCAACCCATGCACAGAACTTCACATTGTAAAGAGGTGTGTCTGCGCTGCTCCAGACGGGACAGTCCGGCGAGTTCCGGTGTGTTCAAACCACGCCTCCTCTCATGCATCATTATTGCCACACTACCACCTCCTCCGGAGTTTGCTACGTTCGCCCCTTACGGACTGCCGGCTGGCACCGCCTCGGCGTTACTCCGCTGGCCTCTCCCGGCGCAGGGGCTGCGGCGCGCAGGTCCGCGGAACCAGCAGCCCGCTAGTGTCTCTGTGCTGAAATACAGTAAAGACAGGGAGAGAACCACGTTACGCACAGGTGATCACGGGAGGGAGGAAGCCCTGGCGTCGGTCGCGCCCACCGCACCTGGGTGGACACAGAATTCGCCCTTCTAAGCCATGAGCGTTGGCCCTTCATTTCTGAAGCGCAGCTGGCCAAGAAAACATGACTGGCGCGACAACGCGCACCTGCCTTGTTGACGCCATACGTGGTCACGCGCATGCGCCCACTAACAATATTCCCTGTGAGCTTTAGCTTGGCATTCATCCCAAGCTAGGTAGGGTGAAGGACTAGAAATCTCGGCCTCCCTCCACCCAGGCCGGGTGGTCTCAAGCAGGTGTGTAGGGAGCGCTGCACATGCGCACAGCGGGGGGGGGGGGGGGCGCACACCGCTGCGACAGGACAGGACCCCCTACACCAGCTGCGACAGGACAGGGCCCCCACACCAGCTGCGACAGGACAGGGCCCCCCCACACCAGCTGCGACAGGACAGGACCCCCTACACCAGCTGCGACAGGACAGGGCCCCCCACACCAGCTGCGACAGGACAGGGCCCCCCTACACCAGCTGCGACAGGACAGGACCCCCTACACCAGCTGCGACAGGACAGGGCCCCCCACACCAGCTGCGACAGGACAGGACCCCTACACCAGCTGCGACAGGACAGGGCCCCCACACCAGCTGCGACAGGACAGGGCCCCCCCACACCAGCTGCGACAGGACAGGGCCCCCTACGCCAGCTGCGACAGGACAGGGCCCCCTACACCAGCTGCGACAGGACAGGGCCCCCCTACACCAGCTGCGACACGCCCCCCCCCACACCAGCTGCGACAGGACAGGCCCCCTACACCAGCTGCGACAGGACAGGACCCCCCACACCAGCTGCGACAGGACAGGGCCCCCCCCTACACCAGCTGCGACAGGACAGGACCCCCCACACCAGCTGCGACAGGACAGGGCCCCCCCCCCACACCAGCTGCGACAGGACAGGGCCCCCCCCCCCACACCAGCTGCGACAGGACACGCCCCCCCACACCAGCCAGGTCCAGGACGCCACGCAGGAGTGCACGGCCTGCGGCCCAGACGCCTGCCAGAACCAGAACTGACTGAGCAACCTGCTGCGCGCAGTGGGAGTCCTCCACGCCCGGCCCAGCCTCGGTCTGGCGCCAGGCACCGCCAGAGACGCGGCCGCCAGAAGCAAAGGGCTTCTCACACCAGAAAGAGAGCACGCCGAATACAAAAGGAACTTCCCTAAGGCTGGACAGATACTGCCGCTCCGCTGCGTCCCAGTGTGGCCACCGCGCTTCCTTCTCTGAGCTGGAAAACGCCTATGAAACACATTCCCCAGGAAGTCCCACCCCATTCCTCTTCAAACGATGGAAGCTTACTTCCAGCCATAAACACTGTACTGCTAGGCGCCGGGGCTCACGCCTGTAATCCTGAGACCTGAGGCTTGCAGTTCAAAGACAGCCCCGGCTGAAAAGTCCCCATGAGACCCGAAGTGCAGAAGTGCGCTGCGGCCCAGCGTGTAGAGCACTCCCCTTGAACACAAGAGCTCTGGGATGGTGGCCAGGCCCCGAACTCAAGCCCCACAACCAACTCCACACACACGCACACACACTCACTACTGCACATACTCAATTAAAAGGTGCATATACTTCTTGCCTTTGAGAAAGAGTAGCACTGATATTCAGCACTGAGAAATGGCCGGGGTAAGCGCTTGCCTGGCAAGCACAGGCTGTGAGCTCAAATTACAGAACCACCCAAAAAACTGGCTGTTCTACTTCACTCACGCTACTCAGCTGGCATATCACTCAGACTTTCATCCGCCATGGGGCCTGAACTCTGAGCCTGGCGCTGCGCTGTCCCTCGGCTCTTCAGCTCAAGGCGAGCGCTCTACCACTAGAGCCACAGCGCCACTTGCCATTTTCTGGTGGTTCACTGGAGAGTCTCACAGACATTCCTACCTGGGCTGGCTTCGAACCACAATCCTCACATCTTCATG
Organism: Dipodomys spectabilis; assembly: GCF_019054845.1. NCBI lineage: Eukaryota > Metazoa > Chordata > Mammalia > Rodentia > Heteromyidae > Dipodomys > Dipodomys spectabilis. Next base: position 1,785,849 of record NW_024870935.1, read on the forward strand.
CAGGATTCTATTTCTCTTTTTCTCAAAATCTGGTATCCACTTCCTGACTTCGAGGTCGGTGTAAAGCCTTTACAGGTAAGAGTCCAAAGTCACAAGACAATCTCTGATGTACACTACGCCCTCAGAGCTGGCGGGAATGGCAGACGCGAGGTGCCCTTCTGCCACGCCAAAGGGAAGGGAGGTGGCTACGTCTTTAAAGGAATAAGGGTCTAAAGTGTAGAAGGAACACAGGGAGCACTCGCTTCCCAGAACCTTCCCACCGCGCAGAAGTCAGTGAACCTCACGGCATCATCTCAAGAGTAAGAAAATGTCAAAGGGGGAAGCAAGCATGTAAATACATTAACGCCACATTTAACTGCCAGCAACTAGTGTCGACAGCAAGCCCGCGTGCAGGGCTTCAACTCAGGGCACTGGCACTGTCCCTTGGCACCTAGCGCTTAGCTACAGCTCCACTTTGGATTTGGGGACTTTTTTGGGGGGAGGGTCCAGTCATGGGGCCTGAACTCTGGGCCTGGGTGCTGTCCCAACACCACTTCCGGCTTTTTTTTTTTTTTTGCTTATGTGCTGCTAAGGAATCGAACCCAGGGCCTCAGGCATGCAAGGCAAGCACTCTACCACTGAGCCACCTTCCCAGCCCGGGCTTCTTTTTTTTTTTTTTTTTTTGAGAAAGGATTTCTTCCCAGGCTGACTTCAAACCACACTCCTCAGATCCCACTCCTCAGATCCGATCTCAGCTCCCAGTAACTAGGATTACAGACGTGGCCCACCGGCGCCCGGCTCCCATGTTCTACTAGCGTCTTAGACCTACACAGTAAGAGCTGACGACGGTCAACGTCACATAAGGTGACAGTGAAAACACAGATGCCGCCCGTGGCGTGGCGTGGCGTGGCGTGCAGGAGCGTGCAGTGCACAGCTCGGCTTCCCGTGCACGGGCCCCGCATGCGCGCAGCACAACCAGCTACCAAGGTGGAGGCAGACGGCAGGGGAAGAGCCGGGCGCACAGGACAGACGCCCAGCTGCTTCACTGCCGCCAGCCCGGACCACCCACAGGGTCCGTCACCATTTGTAGAGATCTACGGAGACAAAACCAGATGAATAAAAGCAGCAGTGTTTCTTCTAAGTCCACCTTTTTGGAAGTTTTTAATTCATTTTACAGAAAAAATGGCTAAAACACAACTCAGCTGCTGAGTGTTCGTTTTGAACTGATGTGGGGAGCGGCAGCTTTCCACAGTGCGGCTGCAGCCGTGGCCAGCAGAGGGCACTCTGCCCCGAGCCCGCAGGAGGAGGCACCGAAGCTGCCCTGCAGGGACACGGATGGCACAGGCCAGGCAGCCTGCGGTCCCCACCCTGTCTAACAACGGCACCGCCTCCACTAGCCGAGTGTTGGGGCCTCCCGGCCTCTGCAGCCCCAGGCCACAGTCCCTGCCCTGCCTGTATGGCGTCACCAACTCCAGGACCCTGCAGAAGCCCTTTCCACCAGTTCCTGCCCCCAGCAGCCGCTCCCGCTCCCCCACGCCAGCTCTCGCAGATGTCAGACCAGACTTCAAACACTGCGCACAGGCCTGCAGATTTAATCCTGCGTCTAAACACACTTGTTTCCGTGCTCACTCCTTAGCTTCAAGCACAACGAAGATAAATTCATGGATCACAGCACTGCACTAATTAGGTGACAGTTGGTCTTTTAAAAACCTCTAGTTCAGGGTCAGGAAAGGTAGCTCAGTGGTAGAGCGCTTGCCTTGCATGCATGAGGCCCTGGGTTCGATTCCTCAGCACCACATAAGCAGAAAAAGCCGGACAGCGCCCAGGCCCAGAGTTCAGGACCACGACCAACCAAAAAAAAAAAAAAAGAACTTCTAGTTCGGCAGGGTGCTGAGGTTCCAAGCCAGCCCGGAAGTGGTACCCTGTGGCTCAGGTGGAGACTAGTGCTAGCCTTGAGAACAAAGAGGCTCAGGGATAGTGCCCCCATACACTGACAAAAAACAAAATGTAAATCAGCCAGGGGCCGGTGGCTCACGCCTGTAATCCCAGGTACTCAGGGGGCTGAGATCTGGGGATTGCCTGTGAGACTTCCATCTCTAAATAACCACTAGAAAACCGGAAGTGGCTCTGTGGCTCAAAGTGGCAGAGCGCAATCCCACAGCCAACAACAACAACACAAGTTTTCAATGCAAAGGGCCACAGTAATCTCCAGTTCTTCCTCTTGCCAAGCCGTGGGTGCCAGACTCACGCCAGAGAGCAGAGGCCCTGGCCTGGGTGGCAGTGGGCAGCCAGCGCACCTGAGGGCTCTCATCAGGACCTCCAAAACCCCACTTCCAGGACTCAACAGCAGAGGGGGTAATCACATGGCTACTGAGATCCAGCACCCATGTCACCCCTGCCGGCCGATGCCGGCAGGCACGAGGATGCGTAGCACCCCGCACCCGGCGCTGCCCACTGCACACACACACACACACACACACACACACACACACGCTCTCCCCACGCCAGAGAGCAGCTCTGTGGTACCCACCAGACTGCGCGTCACGGGCCACGCGGCGGGTTCAGAACCCAGCACTGCTCTCCAGAGCCAGCACTTCAGCCACCAGCCTACCAAGCACAAGAGCGGTTCTGGCTCGGTTAACGCCTGGCCCGGCTGCTGCCCCGGCCCCCGCACATGCGCTGCCACTCCAAGCCCACCCGTCGCCCTCCCGCCGCCTCCGAGTGCCGTGCCCTGCGCCCTGCGCATCTCCCGTGTGCACCTCCCGTGTGCACCTCTGCACCTGAACCCCAAGGCTACAAAGTCTCTGAAGCGGTGAAAAGGGGAAGGCGCGCTGGGAGCGTGGGGCGGGACACTGCAGGGGCGGACGTGCCCTCACCTCCCGCACAACCAAGTCATTTTCTAAAAGGGAAAGAAAAAACGTGTGAACATGAACTATGCATCATTACAAGCAGATTATGCGCCAAGTCCAAGTTCGGCAGCACTGAGGTTTGAACTCAGGGAGTCAGGCTTGCTAGGCAGGTGCTCTACCTCTTGAGCCTCATCCGAGAGTGCTCGCCTTGAGCTTAAGAGCTGAGGGACAACGCCCAGGCCCAGAGTTCAAGCCCCACGACCGACAAATAAATAAATAAAAGAGACCTTATGTAGGTGGGGGAGGGGGGAGAGGGTTTGCTGGGGACTGAACCCAGGACCCTGTGCACACTCAGTCGCAGGCTCCCACTGGGCTGTAGCCACTGCCCCCCACCAGACCTTTCAACAACCAATCAGAAATTCACCTGAGCCTTCTCCTGTTACTTCACACGCCCCCAAGTGACACACTTCAGCAACTGCATTTTCCAGAGATGAAAGGCACTGAATTCCACCTAATCCCAAAATGAATTTCTCCCAGGATGTGAACAGCTGGGATTTGCTAGAGCTGGGGCGAGGAGACTGCAGCGCTGCGGTCTGTCACGCACACGGGGGAGGCCGAGGTGCCCGGCTGGTGGAGATGCCCCCCTCCACGGACCAGCGGGCCCGCTCCACAATTCCAGTCACGTGTGTGGGTAAGAATTATCTCACTGGCTGGGAAGGTGGCTCAGGGGTAGAGCGCTTGCCTTGCATGCCTGAGGCCCTGGGTTCAATTCCTCAGCACCACATAAGCAGAAAAGAAAAAAGCCAGAAGTGGCGCTGTGGCTCAAGTGGTAGAGCGCTAACCTTGAGCTGAAGAGCTGAGGGACAGCGCCCAGGCCCAGAGTTCAGGCCCCACGACCGGACCCAAAAAAAAAAGAATTATCTCGCCGGGGACTGGGAAGGTGGCTCAGTGGTAGAGCGCTTGCCTTGCATGCACGAGGCCCTGGGTTCGATTCCTCAGCACCACATTAAGCAGGGGAAAAAAAAAGCCGGAAGTGGTGCTGTGGCTCAAGTGGTAGAGTGCTAGCCTGGAGCTGAAGAGCTGAGGGACAGCGCCCAGGCCCAGAGTTCAGGCCCCACAACCGGACCCCAAAAAAAAAAAAAAAGTCCTTCCCACCAGAAGGGGATCGTCTGAACGAAGCGTTGGCTGTCGCTGCTGTTGCTCCTTCTGTCAGCACCAGCGCCTGAACTCAAGTCCTCCCACTTGGGCTTGGGCTCACCTTTTTTTGCTCATGGCTGGCACTCTATCCCTTGCACCATGCCTCCAGTCTAGCTTTTTGCTAGAGGGAGGAGTTTCATGGACTTCTCTGTCCAGCTGGCTTCAAACCATGATCCTTAAGATTGCAGTACCCGCAGTGGCCAGTCCTGCGGGCCCCAGCACCAGGCTCTCCACTACTGAATTAAGTGAGTCACATTAATTCACCAGAAACTTCAAGGGGTGGTTCCCGTTCTAACATCACAGGACTGCAGGTTCGGTGGAGGGGGAGGGAAGGCTCCGGAGGAGGGAACCATTCCATCACTAGCCAGGAGAACTCCCACAGCTTTCCTTCCAGCAAGCCGGCTCTGGTGGCTCACAGCTACTCGAGAGGCTGAGGGTCACATTTTGAAAACAGCCCAGCAGCAAAGTCCATGAGGCTCATATCCAATTAATCACAGAAAAGAGAGAAGAAAAAAAAAAAAAAACAGCCAGAAATGGAGCTGCGGTTCAAGTGGCAAAGCGCTCACCTTGCGTACAAAAGCTACAAGACAGCACCCAGGCCCTGCTTCAAGCCCCAGAACCAGCCCAAAACAAACAACAAAAGAAAAAGCCATATTCTTTTCTGACCCTAGTGTCAACAATCCATAATAAAGATACCAAAATACCCTGCAAACACTGGCAACACATGCAAGGCACCAATGGCTCATACCTAGAATCCTAGCTACTTAAGAAGCCAAGCTCTGGTTCCAAAACCAAGAAACATCATCACTGGCCACCACCTCTAGTCATTCATACCTGCAAGAATGACCATTTCCTGGCTCATACCTGTCATCCTAGCTACTCAGAGGCTGAGATCTGAGGATCGTCGTTTGAAGCTAGCTCAGGCAGGAAAGCCTATGAGACTTAATTCTAATAGAGAAAGCTAGAAGTGGCGCTGTGTCTCAACTAATAGAGCTCTAGCCTTGAGCAAAAGGAGATCAGAGACAGCACCCAGGCCCAGAGTTCAAGCCTCAGGACCAGCAAGAAAAAAAAAAGTCATTTCCAAACAGTACCATGAAGCTTCCTTTATTCTAACTGTAACTGCTGATGTCCACTACTTAATCTGATGCAGTCTTAGCAGATGAAGAAATGAATGAATGAATGCACAGACAGCCAACTCAGTATCAGATAGGAGATGCACTTCCTGACTGCTTTCTTCTGCAGTTGGCAACACACCATCCCAGGACAGTTCTGAATTCCAGGCATTTTGGTTATAGTTTAATAGCTATGATATTAGTACAATTCCAAAGCAAAATTTGTCCATATTTGGAAATTCATTCCTCCCTTTAGCAAATCCCCTGCTGGAGGCCATCACTGGACATAAATCCTTCAATTGAAGCATCAGCCTTTTCTAGACACTTGCCAATCCACTACAAATACAATGCACCATGAACCACAGCACATTCACAACTTCAACAGGAAGAACTAATTTTAAGTCCAAACTAATTTCTTATTCCCAATTCAGTCATTCAGCTCAAAGTAAAACTAGCCTCCGTGCAATCCTTTTTTTTTTTTTTTTTGGGGGGGGGGGGGGGGTCTGGTCATGAAGCCTTAACTCTGGGCCTGGGCGCTGTCCCTCAGCTCTTCAGCTCAAGGCTGGCGCTCTACCACTTGAGCCACAGCGCCACTTCTGGCTTTTTTCCTTTTTCCTGCTTATGTGGTGCTGAGGAATCGAACCCAGGGCCTCGTGCATGCAAGGCAAGCGCTCTACCACTGAGCCACCTTCCCAGCCCCCGTGCAATCATTTCTTGTGTTCTCGGGCTTGAACTCTGGGCCTGGGTGCTGCTATCTCTTGGCCTTTTTGTTTAAGGTTAGCACTCTGCCACTTGAGCCACAGCTCAACTTCCAGATTTCTGCTTGTTAATTGGAGGCAAGTGTCTCACAAACTTCTGTGAAGGCCAGCTGCAAATTGTAGTCCTCAGATCTCAGTCTCCTGAGTAGCTGGAATTACAGATGTGAGCCAAAGTGCCCACCTCCATGCAGTCTTTAAATATTTCTTCCCGTTAGCATAACCGACTTTAGAGAAGTATAGCCTTCCAGCCAGGCACTAGTGGCTCACACCTGTAATCATAGGTGGAACTCTAGCTCAAAGTGGTAGAACACTAGGCCTTGAACAAAGAGTTCAGGGACAGCACCTAGGCCCCGAGTTCAAGCCCCGTGACCAACAAGAAAAAAAGTTTTTAAACTACAACCTTCCATTAACAGAATCCATTAAACAGGGTTTAATGTTTATTTAGCTCATCTTACTGTAAGTTTCATCTTGCCTACCGCGTCTTCACATCTGAAGGGCTGTCTGTTCTACTCAGTCCATCTTGCCTACTGCGTCTTCACATCTAAAGGGCTGTCTGTTCTACTCAGTACTCATTGGCAAATACTGTCACGAAGTTTTCTCAACAAAACATTTAAGTCTTCTAAAACCATCAAGTCCTTCTATACAGACTTCCCACTCATGAATGCTAGTCTCCCAGCCACCTCCGGACGGCCTCAAGGGTCCAGTGACTGACATTTCCAGCCGCGTCGGCTCCCTGGCCTGCTACACAACTGGGGCGGGCAAATGTGTCCCGTGGTTCTATCTGAAGTTCTGGATTCCCACAGCTCCGCACTTTGCTTCTTTGGCTTTACCACTTCCTTAGTTCTTAGGTCTGTCTATAGCACTATGCAGGAGGGGAACAACGCCCACTGGCTTATCACCATACAAAATATGTCTTCTGGGGCTGGGAAGGTGGCTCAGTGGTAGAATGCTTGCTTGCCTTGCATGCATGAGGCCCTCGGGTTTGATTCCTCAGCACCACATAAGCAGAAAAAGGCAGAAGTGGCGCTGTAGCTCAGGTGGTAGCCTTGAGCTGAAGAGCAGAGGACAGCGTTCAGGCCCCACGACTGGACCCCCCCCCCCCAAAAAAAAGTGCCTCCTGTCATTTCAAGGAGAAACCTACAATTGCCCAATCTGTCTTCATCTCTACCTGCAGTAGATTCTGGACAAAATCGTCTAGCTAAAAAAATGTTCACTTTGGCCAGGCACTGCCTGGTAGCTCATGCCTATAAACCTACCTACTCAGGAGGCTGAGTGAGATCTGAGGATCGTGGTTCAAAGCTAGCCTGGCAGGAAAGTCTGTGATGGGACTTATCTCCAACTAAGTGCTCTAAGAGCCAGAAGTGAAGCAAGCCATGACTCAAGTCAGGGACAGCCCCCAGGCCCTGAGTTAAAGCCCTAGGACCTGCCTGCACCAAAAAGATCCCACTTAATACTATTCTGTTCTTGAGAGGGAGACACACCAGGTTACCCAGACTGGGCTGTAATTCCAAAGCTCCAGCCTCCCTCAGGAGTAGCGGAATGCACCAGCCCACCAGACTCTGCCTACAACACACTTTCAGTGTATAGCTATCTGACTAGTGTTTAGAATATACATTGAAAGATGAGAGGTTTTTCACAACTATTTCCCTACTGAAATGACGTGACATATGCCAGATTGCAAGTTTAACTGGAAGGAGCATACAGCACAATTAATTCCTAACCACCTCGGATTATACTACCTTTTCCTCAGAGGTATGAACTACAAAACTGACTCTTGTTTTTGCAAAGGAGTCATCACTACGCGAATCAGGCCAGCTTCAAACCCACCTGCGATGCTGAGATTACAGGCAGGCAACACTACATTCTGTTGAACGTTGTGCCCCACAATCAGTTTATTTCCTTTTTTTACAACCTCATGGCTTCTGAAATGACCCAAGTCTGGCTTCTGCCACACTTTGGTTAAGTGTGTACTTACCAAAGCACCTGGCTGTATTAGCAATCTCCATGTTAAAGCCGCTATTACGGGAAAAACCCACTCGTTTCTTCACAGAGCGAGATCGCTCATTCAGGTGACTTTTCAATCTCCCCTAAGTCCAAAATTACTTAAATGAACAAATTCATTCATCTAAAACAGACACTCAAAAAAAAAATCTCTGTATAATAATTTTAAAAAAAACCTCCCTCGAACCCATCCATTGCACTGACTTCTTTCAACCTATCAGAACCAGTAACTTTAAAACAGTTTCTGTTTGCAGGAAAGAATATGTTCAAGTGAAACACTTTTATTGTGTGTTTATTAAAATCAAAAAGCATTGAGTTACCCACAAGACACTTCTACATACTGTGTGTGAGTGTGTGTGTGTGCACGTGCATGCGCTGGTATTGGGGCTTGAACTCAAGGTTGTGTGCTGTCACTTGGCTTTTTCCACTCAAGGCTGGTGTTCTACCACCAGTTCCAATTCTAGGTGCTTGAAGCAAGGTCCAGCTTAAGGAAGTTGTCAAACACTATGGATTCCCAGCCTGTATTCATGTTTAGTTTCACAGTAATGTGTCTTTCAAATTGTATTACTCAGAAATGCAATTGTAATGTGATCAGTAACACAACTGCTTAAGAGTTTTTAAATGTCAACTTGAAATCATCTATAATTTAGGATACACAAATTTAAATTCTGGGTAAGAAACTAGCCACCCTGGGCAACTGGAAGACAGCACAAAAACTGCTGACTGAGGAACCGAGTCTTCAGGACAGATGGGCATAAAGACACAAGCTAAGTCACTAGAAGCTGTGCCGCGTTGGCACTGCAAGCGAGGGACTGCGCTTTCCCTAGTGCACACAAGAGAAGTCCATGAGCTGTGTAATAAAGGGATTAAGGCTGAAGATGATAAAAACAGAGCTGCGTTCTAAGTGCGCGGCTCCACAGGGCTCGTGGTTCACCTGTGTTCTCTCGGCGAGCAGAACCTAAGGTTCAACCGCCTCAACACTCAACACTATTACAAGAATAATTTCCTCCCATCTTGAAATTTTTCAAAGCTTTTTGAGAAACACACACAAATAATTTGGATTTAGTTGATTTTATTTACAATTTTTTGTTTTCTTTTTTCTTTTCTTTTTTTTTTTTACATTTCAGAGCATCACACAATTACATTGTTTTCTGACCTGCAAACAGATACCTTATTTCCTTTTAAATGATCAAATTAGGTAACATCCAAATGTAACAATTACACGTGACAATTAATTCCCAAAGTGTAATTTCCTAGGACATATCCTAAGGACTTAGGAACAGCCAGTCAGGAAATTTGACCAAATTTAGCCGTGTACAGTGTGTGCAAACAAAACCTATCTAACCCAACCAGAGACGTGAAAATCTGTTATACCCCGCACAAAAGAAAGTGGTGATGGCTCGCACGTGTCATGAGTTTGACATGACGGTTTCCGATGCCAGAGGCAGGGCGGTTGTTTGTAAACAGCGAGCCAGTCAGTCAGTCAAGAAGGCTGCGGCCAGCGCTCCACCACTGCGTGCAGAGGGAGGCTGTGTCTCTAGTTCGTCCATAGCCACTGCTCAGCCAGCGCACCAACCCTACCTAGAAGCCTGGACACCCAACCAGGGTCACACTGGGACAGGCAGTCATTCTACAGCTGGGTAGCTTGTGTGTTGTGTGTGCACAGATACACACAGAGTGTATCTGTACACACACAGGATCGCAGTTTCGGTTGAGGCTATGGCTTTTATGTCTTCAGGTGGTTCTTGGATTCCAAGACTTTTGGGAAACACTGCCAACAGTCTCCCTCCCTCGCGACAAATAAAAATGATCTGTGTTCAGTTGAAGTGTAAAACTGGCTAGAAGGTAGTATAAAAAGCCGGCCGGGCGAGGGCGGTCTCCCCGCCCTGCTGGGCCGGGCTGGGCCGGGCCCCTGCGGAGAAGCCATTCCTCACCGGGCCGGGCAGGCCTAGGGCGCCTTCCCGCGGTGCTTGCCTACCTGACTGTCCATGCTCACGTTTCAAACTGGGTCAACAGAGCCCGCACCTCGGGGGTGAGCTGCCGGGCGGCCTTGGCCGCCTCTGTGATGGCCTTGCGGTACAGGCCCTTTCTCTTCTTGTTAAAGCGCGCCTGGAAGTTTTCTAGGAAGGGGGAGAGCTGCGACAGGGCGAGGGAGGAGGTGGTGGGGGACCCGAACCAGGCGAGGCGGGCCTCCTGGCGGGCCAGCAGGCCGTTATCGCGGCGGCTCACCGTGATGGTGAGGATGCGGGCCGGCCACCAGGGGAAGCCATAGATCTTGGCCCAGACAATGTCCCCCACACACAGGGTCCTGCCATCGGGTGTGATGCACTTAGAGACGGTTTTGGAAAAGATTCTCATTTTCAAGGAATGGCTGGGCTTTGCCTTGTCTTCCTCCGGGGCGGCGGCGGCGGCGGCGGCGGGCGGCGCGTGCACGCCGCCGGGAGGAAAGGCAAAGCTCTCGGAGGAGCAGCTGGCCTCCGAGCTGGAGGACTGCAGGTCGTCGGCGCTATCGAGGCTGCACACCGAAGCACTGCACGAGTCGGCCGGCTTCTGGTGCAGGGTCACGAACACCGCGAGCGCGCCCTGGCCGCCCCGCGCGCCCAGCGTCCGTGCGGGCTCCCGCGCGCCGGGCACGCGCGCCTGGCCGGCCGCCGGGCCCGCCTCGCCGGCCCGCGGGCCCGGGGCGCGGGGCCCGGGCTGGGGCTGGCGCGGGCGCGGGCGGCGCGCGGGACTCTCACCTGCTGCGCGGGAGGAGGAGCAGCGCGCCGGCGGCTTGGGGGCCAGCTTGCCGCTGCGCACGCGCTCCAGCCCCGTCTTCAGGGAGGAGTCGTTCTCCTCGTTGCGGTAGCGCTGCGGTTTTAAGCGCACGCGGGGCGGCAGGGCGCCCGCGCCGGGGCTCTGGTAGCGCCGCGAGAGGTGCGCCTTGGCGTGCGCGCCCCGCGAGGTGGACGACTCGCTGGGCTTCTTCTGGGCCTTCTCCTTGGCCATCTTGAGCACCTCGCGGGCCTTGGCGTGGTCCATGTTCTTGCTCTGCAGCACCTTGGCGGCGGCGGCCGCCTGCGCCGGCACCCGCACCACGCGGGCGCGGCCGGGGCCCAGGCCCGGCACCTTCACCACGGCGCCGCGCCGCGGGCCCTCGGCGGGGCCGCGGCCGTCCACCTTGGGCTCGCCCTTGAGCTTCTTGCCGGCCGCGGCGGCGGCGGCGGCGGCGGCGGCCTCGCTGCGGCGCTTGCGCTCCTCGCAGCGCGCCTGCGCGTGCGCCTGCGCCTGCGCCTCGCCCGCGCCGCGCCGCGCCTCGCGCCGCTCGGCCGCCACGCTGTTCTTGCACTTCTCGCACAGCACCTGGCGCGGCCGCAGCTTGATGGCGTTCATGATGGACGTGGGCTCCTCGCGGTACAGCTTCCGCTTGGGCCGCTTGATCTTGCGCGGCGGCGGCTGAGGTATGGACTGGTTGTAGGTGTCCCTGATGAACAGCGGCGGCGGGTACGGGGCGCCCTCGTGGAAGAGCGGCGGCGGCTTGCCCGTCCAGCCCAGCGCCGCCTCGGGGCCCGCGCCCGGCGCCCGCGGCTCCGGCCGCTCCTTGGACTCCCTCCGGGGGAACACCGTCACCGGGATCCCGTGGGGCCCGAACCTGGGGAGAACGGAGAGAGAGCCGTGAGCCAGCAGCGCCTCCGGCCCGGCGGGCACCTCCCACCCAGCCAGCGGCCCTCCGGCGCGGCGGCGCCCCGCGTGCACCGGGCCTGGCTCCGGCCCCCAGCGCCTCCTCCGCAGCTGCAAATGGCTCAGCGCCTGCCTGGAGCTGACGGGCTGAGGGCCGCGCCCGGCCCTGAGTTCAAGCCCCACCACCGACAAGAAAAAGAAAAAGCTGCCCGGGCGGGCGCCAATGGCTAGCACCCGTGATCAATGAGGTTACACAGCAACCCTCGCAGCTCACGGCCCAAAGCCGCACAGTGACACCACAGCCTAAGAACCTCATCTGTAAAGTCTGCAAGTGGAGCTGTGGCTCTGGCGGTTGTCTGCTAGCACTGAGCGGAAAAGCCAAGCAGGAGCGAGCCCGGAGCCCAAGCCTCAGTGCCAGCACGCACGCGCTCACACACACACACACAATACTGGGCAGCTTATACAGATGTCATATATTGCTGTGCAACAGTATGGTGTGCAACTCTTTCAGTAAATGTAACTACAAACATATACACACTACATAATACATAAGCCTCACAACAACAAACACGGTGAAACACGCTTGTAATCCCAGCGCTCAGGTGGCGAAGGCAAGAAAACTGCAAAGCCAAGGAAACTACGGCACGTGAATTTGAAGCCAGCCTGAGCTACAGAGCAAGACCCTGTTTCTTTTAAAAAGAGAAAACTAGCTGGGCGCTGGTGGCTCACGCCTGTAATCCTAGCTACTCAGGAGGCTGAGATCTGAGGATCCCAGTTCAAGGCCAGCCCGGGCAGGAAAGCCCCTGAGACTCCTATCTCCAATAAGCCACAAGAAAATCAGAAGTGGCGCTGTAGCTCAAGTGGTAGAGCGCTCGCCTTGAGCTGAAGAGCTGAGGGACAGCGCCCAGGCCCAGAGTTCAAGCCCCATGACTGACAATATAAATAAATACAAATAAAAAGAGAAAGCTGAGCTGGGCACTGGTGGCTCAATCCTAGCTTCTCAGGAAGCTGAGATCTGAGGATCGCAGTTCAAAGCCAGCCCAGGCAGCAAAGTCCATGAGACTCATCTCCAATGAACCACCAGAAAACCGGAAGTGGTGCTGTGGCTCAAGTGGCAGAGCGCTCGCCTTGAGGTGAAGAGCTGAGGGACAGCGCCCAGGCCCAGAGTTCAAGTCAACTTTAAAGAAAAAAAGAGAGAAGCCAAGTGCCAGGGACATCTGAGAACTGAGTATCATAGTTCAAAGCCAGCCAGAGCAGGAAAGTCCATGAGACTTTTATTTCCAATAAAGTACTCAGAAAAAGCTGAAAGTGGCAATGTGCCTCGAGTGGAAGAACGCTTGCCTTGAGCACAAACAGGCTCAAGGACAGCACCCAGGCCCTGAATTCAGGTCCCAGGACTGGCCCCAAGTCCTCAGTCAGGTAGAGCCCCTCCCCTCCAACACTACGCAAACGTTTGTAGAGTTTTGTCTGCCTCAGAGCTTGGATTCTCTAAAGTGTCATCAAGCACCCATAAAAGTCCACAATAACCTTGATGAAAAAAGAATACTGAGGTTAGGTACCTAACCGCATTAGAAAGTCAACATGAACCAAGTATCTGATTCTAGTTACCTAAAAACATGGCTTCAGAAATTCTTTGCGGGACTACCACGAACCAACAATTACCTCCATCATTTATAAACCAGAAAGAAAGAGAAAAGCCTGGGGGAGGGGGAGATCGGAAGGGGAAACAGGAAGAAGAGACATTCTCCTCAGTGTCAGATTCAGCAGAAAAGCATCACAGCTGACACCTGCGTGTGCTGTTTGCACACTGACCTTCAGCCCCTTTTTAGGAGGACAGGACAAGGCCAGTCCTGTGTTCTGTGGAACTTATCTAAGGAGAGACCACTATTTCTATGAAACTTACTGCTTCATAAGTGCCCACATCTACCAACGGCTCAAGAACAGAAATGCCCTCCCTCTTTTTTTTTGGTGTCGGTTGTGGGGCTTGAACTCTGAGCCTGAGCGCTGTCCCTCAGCTCTTCAGCTCAAGACTAGTGCTCTACCACTTGAGCCACAGCGCCACTTCTGGTTTCTCATAGACTTTCCTGCCCTGTCTGGCTTTGAACTATGATCCTCAGATCTCAGCCTCCTGAGTAGCTAAGATTACAGGCATGAATTACAGTAGCTAAGATTACAGGTGCCCAGCTCCTTCTTATTTTCAACAGGAATAACTAAAACAGATGAAAGTTTGGTTTGGTTTTTGTCTGTCGTGGAGCCTGAACTCGGCCAGGGTGCTGCCCCTCAGCTCTTCAGCTCAAGGCTAGCTAGCACTCTACCACCTGAGCCACAGCACCACTGGTGGCTTTTTCTGCTTATGTGGTGCTGAGGAATCGAACCCAGGGCCTCATGCATGCAAGGCAAGCACTCTACCACTAAGCCACCTTCCCGGCCCATTTGGTTTTTTCTTGAGACATGGTCTTGCTATGTAGCCCAAACTGGCCTTAAACTTTTGAGCTGTCTTGCCTCTGCCTCCCAAGTCCTGATTACAGGCACATGCCACCACCATGCGTTATCCATCTTAGTATATGAAACTGCTCACTGATCTCCTGCCACTGAACCTTCTACTTTCCACAGAAAGCAACTCTTGATAAATAGGTTAATAATGTTGTGACATTTCTCTTGGCTAAAATTTACTTCAGTCATTTTGCATTATTTTAGTCACTATAGAGTTCTCTTTATCTCTTTAACTTTTCTTCTCAATGTCAGACAATTACTTTAAAGCTGGTATATCAAGTTGTAGAATCTGATATGTTTACCCTAGAAGTTCAACAAAACATTTATTATTTCACATCTCGATTTTTTTTTCTTTGCCTTTCCCTCATAAACATAAAAATACTCAAGGGCTAAGTATTTTGTTCTGCAGGATTGGGGTCAACCTGGAGCTATTCACATTCCCAAAAATGTTCTTAATAAGGAGGTACTTAACTGCTTGGTGATGGATAGAAGCCGGAAGATGGGAAGAAAAGTTTAAAAAAAAAAAGGCAAAATGGCAACTTTGGGTAGAGACTCGCTAAATACAAAAGTAATTTTAAAAGTAAAACATCCTTAAGGAACTAAGGAGAGGGGCAAGACAAGTGAGCACAGTCAAAGTTAGATTTGCATATGAGAATAAAAGAACAACTGAATTTGTTGAAATCACTCTTTGAAACAGGGATGGGAGGGATGGGGAAGGGAGACGGTTTATAAAAGGGGGAATTTAGACCGGTGCCAGTGGCTCCTGCCTATAATCCTAGCTACTCAGGAGGCTGAGGTCTGAGGATCACAGTTCAAAGCCAGCCCAGGCAGGAAATCTCCAATTAACCACCAGAAGACCAGAAGTGGCGCTGTGGCTCAAATGGTAGCGCACTCACCTTGAGTTGAATAGCTGAGGGACAGCGCCCAGGCCCAGAGTTCAAGCCCCATGACTGACAAAAAGGGGGGGGGGGGTGATCAGGATGCAATGTAAGCACGGATGAAATGGCACAATGAAACCATCCTGGTGCAAGTAAGGCACACATAATCAACACTTTTTTTTAGTGGGATACTACTTTTACAAAAATACATTCAGCATCCTCAATCATCCAGGAAGGTAACAAATGAGAGGGTTCACATGGCCTCACTCACACACACAAGAACATTTCCCTTGCAGCCAGGGTGGAGGCTGGCTGTGTAAATTTCAGTGTGCTTCAGAGCAACAGTAAGGAACTGTGATGCTGCTGCTCTGGTAATTCTCAAGTGCACTCCTCAGGAAGCGGCGCTGTGGCTCAAAGTGGTAGAGCCCTCGCCTTGAGCTGAAGACCTCAGGAACAGCGCTCAGGCCCAGAGTACAAGGCCCCCAATTGACAAACAGAAAAAAAACAATGTACTTCACAAGTACTCCCCATATGCTCAAAAGTTTGAAAACTACTAACCTATGAAGCTGCAGCCTTCCTAAGACTATAAAGTATTTCCCTCTAACAGCCTAACTTCTCAACTTGAACAGTCTGGAAATCTTCATCACAAAGCCCTGGAGGAGGGCTTGCAAATGGAGATTTCTAGATTCTCCCCCACACTGAGCCCCAAGGTTCTCGACAATGATCCTGGGGTGAGAACTGTTACGGGCATCACTCTAGCTTTCTTTTACACAGACTTGGTCAGTGCTGGCCAGAGCAGCCTCCACTGAGAACTTTAGTGATCAAGTACATAAGTAAAAGGCTTGAGCTCTTTATGAACTTCTTACAAGTACTCCAGACTCCGAGAACTGACCGATCGGATCTGCTTTCTGTCCCCACCTTTCTTAGTGACTCACTCTGAGGCAAGATAAACTGAGGGAAATGAGGCCAGGTGAAGGCAACTCAGATGCATGGTATTTAGAAACACAGAAGTGCTGCTGTCTTTGCTTCAAAGAGAACAGGATGCATTCCTTCCCGAGAGATGTAGATCTCACCCCAAGAATTAATATTTGTCTGGCAGGATGTAGGCCATCCTAAGAAAAATGCTTCCCCCAAAACCTAAGCGACCTCCTCCCCAAAATACAGACAACACAAAATAAAAAATTAAATAAAAAAAATTCTGACAACAATCTGAAGTTTAAGGATCTGTTTCATGGCAGGATGCATTCTTACCTGAAAAGAATGCCCAAAACATCCAGAAACAAAGTAACACCAAGAGTGATTAGAGCAAAGACAAACACCTATCTTTGCATAAGGTCTTCCGCCTTTTCCATAATAAAATAAAATACCCCGAGACCAAAGAGATGTGCGTCCCTCCGCTAGAGGGCCGCACTGTTAGAGGGTGCCTCCAGTTTTTCTGGTTTTTTTGTCTGCTTGCCTGCTTGCATATGTACTCAATAAGGCTCTGCCCAGTTTTCTTACCATTGTAACTTGTCCAGAAATTCTTATTCTGGGATGGAAGTCAAGGATCCAAAGTTGAGGAGAAACTTAGTTTAGAGAAACTTACAAACCCTAACCTGTATCTGATGACAATTTGAAGCCGTCTGCATTTTCACCTACTACAGAACAACTCTGTCTAGAGGCACTGCTCCATGATGGGACACACTGAGTGTGTGCAGGCTCTAGGAATTCCATCTTCAATATACATGCACACACTCACAAAATATGCCAGCAAGCCAGGCGCCGGTGGCTCACGCCTGTCATCCTAGCTACTCAGGAGGCCGAGATCTGAGGATCACGGTTCAAAGCCAGCCCCAGCAGGAATGTCCATGAGACTCTTAACCCCAATTAACCACCAGAAAACTGGAAGTGGCCCTGTGGCTCAAGTGGTAGAGCACTAGCCTTGAGCTGATGAGTTGAGGGACAGCGCCCAGGCCCAGAATTCAAGCCTCACCACCGACCACAAAAAAAAAAAAAAAAAAAGCCAGGTATTATTTGCATTTTTAATTCCAGCACCTAAAAGTCATAGATTGAAGCCAGGTTGGGCAGCAAAGTCCATGGAACTCTTACCTCCAATGAGCCACCAAAAATGCCAGGAGTTGTAGTTCAAATGAGCCTTGAGCATAAAGTTCCTGAGTTCAAACCCAGGACCGGCCCAAAAAAAAGTCTGAAAAGCTGCAGAGAATGTAGTTCAGTGCTAAGCTCTTACACCAATATGTAAATAAATGTACATACAAAGACGCAAGAGACCTCTCTGTACTTTTTTGTTGCTGTTTACAGAACTGAGGACTGAACTCAGGGCCCTGAAGGGGGTCTTCCAATGAGCTAAATCCCACCCCCCTTCTCAAATACTATTTTTGCAACTTCCTGTGACTAGGAATTATTTAAAATTAACTTTTTTCTTGGTTGTGCACTCAGGACCTGCGCACTGTCCCTGATCCTCTTTTTGCTCAAAGCTAATGCTCTACCACTTGAGCCACAGTGCCACTTCTGGAGAGAGGAATCTCACAGAGACTTTTCTGCTCAGGCTGGCTTCGAACAGCAATCCTCAGAGAAATCAGCCTCCTGAGTAGCTAGAATTACAGGTGTGAGCCACCTGCGAGTAGCTAAAATAAACGTTTTGAAAATAGCTATCGCCTCAACGAAAATAATAAATGCCAGTAAGAAGGGAGAGGAGGGGCTGGGAATGTGGCTTAGTGGTAGAGTGCTTGCCTCCCATGCATGAAGCCCTGGGTTTGATTCCTTCCTCAGCACCACATAAACAGGGCAGAAAGTGGTGGTGTGGCTCCAGTGGTAGAGTGCTAGCCTTGAGCACAGAGAGGCTCAGGGACAGTGCCCAGGCCCTGAGTTCAAACCCAGGACTGGCGCGCGCGCACACACACCCACACACAGAAGAAGAAGGGAGAGGAAAGGGGTCAGGAAGAGTGACAGAGAAGTGAAGCTGATCAGGACACGTTGTGTGAAAATGTCACTATGAACCCTTCTCCCTTATACAACTAATGTTTGCTAATAAAATTTAAAAAAAAAAAAAAAAAAGAATTTAAGCCAGGCACTGGTGGCTCACGCCTGTAATCCTAGCTACTCAGGAGGCTGAGATCTGAGGATCACAGTTCAGAGCCAGCCAGGACAGGAAAGTCCATGAGACTCTTATCTCCAATTAACCACCAGAAAACTGGAAGTAGTGCTGTGGCTCAAGTGACAGAGTGCTAGCCGAAGAGCTGAGGGACAGCGCCCAGGCCTAGAGTTCAAGCCCCCAACCGACAAAAACAAAAATTTAAAGTGCAATATATGCCAAATTTTGAGGGGTGACAATACTGGAGTTTATCAGTTCCTGTGTCAAGACAAGAGATATGACATAATGCACATAATGCAAAAGTAAGACAAAATGTAAGTCCAATCTAAACTGCTATGGTTACAGAAAGTATGGACACGTCTAGTATTTGGGTTCTATTTAGGACTGAATTGTACTGATAAATTATCTTGGCCAAATGAAAGGGCCTTTATTTGCCTACTGGCAAATAAAATTATAGTGTTTGCTCAAGATTTCTAGTGTTATAATCAATGCTCTACTTACATATGCATCACTGCTACTGCTGCTCAGGGTGAAGCTGGCAAACACTGGCCAAATTCCTTTCCAAAGGAAAACACCAGACAGTAACTGAAATGTTTACCAATAAGCACCCATTTTAAGCCGGACATATTTCTATTTTGTGTCACTTACTGTTAAAAGTTTTGCTTTTTAAAGTCAGGGACTTTACTTGAACATAGAGCAACTTCCAACAGCTCAACTCTGACCTAGGGCTCTATTTCCTTTGGATTTACTCACTGCACCAAGGCTGAACTGATTTCCATTTTTTTCCCTCCAACAGTGACAGAATTCTTTTTAAAATACTACACAAATATAGTGTCCTCTTTAAGTACTATACTCTTTAAGCAAGAGACCCTCTAAGGAATTACCTGCACAGAATTAAACAAGCCTCCGAGGTTAGGGTGAATAGGCCCAAGTGCTCTGGCTCTACCAATTCCCCACAGCCAACAGATCAATACAAGATAAAAGGAAACCCTTTCCTACAGACAGCAGGAAAAAATTAAATGCAATTGAACACTTGAAAATACCCACTTTTTTATATTTCAAGCAATGTTCTAAGACACTGTCTCTGCACTTACCAAGAGGTTCAATCCTAAGAGGGAAAAGAAAAACTGAAGCCATATTTTCTGCTGTGGTATCAAAATTTAAATTCAGGGAAGTGGCGCTGTAGCTCAAGTGGTAGAGCGCTCGCCTTGAGCTGAAGAGCTGAGGGACACGCCCAGACCCAGAGTTCAAGCCCCACGACCGACCAAAAAAAAAAAAAAAAGAAAATATTATTTAGCCGGGCGCTGGTGGCTCACGCCTGTAATCCTAGCTACTCAGGAGGCTGAGATCTGAGGATCGCGGTTCAAAGCCAGCCCGGGCAGGAGAGACTGTGAGACTCCTATCTCCAATAAACCACCAGAAAACCGGAAGTGGCGCTGTAGCTCAAGTGGTAGAGCGCTCGCCTTGAGCTGAAGAGCTGAGGGACAGTGCCCAGGCCCAGAGTTCAAGCCCCACGGCCGACCAAAAAAAAAAAAAAAAAAAAAAAAATTTAAATTCAGGACAAATGAAGTTAATTTTGTTGTTGTTGTTGTTGTTGGTCGTGGGGCTTGAACTCTGGGGCTTGGGCGCTATCCTTGCACTCTTCAGCTCAAGGCGAGCGCTTTACCACTTGAGCCACAGCACCACTTCCAGTTTTCTAGTGGCCTAATAGAGATAAGAGTCTCATGGAGTTTCCTGCCTGGGCTGGCTTTGAATCATGAGCCACCAGTGCCCAGCTTAAATGAAGTTAATTCAACAGCTGCTAAGTGTGACGTAAATTCTTGCCATAACCACACATCTATTCATTTAAAAACTAACAAATAGAAGTAGCTCCCCAAGAATCCACAGACAATTGACTGGACAAAGAACATGTTCTGTTAGCAACGCTGGTGGCTCACATGTGTAATCCTAGCTACTCAGGAGGCTGAGATCTGAGGATGACTCCAGTTAACCACCAAAAAGCCAGAAGCGAAGCTGTGGCTCAAGTGGTAGAGAGCTAGTCTTGAGCAAAAGCAGCACAAAGACAGTGCCCAGGCCCTGAGTTCAAGCCCCAGGACACACACACATACACACTTACAAAGGCTTGTGTCACATGCCACAAGACAGAGATGAGCCTTGAGGACATTCTGCTCATCTGAACATCCAAGACGAGCTCCTGAGGCTCAGTGCTATCCCACCACCCATCACCTTCCAGTTTCCCTGGCTTACGGGATCCTGTAGATTTTAGTTTTTCTTTATAGTGACTGTTGTAAATGTTACTAATTTAAAAATAAGGCTTTTGGGGAACCAGTGGCTCACGCCTGTAATCCTAGCTACTCAGGAGTAGCCCTGAGATCTAAGGATCACAGTTCAAAGCCAGCCCAGGCAGGAGGAAAGTCCATGAGACTCTTTATCTCCAATAAACTACCAGAAAACCGGAAGTGGCCCTGTGGCTCAAGTAGTAGACCACTGGCCTTGAGCAGAAGAGCTCAGGGACAGTGCCCAGGCCCTGAATTCAAGCCCCATGACCGACAAAAAAAAAAACAAAAAACAAAAAACACCAGGCAGGGAAGACAAATCCATGAGACTCCAATTAACCAGCAAAAAGCTGAAAAAGGAGTTATGGTTCAAGTGGTACTATTTCAGTCTTTTTTTGTTTTGTTTTGTTTTGTGTCGGTCATGGGGTCTGAACTCTGGGCCTAGGCGTTGTCCCTCAGCTCTTCCACTCAAAGCTGGCGCTTTACCACTTGAGCCATAGCACCACTTCCAGCTTTTTTCTGCTTATGTGGTGCTGAGGAATCGAACGCAGGGCCTCATGCATGCGAGGCAAGCACTCTACCACTGAGCCACCTTCCCAGCAGTATTTCAGTCTTGATGGAAAATAGTAAGAATATGAGGCCCTGAGTTCAAGTCCCAATGCTGGTACAGACGCACACTCATATAAGTAAACTTTATCATAAGTATATACAAAAAAATGTCATAAATATACACAAAAATATGTATTAGCTGGGAAGGTGGCTCAATGGTAGAGTGCTTGCCTCTAAGTATATATTCAAATATATGCGGTTCATATATGGGGCACTCCGTGGGGGATCTCAGATTATATCCTCCAGGATAGGGGTGGAGTGACTGCCTGTCAAGCTTATAGAAACAGAAGAGGGCAGCTGTGAGGGAGTGAGGGGAAAGGTAATGGGGGGGAGCACAGAAGAGGTATGGGAAGCTGGTGTTTAATGAGATGAAAAATGCTTCGAAGTCTACCTCATGCATACTTAATACTACTGAGTAGTACACTTAATGGTTAAGGGACACATTTTATTTATCTTTTTTTTGGGGGGGGGGGTCCGGTCATGGGGCCTGAACTCTGGGCCTGGGCGCTGTCCCTCAGCTCTTCAGCCCAAGGCTAGCACTCTACCACTTGAGCCACAGCACCACTTTCGGCTTTTTTTTTCTTATGTGGTGCTGAGGAATCGAACCCTCAAGCATGCAAGGCAAGCGCTCTACCACTGAGCCACTTTCCCAGTCCCACATTTTATGTTTTTAAAGGATTAATGCATATCTACTGCATAGACAGAGTTGGATGAAAAGGATGTTTGCATGGTAGGACAAGTCAGGCACCAGTTTCATGGAGGAGAAATGGGACTTGAGGAAATGAAGATAAGCCACCTGAGAACACTCCCAGTTCCTAAATCAGAGTAAAATCAGACAAAGCCAGAGAAAGGCCAACGACTCCCGAACTTCTCTGTAGCTCAATGTCACAAATATTCACGGGAGAAGGAAAAACAACTTGAAAGGAAAATGTTGTTGGAATACTGCTGAACTAGGGATGCAGATGAGAGGAAGGAGCTTTGACCAGCTCCTGCACTGAACGCTACCAGGGCTGTGAAAGAAGTATTCCAGCTTGGGAAATAAATGCCCAAGTACAGAGGAATAAAGAGCAGAATGGTGTCTTCAGTCAACTGCTGAAAAGGTCATGAGGGGAAAAAAACAAAAGGCTAACCTAAAGAATATTAAAAGTAATGACATGACATACAAAAAATTAATAGTGACTTTACAAGAATTCAGTAATTTCAAAATAAAATATTTTAAAGTGCTGTGTTGGAGCTGGGCGCCAGTGGCTCACACCTGTAATCCTAGCTACTCAGGAGGCTGAAATCTGAAGATTGCAAAAAAAAAAAAAAAAAAAAGCCAGCCCAGTCAAGAAAGTTCATGAAATTCTTATCTCCAATTAACCACCAAAAAGCCAGAATTGAAGCTGTGTCTCAAATGGCAGAACACCAGTTGAACACAAAAGCTCAGGAACAGCGCCAAAATGCTGAGTTCAAATCCTAGAACCGGCATACATATATCCTTACACACACACACACACACACACAGAACTACCATATTGGGCTAAGAATGTACAAGGTGTGTTAAGAATGTGCAAGATCCTAGGCCAAGTGCTGGTGGCTCAGCCTGTAATCCTAACTACTCAGGAGGCAGAGATCTTAGGAACACCATTTAAAGCCAGCCCAAGCAGGAAAGCCGTGAGGCTCTTATCTCCAATAAACCTTTCAGAAAACCAGAAGTAGTATTGTGGCTCAAGTGGTAGAGCGCTTGCCTTGAGCTGAAGAGCTGAGGGACAGTGCCCAGGCCCAGAGTTCAAGTCCCACAACCAACAAAAAAAAAGTGCAAGACCCTGAGTTTGAGATCAGCACAACACCTACACACACACCCTTCGAGGGCACACACAGTGGTAATAATTTTTTTTTAAGTTTTCAGTCAGTCCTGGGGCTTGAACTCAGTCCTGGGGCTTGAACTCAACTGTCCCTATGCATCTTTTGCTCAAGGCTAGCACTCTACCACTTTGAGCCACAGCTCTACTTCCAGTGTCTCGTGGACTTTCCTGCTCCTGCCCTGACTGGCTTTGAACTGTGATCCTCAGATCTCAGCCTCCTGAGTAGCTAGGACTACAAGTGTCAGTCACCAGCGCCCAGCTACAGTAGAAACCTTAAATGCAGTGTGTTTCCATTTCTACACAATCTCTAAGCAGGTGTGTACAAGAATTTCCCAAGTTTAATGACACACAATTATAATTTCAGTACTCTGGAGGCTAAGAAAGCTAAAGCAACAGGATATTAATTTTGAGGCCAGCTGCCTGACCTACAAAACAAGACCCCATTTCATAAACAAGCAAAGCTCTATGCCTCCAGTCTTATGCTATTCCTTGCAAAGCATTGTAAAGATGCGGATGCTGCTGTGGGTCGCAGGACGTAGAACTGAGGTCAAGTGGATACTGAAGACAACCCTGACTCCAGGAGCTATTGCCACATTCTTCTCAATTCCAACACTTAGTATCTATTTCACAAAAGCAATAATACTATGTAGCACTATGTGTCATGCTATATGAATAAGATACATACATATATATATTATCATAGCAACTAGTACAGTATCACTGTCTTATTTTTTAGTATTATCTGTGGTACTGCAGATTGAACCCAGCACCCCCTGAGCATTAAGCATGCACTCCACTACAGAACTACATGCCCAGACATTTTAAAGAAAAAGGGTCACGCCTGTAATCCTAGCTACTCAGGAAGATGAAGTCTGAGGATCTTGGTTCAAATTCTGCCCTGGGCAGACAAATTCATAAGCTTCTTTCTCCTATTAACCAGCAAAAACAAGGACTGAAGGTATGTCAAGAGGAGGATCCTGGGGCTGGGAAGATGGCTCAGCGGTAGAGCGCTTGCCTTGCATGCATGAGGCCCTTGGTTCGATTCCTCAGCACCACATAAGCAGAAAGAGCCGGAAGTAGGGCTGAGGCTCAAGTGGTAGAGCACTTAGTCTACAGCTGAAGAGCTGAGGGACAGCTCCCAGGCCCAGAGTTCAGGCCCTATGACTGACAAAAAAAAAAAAAAAAGAGGATCCAGCTATGAAAGAAAGAAAAAAAAAAAAACAAGCAAAAAAGCCCTGAGTTCAAGCACACACAAAAGTCTATTCATTTTACAGCTGAAAAAACAAAGCACAGAGAAGGTAAGTGACCTTCCCAAAGTCACACAGTAAGTCAGAGAATCAAGAAATAAATAAATCCAGGCAGTCCAGAATCCGCTTCTTAACCACTGTCCTCCCTCATCTCCAGGTATTTAAGCTTTCCTCTACCTCCACGTTTCTAAGGTGGCAAGGAAGCTAGTAAAGCCAACTCACTTTTTCAGTGGATTCAGAACTCTCCAGTTTTAAGAAGCACCATGGTCCAGTACACCAACCTTTGGACAATGAAATAAAAGGAAAGCACACCCCACAGAATCTCAGGTCATGTCAGGTTTTACCTAGACAGGAAAGGAAAGCTCAGCTTGCAGAGCTTTTTGGATTTTGGAACTGCAGTTAACAAACTTGATGGATCTCATCAACACTATAGACAATATGGGCTGGGAAGGTGGCATAGTCGTAGAGTGCTTGCCTAGCATGCACAAGGCCCAGCTCCAAAATCAGAAGGACAATCTGTGGAGCGCACACATGGCTGAGCAGAGAAAGAGACAGGACAGACTAGTAGTGGACACCAGGAATCCTAAAGCAGCTTTCCAAGTTCAAGGGCTACCTGGCCTATGCACAGAGAGACCCTATTTCAAAACAACAACAAAAAGACAATGCTAACTATGAAATGAAGATACCAAGACAAAACTTCTAAAAATTTAACTACCACACTGGGCACCGGTGGCTCACACCTGTAATCCTAGCTACTCAGGAGGCTGAGATCTGAGGATGGTTCACACCAGCCTGGGCAGGAAAGTCTGTGGTGAGACACTTATCGCCAATTAACCACCAGAAAACCAGAAGTGGTTCTGTGGCTCAAAGTGATAGAGTGCTCCCCTTGAACTGAAGAGCTCAGGGACAGCGCCCAGGCCCAGAGTTGAAGCCCCATGACCAACAAAAACAAAAATAAAAAATTAACTACCAGCTGCCAGGTCCTGGGGGCCTTATACCTGTTAATCCCAGCTACACAGGAGACAGATGCGTAAGAGCCTCAGTTCAAAACCAGCTTCAGCAGACTGAGACACTCCTCCTCCAAAATAACCAGCAAAAACTAGGGCTGGAGGCATGGCTCAAACAGATCAGTCAGGTAAGCAAGCTGAGCAAGTGCAAAGCACTGAGTTCAAACCCAGTAATACACACACACACACACACACACACACACACACACACACACACACACACACACACACACCTACCTTCCAGAGAGGGCTGAAGAAAAAAAAAATGAGAACATCTTCATCTTCTGACCATAAAGCCATTGAATCTTTTTTAGTTAATTCAATCACAAAACTACAGTCAGAAGGAAAAACGAGTTTGAATAGCAATGACTTAGATTTTAAGTACACAAGAGTACCTTTAAACAATCCTTTAGAAAACTTTATTTGCACAGCAGAGTAGGAAGAGCCGAGTTGTAGACACGTGTCTGTGGGCGTACATGAATCCCCAGGCCTGATGACCCAGCCTACACAGATCTGTACAGTATTTGAATTACTTAACCCCCAGTAAATTCCTTTTAAAATAACCATCCAAGAGATAAAAGAGTCAACAGTAAGCAAACTATTCCCAAAATCAGACAAATCCTGATTTCACTTTTGTAGACACTTGTAACATTTTTGCACTTTATATTTGAAACATATTTGAATTTTCCCCAAGGAAACAAATGTTGGCATAAAAACCTTTTTAAAAATTACTAATGTGCCAGGCATGGTGTCTCACGCCTGTAATCCTAGCTACTCAGGAGGCTGAGATCTGAGGACCGAAGTTTGAAATACAATTCAGTCAGGAAAGTCCCCGAGACCTGAGACTCTCATCTCCCAATTAGCCACCAGAAAACCAGAAGCACAGCTATGGCTCCAAACGGTAGAGGACTACCCTTGAGTAAAAAAGCTCAGGGAGGGGCAGGGAAGGTGGCTCAGTGGTAGAGCGCTTGCCTTGCATGCCTGAGGACCTGGGTTCGATTCTTCAGCACCACATAAGCAGAAAAAGAAAAAAGCCAGAAGTGGCGCTGTGGCTCAAGTGGTAGAGCACTAGCCTTGAGCTGAAGAGCTGAGGGACAACGCCCAGGCCCAGAGTTCAGGCCCCACGTCCGGACCCAAAAAAAAAAAAGCTCAGGCACAGGCCAGGTACCAGTAGCTCACACCTGTAATCCTAGCTACTCAGGAGGCTGAGGTCTAAGGATCACAGTTCAAAGCCAGCCCAGGCAGGAAAGTCGGTGAGACCCTTATTTCCAATTAACCACCAGACAACTAGAAGTGGCACTGTGGCTCAAGGGGTAGAGTGTTTGCCTTGAGCTGAAGAGCTCAGGGACAGCATCCAGGCCCAGAGTTTAAGCCCCACAACCGACAAAAAAAAGCTCAGGTACAGTGCCAGTCTGAGTTCAAGTCCCACAACGGA
This sequence comes from Dipodomys spectabilis, assembly GCF_019054845.1. Lineage (NCBI taxonomy): Eukaryota > Metazoa > Chordata > Mammalia > Rodentia > Heteromyidae > Dipodomys > Dipodomys spectabilis. Next base: position 1,812,288 of record NW_024870935.1, read on the forward strand.
CCAAAAGAATTAATAATGTGCTACATTATTGAATTACAGGCTCACACCTATAACTCAACTTATTCAAGAGACAGATATGAGAATCACAATTTGAAGCCAGCCAGGAAAGAGTAATACACTTATCTCCAATTAACCAGAAAATGGAACTGTGGCTCAAGTGGTAGGGCACCAAGCTTGAGCAAAAAAGGTAAAGAACAGTGCCCAGGCCCTAAGTTCAAGCCCTAGTTACAGTGGGCTTATGCACACACATTTTGTGTGGGGCACTTGTGGCTCATGACTGTAGTCCTAGCTATTCAGAAGGCTGAGATCTGAGGACTGCGGTTTGAAGCCAGACCAGGCAGTCAAATCCAAAAGACTATTATATCTCATGAAGTCAAATCAAGACTCTTATCTCCAGTTAACCAGCAAAGGACAGAAATGTTAAGAAGTGTGACTCAAGTGGTAGTAGCAGAGCACTAACTGTGAGCAGGATATCTTAGGTAGGGAGGTCCTGAATTCAAGATTCTGTACACACACACACACACACACACACACACACACACACAAACCATAAAAAAGCAAAGCCAAGAACCCTTTTGAAAACTAAAGAAAGGCACTTACACATTGACGTTTCCCAACTGTTAATTTCTAATTATCTCACTGAGCAGTCAGAAGCAAAACAGACAGCACAGGTCCTTGAATATTCAAGCTAAAGAAATGGAGTCTCCAGGCAGCACAGCTATGAACTTAACTAAAGCAATGTTTGGGCTGAACACTGCTGGCTCACACCTTCAATCCTATCTTCTCAGGTAGAGTCTAGTTCAAGGCCAGCCCAGGGACTTGAGTCCTTAAAACTCTTATCTCTAGAATCCAGCAAAAATCCAGAGGGAGGCATGGCTCAAATGACCCAGCACCAGCCTAGCACTCTAACTCAAACCCCAGTATCACAAATTAAAAAAAAAAAAAGATCTACTACAAAACTCAAGACTCTGTGTATTATCCCATATGGCCACTAAAGTTGAAAGTGGCACTAAGTCTTAGAAATACACAATTCTTTTTGCTTGCAAGGAAACTCTCTAACTGGGAAGGTGGCTCAGAGGTAGAGCGCTTGCCTTGCATGCTCGAGGCCCTGGGTTCGATTCCTCAGCACCACATAAGCAGAAAAAGCCAGAAGTGGCACTGTGGCTCAAGTGGTAGAGCACTAGCCTTGAGCTGAAGAGCTGAGGGACAGTGCCCAAGCCCCAAATTCAGGCCCCACAACTGACCAAAAAAAAAAACAACAAACCCTCTAGCTCAACTTTAATATGACTGAAGAAAAAGTGTAAGTTTGAGGATCTAATAAACTTGTTTGAATCCTTACATTAACTGGTAAATTAAATAAACTTCAATTTCCTGCTGTATCAATGAAAACTACCACCAGTTATAAAGACTAATGCATGTGGTACAATGTCTGGCACAAAATAAGCACCCAATAGGAAACTTTTGTTATTTTTACCTAGAGGAATAATTCAATGGCCAATTCAAACAGGAGAGAAATTATTTTTCCAGTGCCTGATGGCTAGTGTGGAGTGGAGTCTTAGCCTGGTACAGTCTATGATAAGTATGTTGTGGGGCTGGAGATACAGTTCCGAAGCAGACAACTGCAACCTCAGCTACTCAGGAGGCTGAGGTAGGAGAGACAAGGTAATGGCTTCGTGTCAACCTGGGAAACCTAAGGAGCCCTGATCTCTTTAAAAAAGAACCAGAAAGGGCTGGGAATGTGGCTCAGTGGTAGAGTGCTCATCTTGCATGCATGAGGCCCTGGATTCGATTCCTCAGTACCACATATACAGAAAAAGCTGGAAGCGGCACTGTGGCTTAAGTGGTACAGTACTAGCCTTGAGCAAAAAGCTCAGGGACAGTGCCCTGAGATCCAGGTTCAGAACTAGCCAAAAAAAAAAGAAAAAGAAAACTCCTCCCACAAAAGAAATCAGTTTACAAGAAATACGTGTTAGCAAAACAGACCAAAAATCAAAATTCAAAATCCCAATTCTCTACCAAAGAATTAAAAAAAAAAAAAAGACTAAGAAGGCTGGAGGCATAGCTCAAGTGGCACCTACCTGGCAAGTGCAAGGCTGAGTTCAAATCCCAGGTATCCACGGGGGAGGGAAAAAAAGCCGGGCACCCATGGCTCACACCTGTAATCCTAGCTACTCAGGAGGCTGAGATCTGAGGATCGCAGTACAAAGCCAGCCTGGGCAAGAAAGTCCATGAGACTCTCATCTCCAATGAACCACCAGAAAACTGGAAGTGGTGCTGTGGCTCAAGTGGCAGAGCACTAACCTTGAGCTGAAGAGCTGAAGGACAGTGCCCAGCCCAGGCCCAGAGTTCAAGCCCCACGACCAATAACAACAACAAAAAGTGAGTGTCTCCAAGAAAGAGAGCACTTATACACTCCATTTCCACAACAACTTACCTGGCAGCACCCTTCTTTTGCAGATTTGAAATCCAGATTCTCACAGTCACTGGCCTCCTCTTCTGTTTGTTTCAATAGCATACACACTAGTGTCTCTCTCACTATTAAACCTGCTTTTATTAGCCAGGTGCCAGTGTCTCACACCTGTAATCCTAGAGCTACACAGGAGGTTCAGATCTGAAGATCACAGCTCAAAGCCAGCCAGAGCACAAAGAGACTCTTTCTGAGTCTCCAATAAACTACCAAAAAAGCTGGAAGTAGGCTGTGGCTCAAGCACTAGAGTGCTAGCCTTGAGCTGGAGGGCTGAGGAACCAGCACCCAGACCCTGAATTCAAGCCCCAGGACTGGCACTGGCACACACCCACACCCACACCCACCTCTCACTCACATAAAATCCATTAGAAAGCACACTTGTCTTATTCTGCTTTCTCACTGTGAAAACAAACATGCAAAAAAAACTAGCCTTGGGCTGGGAAGGTGGCTCAGTGGTAGAGTGCTTGCCTTGCATGCATGAGGCCCTTGGTTCGATTCCTCAGCACCACATAAGCAGAAAAAAAAAGCCAGAAGTGGTGCTGTGGCTCAAGTGGTAGAGTGCTAGCCTTGAGCTGGAGGGCTGAGGAACAGCGCCCAGGCCCAGAGTTCAGGCCCCACTACTGGACCAAAAAAAAAAACAAAAAAACTAGCCTGAAGTTACTTGAAGCACTTCAAGATTGGCTGGGAATGTGGCTTAGTGGTATAGGGTTTGCCTAGCATGCATGAAGCCCTGGGTTCCATTCCTCAGCACCACATAAACAGAGAAAGCCAGAAGTGGTGTTGTGTCTCAAGTGCTAGCCTTGAAAAAGAAGTGTCCAGGTACTAAGATCAAGACCCAACAACAGCAACAAAGAACTTCAAGATTAAGGCTGGCACAGGTGGCTCACACCTGTAATTCTAGCTTCTAAGGAGGCTGAGAATGTGGCTTAGTGGTAGAGTGCTCGCCTTACATGCATGAAGCCCTGAGTTCGATTGCTCATTACCACATACACATAAAAAGCCAAAGTGACCCTGTGGCTCAAGAGCGCTTGCTGTGAGCAAAAGCAGCTCAGGGACAGAGCCTAGGCCCTCAGTTCAAGCTCCACAACTGGCAAAAAAAAACTAATGGAGCTGGGCACCACTGGCTCACTCCTATAATCCTACTACTCAGGAGCTACTCAGGAGGCTGAGATCTTAGGATCACAGTTCAAAGCCAGCCAAGTAGAAAAGTCTGAGAAACTATCTCCAATAAAGTACTTGGAAAAAGCCAGAGAGTGGTGCCATGGCTCAGGTGGTAGAGTGCTAGCCTTGAGCTAGCACTCTAGGCTCAGGAACACGGCACTGGCTGAGTTCAAGCCCCAGAAAAAAATAAAAGGAAAAACCTAAGGATTTCAAGCCCCACGTCTGACCTGTGAACACACACACACACACACACACACACACACACACACACACACACACACACACACACACACACACACACACACACACCTCACCTCTCCAGTTGGAAACACTCCCTTTCCTTTCCCTCTCCCACCAAACTAGAGGATGAATTTTCAGAGGGGTTCCACCCGCCCCACAGGTTTTCCCACGTGGAAAAGGCCGCCACCACCTGCCGTCCGGATGGGAGGGCCTGGAGTGGCATGCGCGACACACACTAAAATGGCAAGAGCCATTTCCCCGCAGGTGAGAGACACGGGCCGTGTGCGCCCCACAGAAGGGAGAGCCGTGAATGCGAGTCTCTGCACTTCCTATCTGCAAAAGAGAATGGAAAGGTTAACTCAACCCTCGGGATGGCTAACAAGATCCTCTTTTACTGTTTGGTTCTGTTTCGTCCGCGGGGCCGGTCCACAACCTTTAACGTTAACTCGGAAGATTCGAAGTAGGGGCCGCGAGGCCCTCGAGAGGCGAACGTCCTGGTAAGTCAACCCCCGAGTGGAAACTTGCATCCAAGAGTTTAGGGCTCGCCAGGCCCGGCCCCCCCCTTTCTCCCACAGCGAAGGCCTAAAGAGACACAACCTCATCTCAAGGTCTAGGGTCCGTCCCAACGCACCGAGGGAGAAAGATCGAGAAGAAACGCGCCGCCGCCTGACCCCGAGGCCTTCCCGGTGGGGTTGCGCCGCCCCCCCCCCCACCGCCCCGCAGGGAATGAGTTCCCGGGGTTCAGGAAGTGGCAGGTAATCTCTTGGGGAACCCCCCACCCCGCTCCGCTTGCAGGTTCCTCCGAGGACACACGGACCCCCCAGCTCTCACCCCCCCCCCACCCCGGCGCGTTCCGCACGGGGCGGCGTCCGCGCCCCGCGCCCCGCGCCCCGCGCCCCGCGCGCCCCGGCGGGCCGTACCTTTTGGACAGGTCCATGAGGACCCCGGAGAAGAGCTTGTCCCCGCGGCGGAACGACACGACGAGCGCGTCCTCGATGATGTGGTCCAGCGTGACCCGCACCTCGGCGCCCGGGATCAGCTGCGCCACGGCGCCGCCCCCGCCCGCCGGCGGCACGAGCGCGGGGACGCCGGGGACGCCGGGCGGCGGCGGCGGCGGCGGCGGCCGCGGCGTCTCCTCACGCTCGTCGCGGGCCGGCGGCGGCGCCGGGGACCGCGAGGGGAGGAGGCCCGGCCCTTCCGGCGGCGCGCCGGCCCCCGCCGCCGCCTCCTCCGCCGCCGCCGCCCGAGCCGGCGGCTTCTCCTCCGCCTCCAGCTCCGGCCCCGCCGCCTCCGGGCTGCGGGCCGGCTGCCCCGGCGGCGGCGGCGGCGGCTGCGCGTCGGCCTGAGGCGCGGACGGACGGCCGTCGGCCTCGCCCGCGGGCACCGCCGCCTCGGGGGCCGTGACCGGGAGGGGGTCCGTGCCGGCCTCGCTGCCGGGGATGGGCTCCAGCTCCGGCTCGGCCTCGCCGGCGCCCCCCTCCCCCGGGGACGCCGCGGTCGCTGCCGCCTCTGCAGCCACGGCCGCCATTTTCTTCCTGGCTTTACCCTCCTTCCACTCGGGCGGCGGCGGCAGCGGCGGCGGCAGCGGCGGTGGCGGCGGTGGCGGTGGCGGCGGCGGCGGCAGCGCTGCTCGGTTCCCTGAGGCCTTCCCCTCCCTCCCGCTAACAGTTTAGTCCCGCCCTCTCCCTGATGCTCGTTATTGGCACCGCGCCATTGGCTCCGTTCTACACCCCTCCCGCACCGGCGCTCTTCTACTGGTCAGTCTGGAACGTCCGTCATCCGAACCGTCCAGCCCTCTCCTGTAGAGTAGAAACTTCTCATTGGCCAGCTGAGTTGTCAACTGCCGTCTCCGAGAGGCGGACTTGAGGGGGCGGGCTCAGAGGGGGCGGGGAGAGCCGCAAAAGGCGGGGCGGTGTACTTGTTGCCTCTTGCTATTGGCTGCAAGGGGAGAAGGGGTTCACTGGCTGGCTGACGCCCCTGCCTATTATCAGCCTTGTCTTCGGAAGTGGGAGAAAAGGAGAAATCACGTGTGGCACCAGTTCTTTCAAAGACGACCGAAGGGAGGAGTAACGGGAGAAGGCAGCCGGGGGAACCGCTTCCCAAGAACCCCCGCGCAGAGAACCTTAGAATAAATGTTATTTCTAGGCGCGGACCTGCTCGCGGCCGAGTGTGGGCACGACGGGCTTCTTCGGGGAGAGACAAAGTTTGGAGACAGTTCTGCAGACGCGCCAGCTCCGTGGTCGGCCGGGCGCTGGGAACGGAAAGGTGCCCCAGACCCCGGCCGCGCGCAGCCGCCCCGCGCCCGACTCTCTCCACTTTTTAGGAACAAAGGACTAATCTCCACTTTCGAGGAACTTACTGATTTCAAGGAAGAAGGGGGGAAAAAAGTAGAAAAGAGTCAGAGATCACACGCCTGTCGTCCTAGCTGCTCGGGAGGCTGAGCTCTCACGATCGCGGTTCAAAGCCAGCCCGGGCAGGAAGGGCTCTGAGACTTTTTTTTGGGGGGGGGGGGAGGGTCGGTCCTGGGGCTTGAACTCTGGGCCTGGACACGCTGACCCTGAGCGGCTTCTGCTCAAGGCGAGCGCTCCACCACTTCGAGCCACAGTGCCACTTCTGGTTTTCAGTGGTTGGAGATAAGAGGCTCCTTCATGGACTAACAGGACTGGCTTTGAACCTCAGTCCTCAGATCCCAAGTAGCCTAGGCACCAGCGCCTGGTGAGACCCATTTGACCTGAAAGCTTGAGGCGCCAAAAAAAAAAAAGGCTGCCAAGGCCAATCAGCTGACAATGGAAGTGGTGGACAGTGAGGTTGATTGGTATACACTGTAAACGTGTGGAAATATCACAATGAAATCCACCTCTGTGGCACTGATGAAGCTTATACAAGATGAGCGAATGAATTGCATCATCAGAATTTCTGCCTGTGAAAAAGACCGAAAATGGCAAAACGCAAATATGACCAGGTGCTCTACTTATTTTACATCAAGTGTCCAATAGGGAAAGTCCAATAGGGGCTGCCAGTGAAGAAGGTTCCAGACCTTACCTAGAACAGAAGGACATGAAGGGACTGAGATCAGCTCACTCAGGGCCAGAGATTTTCCCATAATCTCTAGTTTCAAACAATACATAGACAAGAAGATGACAGATTGAGAGTGGTCCCATAAGAGAAATGGGGCAGGGCAAAGTGACTAAGAAGTTGCTCAGGGGTATAGCCTTTAGATAACCTTGCCAGAAAAGGACTCTGGAAGTCGGAACACTTTTATCTAAGATGGCTAGGAAAAGAAGCCAGCTATTGTTATGGCTGATAAACAATTGGGTCAAAAAGAACAAACAGCAACTTCTTAAAGTTCCAGGAAAAAGAGGGTTTAAGAAAGGGAAGAAGAAAGAAAACAATTAAAGAGGAGAAAGACCTGCGTGGTTGAAGAGGAATGAGCAAAGCGAGCAGGTCAGATGAGGTTAGAAAGAAAAACAGAAAATGAACTACGTGCTATGTTCAATAGATGCAAGACTGCAAAAGGAAGCCAGGTGTGACTCTCCATGCCTATAATCCCAATACTTGGGAAGCTAAGATGGGAGGATTGGAAATTCAAGACCACAGTAGCAAATTCCTATTTCAGGGGGAAAAAACAGTTGGGGGGGGGGGGGGAGGAGTCTACCGTTATGGGACTTTAAATCGAGTGGAGAATGTGACTTTTCCATTTGCTTTCATATCCTAGTCACTTTTACAGTCATGGCACAGAGAAGACCCTGACATTTATGTCGCACTAGGATTTGAACTCAAGGCTTTGTATTTGCTAAACAAATACTCTTAACACTTGAGCCATGCACCTAACCTAGGCAATCAATATTTATTATGTCATGAATAGCCACGTGGCTTCTGTAGCTAACTAAAGGGTAGATTGGATGGATACTTGAAGGCTTGTGACTGGTGGGTGGGTGGGTGGATGGATGGATGGATGAGTGGGTGAGTAGATGGATAGATGAGTGGGTAGCTCATTGGAAGGGATAAGAAATCCATATTTTTTTTTCCAACCAATCCGCACAGTCAAGTACACTTAGGTTTCAAGTTTCACGGGGCACTGGGCTTTAGAGGCTGGAAACTCAAGAGAGTGGGCATGAATGAGTCTGTATCTGCCCCCGCCTTCCCCCTGACCCCCAGTCAGCCTCTGAGTCTTGGATGATCTTATGCAAATCGCCTAACCTCTATTTCCTCATTTATAAGCAATCTTACATGTATTGTGCAACTTCATTTTTAATAACAACCTCCCAGGAGGATGTATTTGTTTTTCAATTATATAACATATATAAAATACATAATATAAACCCTCAATTACAGTTCGGAGTACCTCAATTGTTAGCACTTCAGTGCAGAAACTCAATCTTGCTGTTTCATTGGGGTCAACCCCAATAATCAAACTTGTCAAAAAGACTAAGTAAAAACCCAAACACCAGGGCTCACAGAGAGGGAAAAAAGATGTTTGAACATGCCTTTGGTATTATATTTCTCTGGTTACGGCCTCTTAGGAAGTTAAATAAAAAAGGGGGCGATGATGGCTGGGAAGGTGGCTCAGGGGTAGAGTGCTTGCCTTGCATGCATGAGGCCCTGGGTTTGATGCCTCAGCACCACATAAACAGAAAAAGCTGGAAGAGGCGCTGTGGTTCAAGTGGTAGGGCACTAGCCTTGAGCTGAAGAGCTGAGGGACAGCGCCCAGGCCCAGAGTTCAGGCCTCATGACTGAAAAAACAAAAGGGAGAAGGGGGGAGCTGCAAATATGGCTTGTGGTAGAGTGCTTGCCTCGCATGCATGAAGTTCCGGATTCGATTCCTCAGTACCACATACACAGGAAAGGCCAGAAGTGGAGCTGTGACTCAAGTGGCAGAGTGCTAGCCTTGAACAAAAAAGCTCAGGGACAGGACCCAGGCTTTGAGTTCCAGCCCTGGCCAAAAAAAAAAAAAACAGAAACAGAAACATAGCAAAATATAAAATGAAGCCTCAAAACTCAGTAGCTTACCAGGCACTGGTGGCTCACACCTGTAATCCTAACTACTCAGGAGGCTGAGATCTGAGGATCATGGTTCAAAGCCAGCCCAGGCAGAAATGTCCCATGAGACTTATTTCTAATTAATTACCAATAAAGCTCTAAGTGGAACTGTGGCTCAAGTGGTAGGGTACTAGCCTTGAGCAAAGAGGCTTAAGGACAGCACCCAGGCCCCGAGTTCAAACACCAAAATCAACACACACACACACACACACACACCTTGAAGAAATTGCAGTGAAATATGTACACTGGTACCATCTTGGCAATGTGGCAATGATAGGCAATTTCCAATAACTCTTAGAGGTGATGTCCCCCAGGCAATAGGGGAATTCCAAGAGGCAAGCCTGAATTCCAAGAGGCAAGGGCGGGGACTTGGACAATAGGGTATTGGACCTGCCAGACTTGTACCTTGAACTCTCAAGAGGCTTTGCATACCCAAGAGATCCCAATGACCTTCCCTCCACCCCCCACCAGGACCCTGTTTAGGCCCGGACCACCTCTGTCACCATTTTGTGCCATGCCTTGTGTCTCCTGACCATGGCGTCCCTCTTCAATTCTCCATTAGAGTTGATCTGGTTTGTTGAGATTGTTTTTCTGCCTTTTTTTTACTACCCTCATGGCTCAGTTTCCTAACAGTATTAAGTATATTTGGGGCTGCAAGTTTTCTGGGGGGCACGTGTCTGCTTGCAGTCCCCAGCTTTCTAAGAAAGGCTCCCAATTCCATCTCTCAAAATGTGGCTTCTTGGGCTGGGCATATAGCTTAGTGGTAGAGTGCTTGCCTGGCATGCATGAAGCCCTGGGTTCAATTCCTCAGTACCACATACACAGAAAAAGCCAAAAGTGGAGCTGTGGCTCAAGTGGTAGAGTGCTAGCCCTGGGCACAGAGAGGTTCAGGGACAGAGCCCAGGCCCTGAATTCAAATCCCAGGAGTGACAACAACAAAAGTGGCTTCTCTGTATCTTGTGATCAAATTTCTGTGTAAGGGAAGAAGACACCAGAAGGTGGAAAGACCTCTCGTAAACATGGGTTGGCAGAATTAATATGAAATGGCCGCTTTTGACAAAAGCCTTCTACAGATTCAGTTCAATACCCACCAACATTGCAGCATCATTCCTCACAGGACTAGAAAATCAATCTAAAAATTCATATGGAGGTATGAAAAACCCCAAAGAGCAAAACAGTTCTTAGTAAAAAGGACTAGAAGTATCACAATACCAGACTTCAAATTATGGCACAGAATCATAACAACAAAAACCGCTTGGTATTGATATAAAAGTACACCCAACGTCAGATACTGGTGGCTCACACCTGTCATACTAGCTACTCAGGAGGCTGAGATCTGAAGATCACAGTTCAAAACCAGCCCCGGCAGGAAAGTCCACGAGCCTCTTACCTCCAAGTAACCACCGAAAAGCTAGATCTGTGGCCCGAGTAAGAGAGTGCCAGACCAAACAAAAAGCTCAGGGATAGTGCCCAGGTCCTGAGTTCAAACCCCAGGACTGGTACAAAAAAAGAAATTATACAGTTAATAAATAACTACATAAGTGAATGGTTATTTCTAGGTGGTAGAATCACTCTGAGTTTTCTTCCTGCCCATATACACGTTCCAGTTATGCTAATTTTTTTGACTTTTTCTTTGTTTTCTCAGGACTGTGTTTTGAACTCAGAGCCTTGTGCTTCACACTGAGCTGAAGTCATGTCCAGACTCTTTTTTGCTTTAGTTCTTTTTCAGTTAGGGTCCCGTTAATTGTGTCCAGTTCTACCTGTCTTGTATAGCAATCCTCCTATCTCCACCTCTACCTGCCATGTACCTGGGATTACAGGTATGAGCCACTATGTCTGGCTTATTCTCTACAGTGAACATGGGTTTCTTAGGATAAGTTTAAATTCTTATGAGAAGTGTCCATATGCTTGACTGCGGATATAGTTCATTGATATAGCTTACCTATCATTCATGAGGCCCTGGGTATGTGATAGAACACTTAGGAGATTTGAAGGCCCTGTCCTATCCCAACATTGAAGGTCAAGGAGGAGGAGGAAGGACAGAGAGAAAGGAGGGGGGAAGTTAAAGAAGAAAAAGAAAGTAAATACACAAGGGCTAGTAATGTGGCTCAGTGGTAGAGTGCTAGCATGCATGAGGCCCTGGGTTCGATTCCTTGATACCACATAAAAAAATAAACAAAATTAAAATTAGAAACAGTAAGTATGCTGATAGGATTTCAAAAAATAAACAACTTCCAAGTAAGTGCTAAGACTACTGTCCATAGCTAGCATCATGGCTCACGCCTGTAATCCTAGCTACTCAGGATACTGAGATCTTAAAATCATGTGGTTCAAAGTTAGTCCTGGCAAGAAAGTCTATGAGATTCTCCTCTCCAATTAACCACCAAAAAAGCTGGAACGGAGCTGTGGCTGAAGTGGTAAAGCACTAGCCTTGAGCAAAACAGCTCAGAGACAGCACCCAGGCCCTGAGTTCAGACAAGGAGAACAGCTTTTGGGTTGTCCTATTAATCCTGTAATAAGACCATCTCAAACTTTGGACTCTCTGGTTGGGCAATCCACTGCTGGAGATGGTTTGCTGGAAGAAGGAGAGGAGCAAGCTCCCAGAATAGCTTTTCAAGGACTCTAAATGATTCATGAATCTCATTTCCCTGGAGCACAGGCTAGCCTGGCCTTCCAGACCCAGCCTGTGGATGCTGACAAGGAAGGGAGCCCAGGAGACTTTCTTTGTTCCTTTGACCTTGAGGTACTAAACTCAGCAGCCTGTACTAAGTGGGGATTCTGGCAGAGTTCTGAAAGAAAAGGCAAGAGACCCCCGAGGGTTCTCAATCTGGTCACCATAGTGACTTCTTTCTGAAGCCACAGCCCTGTGGCTATGGTTCAATATTTAGTCATTACAAGGCCGCCCCGAAGTTTTCCCCCCACTGGGGAATGAAGTACCACGCGCACTGGAAGGCACTAGGCTGGCACACTAGAGCATTTACACAGTATGCCACTGGGAGGCTGGCGGGAGCTCCGCTGGGCACCATGGAAAGGTCAGCACCAGACAGGAATCACATCCATCCCAGTACCGTAGCTGTATTTCTAGAGAAGGGATCTGTCTAACATGGAGAGGGACAGCCAGGCAGGATTGGAGGAGGATCCTGATTCTGGGCCCAGTTTCTCCTTGGGCTTAAACACCATGGGGTGGGGTGGGGGTGGGGGGCCCAAATGATCAGTCCTAATGATCCACCTCTTTTTTTTTTTTTTTTTTTGCTGGTGCTGGGCTTGAACTCAGGGCCTGAGCACCTCGCACCTCTAACCTCTCTGTACCTAAGGCAAGCGCTCTACCATTTGAGCCACAGCGCCATTTCCAGCTTTTTCTGTATATGTGGCACTGAGGAATCGAACCCAGGGCTTCATGCATGTTAGGCAAGCACTCTACTATGAAGCCACCTTCCCAGCCCGGGTCACTACCTTTTAAAGTGACAAACTTGGTCAAGTGACTCCTGAACCCAACTACTGTAGAGCTCAGGATCATAAGAATGGTAGTTTGAAGCCAGCTAAGGCAAAAAGTTAATGGAGACCACCTCCTCCCCCACCTCAGGAAGTATGGCCGGCATGGTGAGCCTATCTACTTCTTTGTTTGTTTTCTGTTTCCTTTTTCCTTTTTGTGTGCAGGTACTGGTACTTGAATTCCATGACTCATGCTCTCGCTTAGCTTTTGCTCATGGATTTTGCATTCTACCACTTGAGCCATGCCTCCCCTTCTGGCATTTCGCTGACTTGGAACTGCAATCCTCACAGCTCAGCACCCTGGGTAGCGAGGATTACAGATGTGAGCCACCAGCACCCCAAAATATTGTGCCATTCTGTGTGTGTGTGTGTTTGAGAGAGAGAAAGAGAGAGAGAAATTATGTATGCCCTGGTACTTGAACTCAGGGCCTTAACACTGTTCCTGAGCTTTGATGCTTAAGGCTACTCCATTTCTGGATTTTTTGGTACTTAATTGGAGATAAAAGTCTCACCGGCTTTCTTGCCCAGGCTGGCCTGGATTGTAGTCCTCAGATTTCACCTCCAGATAACTAGGATTACAAGTGTGTGTGTGTGTGTGTGTGTGTGTGTGTGTGTGTGTGTGTGTGTTGTGTGTGTGTGTGTGTGTGTGTGTGTGTATGTGTGTGTGTGTGTGTGTGTGTACTACCAGCCAGCGCCCTCTAAGTCATTCTACTACTTTATTTTGTTTCTCTGTGTTAGGAATCAAACTCTGGGTCTTCCATACGTTAAGCAAGCTTTCTACTCTTGAGCTACATCCAATCTAAAGGATTCTAGACTAGTGATAAAGTATACCTCCATAACTTTTTAGTGTAGGTTGTGGCTTTAGATTTCTTGAGATAAATCCAACCATTTCTCTGCTGGGTGACTTTGGATAAGTTACTTTCCCTGAAAACACCGTAAAAAGAGACCCTGAACAGGGAGCTGAAGGTTCATCCTTGTAATCCTAGCTACTCAGGAGCAGGAGGCTGAGATCTGAGCATCGTGGTTCAAAGCCAGCCCAGGCAGGAAACTCCATGAGACTCTTATCTCCAAAGAACCACCAGAAAACTGGAAGTAGAGCTGTGGCTCAAAGTGGTAAAGTGCTAGCCTTGAGCAAAAAAAGCCCAGGGATGGTGCCAAGGCCCTGAGTCCAAAAAAAAATAAAAGGGAGAACTCTACTCATAAGCCATTGGGAAGATTAAGTAAAGAAATGTATCAGAATCTCTGGGCATTGTGCTTTCCATTCTTGCAAGACTTTGAGCAATTTCCTCCTGGAACTAAAGATTAAATAGAAAATCTGCATCCCAAGACTGACCCACCCAGAACTCACTCAGTCTTGTCTTTATAGGGAGCCCAGAATGATAGGAGAATAAAAGACATTCCTTGGTGGGTACAGAGAATCTGAACTATGCTTTTCATAACTTCTGTCCTTGTGGTTATTTATTTAAAGACTCTCTTACAGCCTCAGGTAGCTTCCAAGCCTTAGTAGCTCCTAGCTACTAAGGAGACTGAGATCCTAGGATTACAGTTAGAAGCCAGCTCAGATAGGAAAATAGTCCATGTGACTATTTTCTCCAATAAATTACCAAAAAGCCAGAAGTAAAGCTGTGGCTCTAGTGGGAAAGCCACAAACCTTGACCAGAAGAAGCTCAGGCACAACTTCCAGGCAAACAAACAAACCTGCTCTGGGAAAGGAATGGTAAAGATATCTCTCTTCAGTTTAGTAGACTGGGTCCAACTGAGATCTACTAGCCCCAAATGGGTATTAAAATTCAGGAAAATGGGGCGAGATGGCTTAGTGGTAGAGTGTTTGCCTAGCATGCGTGAAAACCTGGGTTCCATTCCTCAGCACCACATACACAGAAAAAGCCGGAAATGGCACTGTGGCTCAAGTGGTAGAGTGCTAGCCTGGAGGAAAAGAAGCTCAGGGAAGCTGGGTACCCATGGCTCACACCTGTCATCCTAGCTACTCAGGAGCAGGAGGCTGAGATCTGAGGATCTCAGTTCAAAGCCAGCCCAGACAGGAATATCTGTGAGAACTCTTATCTCCGATTAACCACTCAGAAAACCGGAAGTGGCACTGTAGTTCCAGTGGTAGAGCTCTCGCCTTGAGCTGAAGAGCCAAGGGACTGCGCCAGGCCCAGAGTTCAAGCCCCCAGGACTGGAAAAAATAAAAATAAAATTCAGGAAATGACCCCTGTCCAAACTGGAACTCTGCTGTAAATGGAGATGTACAAATAGCCAACAAGTCTAGGAAAAGAGGCTCAAATCATTAGCCATTATGTAAATGCAAATCAAAACTGCAATGCATGCTGATGGCTCCTGCCTGTAATCCTAGCTACTCAGCTAAGATACGAAAATTCCAGTTCAAAGTCAGCCTGGGCAGGAACTCCTGTGTGAGACTTATCTCCAATTAACTACTGAAAAGCCAAAATTGAAGCTGTGGCTCACATGGTGGAGCACTAGACAGGCAAAAATGCTAAAGGACAATACCCAGGCCCAGGGCTGTAAAGATGGCTCAGTAGTAGAGTGCTTGTCTTGCATGCTTGAGGCCCTAGGTTTGATTCCTCCTCACCACAGAAGCAGAAAAAGCCAGAAGTGGCAATGTGGCTCAAGTTGCTGGCCTTGAGCTGAAGAGCTGAGGGACAGCGCCCAGGCCCAGAGTTCAGACCCTACAGACAGGGGGTAAAGGGGAAAAAAAAAAAATCAGAATCCCTAACACATTACAGATGAAGTCAGATGTGCTGATAATGTTCTCATTTGCTTGTATAACAGGCACTTTGAAACTGCTTTTGCTGAAAAACAAAAACAAAACAAACGATTCCTCATGGTGGGGGGGGGGGGGGCGGGGGGGAGAGACAATTTAACTCCATGCATGGAAAAAGCTTGGCACCCTGCCTCTGCTCCATAGCTCTCTCTGAGTTCCCGCAACTATAGTTGGGCAGCAGGAAGGACAGGACTGATGGATAACATCTTTATGACAGGAACTGAAACTACCCCCAAGGAACAGCAGTCAGGCAGGACCCACCCCCCCAAATAAGGCTGCTACCTATGAAGGTCAGGCTGCACCTGGAGCAGGAGAAAAGGTCCCCTGAGAACCAGATCACTCCCCTCAAATGATGACTGCTATAATGAATTCTCAGAACCAGAACCAGAGAGATAAAGATCAGCCAGGCTCCACTGCCTGGAACTGTGAATTATGCATACCTCTCTCTCCCAGCCCTAGTTTTTCCCTCTGTCCAGCTGTCTGTCTGTCTTTCTATTTTTGTACTAGGTATTGGGTACTGAGGTCTGACCTCAGGACCCCACACTCTCACTGAGCTTTTTTGTTTTCTTGCGAGTCCTGGGGCTTGAACTCAGGGGCCTGGGCACTGTCCCTGAGCTTCTTTTGCTCAAAGCTAGCGCTCTATCACTTGAGCCACAGCGCCACTTCTGGCTTTTTTTCCCCCTGCTTATGTAGTACTGAGGAATCGAACCCAGGGCCTCATGCATGCAAGGCAAGCGCTCTACCACTGAGCCACCTTCCCAGCCCCTCCTGGTAGTTTTATGTCTCCCTTTCTCCACCAGAAAGCAGTGTGGACCCATTCTGGCTCAGGAGTGACAGCTATGAGCTGGTGCTCACGATTGGTGCTCCATGAACATAGAATACATGGCATCTGGAGCCACTCGAGACTGGCACCACATCTTGTGAATTCAAATGGCCACCTAAGTGTCCACATTGAACGCTTCTGGTAAGTTATGGGAGTAACTACAGAGAAGCCACCCGCCTAAGAGACTCGGCTGGAAGGTCCAAGGATGAGCTCCGATCTCCATCCAGGGCCTGGAAAACACCAGACAATAAATGAAGGTTTTAGACCATTATGTCTTTGCTAGAACATGGGGTGCGGTCACCGGGGAGCAGTTCTGGTTGTCCAGGTTCGCTGGAAGAATACACACATAGTAGCCAGGCAGAGATGCCAGGAGGGAATGCAACCAGCCAGACTTGAGTGGGCTAGAATCTGAGACCTCCTAGAATCTTCCAGAATTCTTTAAAAAAAATTCCAGAGTCTTCCAGAAATCGGGGGTGGGGGGAGAGAGATCTAGAATCTTCTAGAATTCTTCAGCCATGAAGAAGAATGTCAGTGTGCTGGATTCTTTGAAATCACCATGTTGAGTCACAGTAGATGGGTGGTCAAGCTCCCTGTGGGAGCTGGACTCCATTTTTCTTCCTGAGCTTTGCTTGGTCCCTCTGTAAAATGGGATAGCAATGCATGCTACAGTTACGCTGTAGGTAGATGAGACCTCCAAAAGCAGAAGAGCCTAAAATAATTCCTTGCTATGTGCTCATCCAAATCCAAGGCACAGACATGACTGGTGGATGTCAGAGCCAAAGCTAGAATCCAGAGCAAAACTCCTGCATTCACCTGGTACCCACGGGCTCACCACACCTGTAATCCTAGCTACTCGGGAGGCTGAGATCTGAGGATCAAAGTTAGAAGAAGCCAGGCCAGGCAGGAAAGTCTGGGAGACTCTCATCACCAACTCACCAGAAACAACAACACAACGAAAGCCAGAAGTGAAGCTGTGGCTCAAGTGGTAGAGCTCCAGCTTTGCGTAAAAAAGCCAAGTGAAAGAGTGGAGTGTTGAGTTCAAGGTCCCAGTACAGGCAGGGGGAAAAAAGAAGGAAAAACTAAAGATTTGATGAGGGAAGAATTTGGGAATGTGCCTGAGACCTAGTTCAGCTGCTCAGAGTCTCAGAACCTCAAAGAAAGAGGAAGAGGCTGGCCTTCCCAGCCGCAGGCTGTGTTTGGTTAACTCTCCCTTGCCGCTGGTGGATCTGCTCCCAGGCTTTGGCTGCTCCTCTGGTGTGTGGCAGGCAGCCAGGGCTGGTGGAGACTCTGGAGGAAGATTCAGAATCTTCCCCCCCACCCATGCCTCTTGAGATACCCCGGATGTATTCACCCCGAGCCTGTGTCAGGGAGAATGTGCAGTCTGTGGTGGCCGTGGCAGGCAGCCAGAGCCCAGAGCGCCCTGGAGAGGAGCCTAAAGCAGGCACCCGGGAGGCAGCTGGGACCCAGCATCCCCCAGTGGGAAAAGCAGCAAGCAAGAACCTACAACCATAGGACTCTTTCTCTGATTATCCAGGCTCCCCAAGATGTAGGCATCCGCTGGACCCGGGATGGGATTCCCCCCAAAAGCAGTTGTCTGTCATACACAGAAGACAGGATGCACTCACTTTCGAAGGGTCTTCCTGCTGCTGCCGTCTGGGACTGTGATCCGGCTTTTCTCACTCAAGAATCCTCGACGGAGGACATCTGTAGCAGTTTCCTCTCCCTGCACCCGCTCAGTTCCTTGGGGACGCGGCACCCCACTCTTTGCCAGTTCTATGCAGGGAAGGCTGACCTTAACATTTCTACAGACGTTGAGTCATTGGTGCCCTTTTATTTAGAGACAGGGCCTATGTAACCTAGGCTGACCTCATCCTCTCGATCCTCCTGTCTCAGCCTCCTGAGTGCTAGGATTACAAGCATGTGAACTGTTTGTAAACTGCTTCCCTCATATCTTCTGTCACTGGGGCAAAAAAGTGACATTCCCATGCGCCTTTCCCTCTGTCCTTCCCAGCACTCAGTTCAATCCTTGTCAGTGTGGCCTTGGGAATGATCTGATGGCGCATGGCTTCCCAGCATGGGCTGGGATGAAGGGTATAAGGTGCAAGCCCAACTACCCAGGGTCTACCAGTCATCTAGAAGCTTCCGCAGCCTCTCTGTCCCCAGCCTGCCTACCTAGCCAGAGACTCAGATCAGCTGCACAGCAGGGCAGGACAAAAGCAGACCCAGTTTGAATTCCATCCCCACAGTTAATATGGCCTCAAAAGGTCACTTTATCTTGGAGAGCTTCTGTTTCCTGGTCTTCAAAACCAAGACAGGAATAGCTCTAGTCTCTCTGAGAGAATTTGCGTGTGTGTGTGTGTGTGTGTGTGTGTGTGTGTGTGTGTGTGTACTGGGGCTTGAACTCAGGGCCTCACACTTTTGCTTAGCTTTTTCTTTTTTTCCTTTTTTTAAATTTGTCGGTTGTGGGGCCTGAACCCAGGGCCGAGGCGCTGTCCCTCAGCTCTTCAGCTCAAGGTTAGCGCTCTACCACTTGAGCCACAGCGCCACTACTGGTTTTTTCTGCTTATGTGGTACTGAGGAATCGAACCCAGGGCCTCATACATGCAAGGCGAGCACTCTACCACTGAGCCACCTTCCCAGCCCTTGCTTAGCTTTTTCACTCAAGGCTGGTGCTCTACCACTTGAGCCACATCTTTGCTAGCTAATTGGAGATACCTCTCTTAGATCTGGACTGACTTTGAACCATGATCCTTAGATCATGCAAGTGAAAGGCAAAGTAATGAACAGCATGCCTTGTATACTCACTCCATGTGTGTTTGTGTTGGTGTAACAATCTTTTTTCTTATTTGTTTTTTTAAATCAGAGTCTATTTGGTTTCTGAATTCAGCTAGCAAGAATGCAGAAAGCAAAAGTGCTTCATTTCTAGAAGGTTTGACTTCTGAATTTCATTGCAGATCACAACTAGCAAGAGTCAGATACAAATAACCAACAGAAGAGGTTATCTGGCTCTGGTGGCTCACACCTGTAATCCTAGCTACTCAGGAGACTGAGATCTGAGGATGGTGGTTCAAAGCCAGCTCAGGCAGGAAAAGTCCATGAGTTCAATTAAACACCCAAAAAGTAGAGTTGTGGCTCAAGAGGTAGAGCACTAGCCTTGAGCAGATAAACCTCAAAGATAGTGCCTAGGCCCTGAGTTCAAGCCCAGGGTACGGCACCCCCCCCCCCCCAAAAAAAAAGAGGTTATCTGAATCCATTGAGTTTTTGCACTGACATGTTTAGATAACATAGACAGTGAGGATATTTGTATTTGTAACTTCATTTCAGTGTGAGTGTATGTATGTTTGTGTGTGTTATGTGGTTACTGCTAGGGGATATTGTTAGGTTTTTAAAAAGAGGTAGCCGAGTAAGAACAGCACCAGCACGCACATGGTATTCAGGTAAGGGGTAGGTTTATTCAGTAGACCTGCTGGGACCAGGCAAGGTTGGCACTCCACGTGGCTGGGAAAGGCCTGGGAAGGAGAGAGCTGGGAAAGAGAGGAAAGAGCTAGAAAAGAGCAGAGAGAGGGGTAAGAACAGTAGCACTCACGTGGTATTCGGGTAAGGGGTAGGTTTATCCAGTAGACCTGCTGGGACCAGGCAAGGTTGGCACTCCACGTGGCTGGGAAAGAGAGAGGGAAGAGCTAGAGCAGAGAGAGAGCTAGAAAAGAAGAGCAAGAGCTAGAAACGAACAGAGAGAGAAAAAAGCGTCTGGGCCTGGGCTAGCCCTTATCTAGGGTATGGGCGGAGAAAGGTGTGGCCACATCAAATTCAGATGTGACCTCAGCGGATGCAGATGTGACCTCTTCCAGGTGTCCCAGTTGCCTAGGTAACGCAGGTACTGGGTGGAGACTTTGCTGCGAGGAGGGTGGAGTCTGCTCGCCATCCAGGAGCGGACCTTACATTCCAGCCTTTTAATAATCATGAAATAGGGCGCGGATTCTCTCTGGCTACTTCCTGCTGACAAGGGGCGTCGACCATAGGGGTAAAAGGCTGGAATTTGGTCTCCTCCCAGAGAAGGCAGTGAGCAGCAGCTGTCCCTTGGTGGCGTGAGTCCTTAGATGAAATCTGGAGAAGTCTCATGAGCATTGAGGGGCTGGAAAAAAATACTAGAGAGCAAATAAATGGCAAGAGGAAGGACTTGGGCTGAAAATGTTGTTAGAAATGTCCCTAGCTACTTCTGACATCTGGCTACTAGGTAGAGAAGTCAGGTGACAAAGGCAAGAATATAAATTCCTGTCCAGTTAATAGGTACACAGGTATAGACATTAGATGGGCAGGCTTCTTACTTCTACTGACCTTAGACATTGGCTGGGTAGGCTTCTTACTTCCACTGACCTCCCGGCTCAGGTTAATTTTGAAAGGGCAGGCACAAAGTAGCTGATGTGACATTATCTCCTCTTACTCTTCTCCATGTTCCCTTGTTCCCCAGACTGGCTGAGTCTAGGTGCTCGTTGCTGGGATGGCTTGTCCCAGTTGGTATTCAAGATTTGAACTCAAGGCCTGGGTACTCTCCCTGAGCACTTCTGCTCAAGGCTAGCACTGAACCACTTTGAGTTATAGTACCACTAATATTCAAGGAGGTTTGAACTCAAGGCCTGGGCACTGTCCCTGAGCACTTCTGCTCAAGGCTAGCACTGAACCACTTTGAGTTATAGTACCACTTGCAGAGTTTAGCTGGGAGATGGAGTCTTAGGGATTTTTCAGCCTGGGCTGGCTTTGAACTGCAGTCTTTGCCTCAAAAGCCCTTTATTATTTCCAATTAAAGCAACAAGGAGATCAAGTAGAATAAGTAGAGCTTACCTGGTTCTTATCAAGAATTGACCAACAAATATTCTGAAATAACAAAACTCATTAGATGTGATGAGAATTTTAGCATAGATATGCCCAGTATTTTAGAACCATGTAGTCAGTAGTAGAATATACAACACAAAACAAAAAAGGCAAAACTCAAAACCTAAAATTTCGACAACATTTAGACATCTTTGCTAACAAAGCATATCAGATGGTTGGGCCTCCGTTACCAGGGCCTGTGAAAAGAGCAACTTGTTAGCAAGGCACCTTAGAATAGATGGATGGAGTAGTAAACTTAGTGGAAGGTTAAGGGTCAGATGGGGCCAAACCCTTAACCCACCACGTGGCCAAGATGGCGAATTCAAGATGGCGAATTTCTGAAAGAATGCAAAGAAAGCCTGAACAAATAGATCAAGCCTACATTGGCTAGCCTTTGAGAGGGAACCTAGAGGGGGGTCCCTGGGACCCAGCCTGCGTCGCACTCTTCAGGGCACAAGCCAAAATGTAGAAAAGAGAAAGGGAGAGATAGGGAAAGTTGGACATGAATGACAGAGAGAGAGCAAAGAGAGCCCGAAAGTAAACAGACTTCTGATCATTTACCATTGCAGTAGCAAAAACTGTACTTCTGAGAATGGCATAAAAATGAGGCTCTCTGGCTTTCCAGGGAGCGCAAGAGACATTTCAAAGGGGTTTCACGGCTCAGGCGTGATTCGTAGCACCCCATTAAATGAGTAGAGTCAGTCTGGTGAGTGAAGGAGAGCTGACCAGGCAGAAGCGGCGTCCCGACTTCCCCCAGAGCCCTCTAGAGAGAAATGGCCAAGCCCCCAAAGCCAAGCGTCCTCGGCTTCAGAGGTGACCGGCCTTTCAGCTAAAGGCCGTAGGAGCTCTCTGGCGTGGCGCCACGTCTGGACAGAGACTGAGTAACAGAGAGCCGTAGAGTAGTTTCACTCACCAGAGTAGAGAAGTGGTGTGGACGTGGATGTGAAGACCAGCAATGGTGTCGATGGGCTGTGTCTGCAGCAGACAGACTGGTTCGCAAAAGGCCGTCAGAACTGTGGGTATTCCTCAGAGCAAAAAGGGAAGAACAAAAAAAGAAAAAAGAGGAAAAAAACAGAAATCCCAGCTTTCCTGACTATAAGCCTTTATCCGAGTCACGGCACCATTTATGTTAGGTTTTTAAAAAGAGGTAGCCGAGTAAGAACAGCACCAGCACGCACATGGTATTCAGGTAAGGGGTAGGTTTATCCAGTAGACCTGCTGGGACCAGGCAAGGTTGGCACTCCACGTGGCTGGGAAAGAGAGAGGGAAGAGCTAGAGCAGAGAGAGAGCTAGAAAAGAAGAGCAAGAGCTAGAAACGAACAGAGAGAGAAAAAAGCGTCTGGGCCTGGGCTAGCCCTTATCTAGGGTATGGGCGGAGAAAGGTGTGGCCACATCAAATTCAGATGTGACCTCAGCGGATGCAGATGTGACCTCTTCCAGGTGTCCCAGTTGCCTAGGTAACGCAGGTACTGGGTGGAGACTTTGCTGCGAGGAGGGTGGAGTCTGCTCGCCATCCAGGAGCGGACCTTACAGATATAATTGAGTCCTGAGGGGAGGAGGTGGGAAGAAAACCTGCTTTTAAAACTTGGTGCAGAATTGGGAAGGTGGCTTAGTGGTAGAGTGCTTGCTTAGCATACATAAGCCCTGGGTTCAATTCCTTAGTACCACATAAACAGGAAAAGCCAGAAGTAGAGCTGTGGCTCAGGTGGTAGAGCACTAGCCTTGAGCAAAAGAAGCTCAGGGACAGTGCTCAGGCCCTGAGTTCAAGCCCCAGGACTGGCAAAAAATAATAAATAAATAAACAAATAAAACTTGAGCTTCAGCTAAGGACATAGTTACTAAACTAGAAAGACAGCCAGCAGTCTAGGAGAAGGAGAAGATCTTTGCCAGCAATGTATCAGACAAAGGCCTAATATCCAATATGCAGAAGGAGATATGGAAACAGCCCAGATGCCCCCAAAATCAACCAAAAACTAAAATTAAAGGAAAAACTTGGTGCTAGAGTTATTCACGAGCTTGGAGTCTGGTCTCTCTTGTTGGATCTGAGCAGGTTTACAACAAGTTAAACCAATATAAAGAGTGGTGGGTGCCATATTGACTGTGGCTGTGTGGGTGTGGGTGTGCTGGTACGGGATGGAGGGGGAATTCACACACAGGGCCTCAGACTTGGCTTTCTTGTTCATGGCTGCTTTACTGCTTGAACCATACCTCCAGTCCAGCTTTTTGCTGGTTGATTGAAGATAGACTATGTAGGGCTTATCTCCCTCCCTTTCCCTCCCTCCCCACTTTGGCTTCAAATCATGATCCTCCATAGTTCAGCCTCCTGGGTATCTAGGATTATAGGCGTGAGCCACCACAGCCTGGCAGTGTGCCTGACTTCAAAGCCAGGTCATAGCAGGCCTGCATCTGGGGAATACTTACTACCTCCCAGGCACCAGGTGGAACCTGAGCTACCAGCTGCCACTGAGGTCAAAGGCCACTCATGCCTGAGGGATCTCAAGAGTTCAGTCCCAGCCAGATCTTCCAAAGGCTGCAGGTGACACCGGCACAACAGAAACCTCAAACAAGAACCACCCAGGGCTAAGCCAGCACAGAGCCCCAAGAGCTTGAGCAGTATTGGTTTATGTCACTGATGTATTCACATTTTTTATGTATGTGAATGTGTGTATTAATTGGGATATTTAGATTTACCTGAATATTAGTTACTGTAAACACACACAGAATGGTGCTAAATGTACGTGATCAGTAATTCATGTATTCCTTACCTCATCTGAGGAGGATCAGAGTGGTTCTTCAGTTGCCTGCCCAGGTCACACACAGCTGTAAAACAGGAGAGGTCTCAGCTCCAGGTTGTCACTCATGGGTCCCTACTCAAATCCTTGCCCATCTTTTTTTTTTTTTTGGGGGGGGGGGGGGTAGGGGTGGGGCTGGTACTGGAGCTTGAACTTTTTTTGCACAGGCTGGCTTTTAACCAAGCTTGATCCTTGGGTTTCAGCCTTCTCAGTAGCTAGAGTTACAGGCCTGAACCACTGGCACCTACCTTTGGCTCATTATTCCCTGGAGGAATTCTGGGATGAAAAATTCAAAGCCCCTAGTAGGGACAGCTCAGTAAAACAAAGAATCTCCAAGGCCTTGGAGTGGGATCTGCCTGGAGCTCCAGGAAGACAGCAGGAAGGCCAGCTGGAGAAGAGAAGCCAGAAATTCTGTTTTGTTTTTTGTTTGTTTTGTGCTGAGGATTAAACCCGGGGCCTCACTACAGCGCTTTTGTTTGGATTTTTTTTTTGGTCGGCCGTGGGGCTTGAACTCTGGGCCTGGGCGCTGTCCCTCAGCTCTTCAGCTCAAGGCCAGCGCTCTACCACTTGAGCTACAGCGCCACTTCCAGTTTTCTGGTGGTTTATTGGAGATAGGAGTCTCAGGGTCTTTCCTGCCCGGCCTGGCTTTGAACCATGATTCTCAGATCTCAGCCTCCTGAGTAGCTAGGATTACAGGCGTGAGCCACCAGCGCCCGGCTTGTTTGGATTTTTTGAGCAAGTGTCTCAGGAGTTTTGCCACTAAGTTCACCTCAACCTCTTGATTTGTTTGTGTGTTTATTTTGTGCCAGTCCTGGGTCTTGAACTCAGAGAATGAGAGCTTGAACACTGCTCCTGAGCTTTTTTTTACGCCAGGCTAACATCACCCTACCACATGGACCACAGCTCCACTTCTGGATTTTTTCTCCTTTTTTTTTTTTCTGTTTTCTTAACACTTCTGGATTTTTTGAAGGTTAATTGGAGCAAAGCGATTCAGAGACTTTCCTGCCTGGGCTGGCTTCAAACTGCAATCCTTAGATCTCAGGCTCCTGAGTAGTTAAGTACCACTGGTGCCAAGATGAACGCTTGATCTTTAGGACTCTACTTCCTGAGTAGCTGGGATTACAGACATGTAACACCATGCCCAGTGAAGTTCAATTTTTAACTTTAATCCATTTCTGTTTAAATATTGGCAACTAATTTTTTGTTTGTTTGTTTTAATGTGCAGATTGAAAAGCAAAAGGAAAACAAAAGCCAACCATTGCCAATTTGCTCCTCGAGACTAGAAGAAGGTCTCAGAGCAGTCTAGCTCAGACACCTTTGACTCTGATCAGACTGTCTCTAGGGAGAGTTCCCCAAAGATGCTGAGATGGGAAAAACAAAGGACCTCAATTCTCCTCTCTCTGAAGTTCTGAGGGTGTTCAGGGTGTACGGGGAAACTAGGCCCAAGACCCCAGCAGGGAGAGGCCAACTAGGCCTGCGCAGATTCATCCCCTCCTCCTCCCCCCTCCCGCAGAGCTGTCAGTCCGTCCCCTGGGGTTGCAGGAGCTGGCTGGGTACCGGGGGAGACTGGATTTCCCTTGCAATAGGGACCCACCACCCCCACCCCTGCCCCAACCACCCCGCCCCTTCTCCTTCCTTCCTCATTTTTTCCCAGTGGAAACCCAGCTCCTGTTTCCTCCCTGCTCCTCTTCAGCGGAGGGGAATTGATCCAGACTTGAGGCTGAGCCATCTTTCTGGGCCTCCCTCCCGCCCTCCCTCTGGCCCTCACTAGAGCTTCAATTCCCTCCAAAGCCTGCGGCCCAATCTGACTTGCCTTCCTCCAGAGACCCAGCCTGGCAATGCCCAGCTGTGTGATTGATGAAGCCAGGGCTGGCAGGCAGCCAGACATGCCAGTTTCAACACAGCAGAGCTGCTCTCCCACTTTCTGAGATGCACTGCCTCCCCCCACCCCATCCCCCAACCCGGGTCCCTTTCCTCTGCTCCCCATGGCTGGGCTGGTCACACACTGGCAGGCCTGGGCAGCAAAGATCACTGGGTACACTACCTGGTACATAGTGGACATGCGAGGAGAAAAGACATCCAGCTACCAGAAGCTGGAAATCAGTCTCCGTGCACATGCTTCTGATCTACCTCATTCATTCATTCATTCATTAACTCACAGGTGCATGCAACCTGAGGGTTGGTGGTAAGGCCCAGCACGCCCTTGAACTGTGTCACCTTGGCCTAAGCTGCAGCTCCTCCTTTCCCAAGATTGCCCAAAGGCCTCCAGTCAGGTGTCGGGCACCTGTGGCTCACATCTGTAATCCCAGCACTCAGGAGGACAGGAGGACACTCACTTCCCCATAGTGCCTCAAAGTCCTGTCCAATCGCTTCTTCCCACAATGCTGTGCATCCCCACTCAAATGCCTCCTCCCACAATGCAAAGGCTTCTTCCCATAATGTCCTGGGCATCCGCTCAAATGCTGCTTTCCCATCATGCCCTGGGTTCTTCCCATCATGCCCTGAGTGCCCACTCGACCAATGACTAGAGCCTGTATGGCACGTGGGTAAGCCATCAACCAATCAGGGCAAAGCCCCCACTATAATAACCACCCTGGACATTGGTCTCCTCTCTGGGTTCCTCTTCTGATGGAGAGTCTTCTTTCCTTTCACTTTCACATAAACTTGCTGTGTGTACTTCACTTTTCCTGCCTTTTAATTCTTCATTGGGTGGAGATAACAAATTGGTCCCCTTAGATGGCATTTGATGGAAAGGGTGCCACTGATCAAAATGCATTGTCCTGGGACTGGGAAGGTGGCTCAGTGGTAGAGCGCTTGCCTTGCATGCATGAGGCCCTGGGTTCGATTCCTCAGTGGTGCTGTGGCTCAAGTAGTAGAGCCACCATGCCCAGGTATATAAATATATATCTTTAAAGCTGGGTACTGGTGCCTCATGCTTGTAATCCTAGCTACTCAGGAGGCTGAGATCTGAGGATCATGGTTCAAAGCCAGCCCAGGCAGGAAAGTCTGTGAGACTCTTATCTCCAATTAACCACCAGAGGGAGGGAAAAAAAATGGAAGTGGGGCTGTGGCTCAAGTGGCAGACTGTTCTTCTTGAACTGAAGAGCTCAGGGATAGCACCCAGGCCCAGAGTTCAAACCCCATGACTGGAAAAAAAAAAAAAAGAGAGATTTTGGAGAGTGAGGAGAGCTGTGTGGGGCGGGGAGGATTATTATCTCCTTCAGCTTCAAGCCCGGCAGCTTCCCCTTATCTCTTGAACTCATTGAATTCCTAGGAAGGCACCACTTGAAACTGTGTCTCCACGACATCCTCTTGCTAGAGACCAGCTAAACCACTGGCTTTATGGTATGACCCTCGAGCTCCGCCTCCTTGGATGGAATAATACTGTGGATGCCACAGCACAAGTGACAGCCAGAGTTCAGTGACAGCAGGCACACATCCAAGGAGGGGCTGCGGCGCCCAGGCAAGGCCTCTCAGCCTGGGGGACCACTGCCCCTCCGCCCCAGGTCGTCTTGGGCAGTGCCTGAGTCTAGCTGTATCTTTAGTTCCTACTCATCCACGCCAGACCTCTTTCTCAGTCCTGATAACCAACACTCCAGAAACTGTTGCTGGTTCTAAAGGAGGCAAAATGGCCTTTCTCACTGCAGAGTGGAGAGGAATGTGGAGATCTCAGAGCGACCACCTGCCTCGCAGCCCCCCCCCCCCCTTCAGCTAGAGGCATCCTTCTGGTAAGACTGCAGAGAAATGTAGGTGGGGGGAGGGGAAGGAGCTGGAAAGGGAAGAGAGAGCAGAGGGAAAGAGAGAGAAAGAGGTTGAGCGCTGAAGAAGGAAGCAATAAAAAAAAAAAAAGGCAAGAAACCAAGCATTGGTGGCTCACACCTGTCATCCTAGCTACTCAGGAGGCTGAGATCTGAGGATCCTGGTTCAAAGCCAGCCCCAGCAGGAAAGTCCGTGAGATTCTTATCTGGGGGGGGGGGGGGGGAGGGAAGGCAAGAAGAGGAGAAGAAAGAGAAGCAAAAATAAAAATAAAAAAAGAAGCTACACGAAGCTGAAAACACCCAGGGCCCTGACTTAGCCCCCCAGTTCCTGAATGTACCCAAGATCTAGTCCTGAGAATCTCGCCTGGCTCCAGCCATGGATTCCAGGGCCCTTTCTCCTTCCTCTTCCTTCTCCTGCCCAGGCTGGCAGGGGTGGAGAGTGGAGGGGAAGGGGGAAAACCCCAGGCTGGCCCACCCTCTCACACTCGGCCCCCAGCAGCTAATCTAAAATCCTTCAGCCCACGGAGGCTCAGGCTCCACTTCCTCCACCCTGGGCCCTGCTTCCAGGCTTCCTCTTCCTGGCCTCCATTCCCCAAACAGATGGAAGGATCTAGTAAAAATGCAAATCAGATGGCACCACCTCCATCCAGTGGCTGCCATGGTCCTCAGGGCCAAATCCAAAGCCCAAGCCATCCACGTTCTCCGGCCCCTTCCTTCACTCCAATGCCTCTGGCCCTTTCTCTCCCCACCCCGCTCCTGTGCAGCCTGACGTCTGCTGAAGCTCCCTGCTGGTCTCATCCGTGTTGTCCTCAGCATTAGGGAATCGCCTGCAAATGATCCCCTCAAATACACGCAGCATTAGCAAACAGTGTGTGCCTTGTTCTCGCTGAAAAATATGCATGTATGTTCCACAATGCTCTGGATGGATCCATTGAACAATCAACCCCTAATCGGCCTCTAAAACCCCAAGATTATCATTGTCATTACATTGTTGTTGCTTGCTAGTTTTTTGCTGGCTCTCTGCCACTTGAACCATGCATCCAGCCCTGGTTTTTGCTGGGTCACTGGAGTTGGGAGTTTTGTTGAATTCGCTGCAGGGTCTTGCTTTGAACTTTACAGATAGAAGCCCCTAGACTCCCTCTGTATGTTTGTTTGTTTGTTGTGGGTCAGGGGGCTAAAAGTGGACATTGTCCCTGAGCTCTTTTTGCTCAAGGCTAGAGCTCCACAACTTTGAGCCCACAGTTTCAGTTCCAGGTTTCTGACGATTCATTAAAGATAAAGAGTCATGCACTTTCCTACCCCGGCTGGCTTCAAATCCTGATCCTCAGCGCTCAGCCTCTTTTGTAGCTAGGATTACAGGTATAAGCCACAGTGCCTGGCTCCTCGTGTATATTCTTCTAGTTATTTAGAGACAACATCTTGCTCCGAAACCTAGGCTGGCCTTGCCTTACAATGTAGCTCTGAACAGGAGCAGGTGCTGTCTGGGATGACCTGGGGAAGTCCTCTGCAAGGCTGTCCCACATCAAGGACATGGGGAGGGACGGGACTTCTTCCACCTTCCCTGCAGTGAAAGACATCACAGCTCCTGGGGGACCTGTGTGGCTGTCTTCGTGGGAGTCACATTTTCACCATTACTAGGCTAGCTCCCCAGAGAGCAGGGACACTCCCGGGAGTAGGCGATCATCTGTCCATCCCTAGAGACCACAGCCTGGGCAGGGAGAGGAAGGGGCCAGTGCCCTGGGCTAGCTACTTCCGGCCCTTCCAGGCCCAGCCTTTGTGAAGTCTGTCACTAGAGGGCGCTCCAGGCCTCATCTCACTTTCTGTCTCTGGCTTTCTCTCGTTCCTCAGTTTCCCTCTCACTACTCAGCAACTCTCCTTCATCTCCAGCAGCAAACCCAGGGCTGGGGCTTGCCTTGAGGACAGACATCGCAGGGAGTTTAGCTGACAGAGTAACCTGGATCCCAAGCCAGCCTGGAAGCCATGATGGTCCAGGCAGAGGAAGGGGCTCCACAATCCCACCCAGCTACCTGTTAGCTCCGCCTGGGAAAAATGGCCCCTTCCCTCAGAAGTCCCTGCCCAGCACCTGAGCAGACGCCAGTCATCCTAGGCCACACCTCCTCCCCTCCCTATATATACCAGTCTCCATCATTAGATCTGCCCTTTTCCCCTTTCCCTTCTGTCAGGTCTGAACAGGGACACCTCCCTCCCTCTTGGCTAAGTTTCTGCCCAGTATCTGTTACCTAGGTAACTGGCAGACCTGGAAGCAGTCACCTTCCCCTCCTGCTAGGTCACATCCTGGGCCACCTCTGGTCACATGCCTCCCATCTGACCTTAGGAGGGTCCCAGATCCTGAGGTCACATCCAGTTCCAATGTGGCCACATCTTTCCACCTGGCCACACCTCTTCCTGTCCCTGGCCTAGATAAGTCCTGGCCCAGAGGGAGGTAGGTCACCCTCCTCCCCCACTTTTGCTTTTCAACCAGGCCTCTCCACCATGCATGGCTGGGGCAGTAGTTCAGTAAATAAACTTCTTTTCCTGCCTGAATAGCGCGTGGTGCTCTCTTCATTGATACCTAGTGAAATCTACCTATTTAATATGCCTTACGCCTTCCCCTTATTTCTTCACCTCCTGCATGCTACATTTCATGCAGGCCGGCAGTAAGCCTGCCTCCTTAGCTTCCAAGTTTTTAATATAACAAAACTGCAGGGACGTATCTCTGTTCCTTGACCTTGCCCCCTGCCAGCCTTGCCCCTTCCTCATTCCATCCAGTCTCCCAGCAGTCTTGGAGACATGCCCATTGTAGAGAAGCTTCCTTCAGCTCCTCTCCCTGCTTAGCCAAGGC
The DNA here is from genome assembly GCF_019054845.1 of Dipodomys spectabilis. Classification (NCBI taxonomy): domain Eukaryota; kingdom Metazoa; phylum Chordata; class Mammalia; order Rodentia; family Heteromyidae; genus Dipodomys; species Dipodomys spectabilis. The sequence goes on from NW_024870935.1 coordinate 1,842,557, forward strand.
TGGGTGCCCCGACTGACATGTTGTACCTACCCACAGCATTGTTGTTTTTTGTCATCTATCTCAGGGCTTGAACTCAGGGCCTGGGCGCTGTCCCTGAGCACTTTTTGCTAAGGTGAGCGCTCTACCACTTTGAGCCACAGAGACACTTCTGGTTTTCTAGTGGTTTTTTGGAGATAAGAGCCTCATGGACTTCCCTGCCTGGGCTGGCTTTGAACCGTGATCCTCAGACCTCAGCCTCCTGAGTAGCTAGGATGACAGGCATGAGCCATCGGCACCTGGCTAGCATTTCTCTTCTTTTCTTTTCTTTTCTCTTTTGTCAGTTGTAGGGCCTGGATTCTGGATCTGGGCACTGTCCCTCAGCTCTTTAGCTCAAGGCGAGCACTCTACCACTTGAGCCACAGCGCCACTTCTGGCTTTTCTGCTTATGTGGTGCTGAGGAATTGAACCCAGGGCCTCATGCATGCAAGCAGGCAAGCACTCTACCACTGAGCCACCTTCCCAGCCTTCCCTTAGCTTTTCTTACTCAAGGCTAGCACTCTACCACTTGAGCTTCAGCTTTTTGGTGGCTCCTTAGAAATAAGAGCCTCCCAGACTTTTCTTCCTGGGCTGGCTTTAAACCTTGATCCTCAGATCTCAGATTCCTGAGTAGCTAGGATTACAGATGTGAGACACTTAAGGACATCTGTTCCAATAGAAACACTCCGGGTTCGGGGCTGGGAAGGTGGCTCAGTGGTAGAGCGCTTGCCTTGCATGCCTGTGGCCCTGGGTTCGATTCCTCAGTACCACATAAGCAAAAAGAAAAAAAGCCGGAAGTGGCGCTGTGGCTCAAGTGGTAGAGCGCTAGCCTTGAACTGAAGAGCTGAGGGACAGCGCCCAGGCCCAGAGTTCAGGCCCAACGACTGGACCCCCCCCCAAAAAAAAAAAAAAAAAAAAAAGAAAGAAAAGAAAAAGAAAAACTCCGGTTTCCTTAAGGCTTAATTCATGACAAGATGACACAGACCCACATGCAAGATCAAGTTTATGAATCGTTTTCACTTCCTAAACATGACTTATGCTGGTGAAAGTCATTTCTTGATCCAGCCCATCATTACATCATCATTCCTTTAACTAAGACTTAAGGAGGCTTGCTTCGGTACTTAGATATTTTATGTAAGATATCTGGACAAATCCTTCTGCACTGTGTAGATCATTTAGGAAAACTATAAGCCAGAGTTTACAAAAAAAAAAAAAAGTGTAACAGGTTGACTTTTCCACTAGTGCCTATTAAGTATACAAAGGAAGTTCCTCATTGTATCACTCCAAGGCATGTTTGGTATTTTGATCAGATTAAGGCCTCCCTCCCTCCTCCCATTGTTCTAGATTTTCCCTTCTCTTCCCCCTCCAGGTTAAGAACCCTGTGACTCTGTACAGGATGAGCATGCCCAGCTCCCCCCTCTGGAATTTCAGTCACGGTCACGTGACACAACTTTATTTATTGTTAGAATTTCCTCTCTCTTTCCCCACTTCCCCCCCTTCTCTCTCCCTCCCTCCCTCCTCCTTCCTGGCTTCCTCCTTGTCTGTCCCAGGGCCCCTCTCCATAAAGTAGCTCTGCCACACACCTGGGCTCCAGCAGATCCAAAGCCATACAAAGAAAGCCACAGCTGAGGGCTGGGAAGGTGGCTCAGTGGTAGAGTGCTTGCCTAGCATGCTTGAGGCCCTGGGTTCCATTCCTCAGTACCACATAAGTAGAAAAAGCTGGAAGTGGCGCTGTGGCTCAAGTGGTAGAGTACTAACTTTGAGCAAAAGAAGCTCAGAGACAGTGTCCAGGGCCTGAGTTCAAGCCCCAGGACTGGCCAAAAAAAGAAAGAAAACCACAGCTGAGAACACACAGGCACTGCCTTGCATGAATAAGCAAGCAGTTCTCAGTGAATTCTTCTGATAGGTGGTTGTTCTGACAGGAAAACTGACCCTGGAAGTCCTCTGGATTCCCGTCTAATAGGGGTTGAACTCAGGGCCTAGGCGCTGTCTCAGAGCTCTTTTTGCTCAAGGCTTGCGCTCTACCACTTTGAGCCACAGCTCTACTTCTGGTTTTCTGGTGTTTTACAGGGGATAAGAATCTCCTGGACTTTCCTGCCCCGGCTGTCTGCTTTTGAACCAGGATCCTCAGATCTGAGCCTCCTGAGTAGCTAGGATTACAGGTGTGAGCCATCGATGCCAGGGACACCCGGCTTCACTCACTTTTCTTGAGCTAGGGTCTTGCTCTGTGGCTTAGACTGACCTCAAACTTGGATCCTCCGTCCTCAGCCTCTGGAGTGCTGGGATGGCAGGCACTCCTGGTTCTGGGCTCCGGTGTTACGACGTGTCTCCGTCTCCATCATGATGATGGCCATAAAAGATGGGGTAACTGGGAGAGGGAGCCTGCGAGGGCTGCAACCAAGTTATCTGAATGTTTAGCCTCCCAAGCTATGAGCTGGAACTCCTTTGCTTGTTAACTTCTCCCGCTTCGCTTCCTGCTGCTTTGTTCTAGCAATAGAACACAGCACTCTGCCATGCTAGTCAGGCACAGGAAGTGGGTGATAGAAATGGCCTCACGTGGAGGTGGAATGGCAGGTGCATCAGGAAAGCAGGCAGTCAAGGACAGGTGAGCTGCACAGAGGGTTCACCTGGGCGCCAGGAAGAATGGATTCTGTCCCAGCCCTGGTACCCAGTGACCTGGGGAACTCTGCCACTTCACCCCAGCGCACCCCAGCCTCCTTATCTACCAACGGCTTTCGTGGCAGTGATTAGGATCTGAGGATAATCAGATGAGATAATCTATCTGAGGCTGCTTCCGGGTCGCCTTTCAACCTGGAACAGCATCTCCTCCCAGGTGAAGGAACTCAGGGCCACAGCCACAGACAAGTGGGGTAGACCAGATGGAGACAGGGCCAGCTTCCCATGGCCCTTAAAAATCCCAGCATAAATCCGGCCCTGGTGGCTCAGGCCTGTAATCCAAACTACTCAAGGAGGCTGAGATCTGATGACCTAGGTTTAAAGCCAGCCTTGGTAGGAAAGTTTGTGAGACTATTTTTTTTTTTAATCAGTCCTAGGGTTTGAACTCAGGGCCTGGGCGCTGTCCCTGAGCCTCTTTTGTGCTCAAGGCTAGCACTCTACCACTTGAGCCACAGCACTGCCTCCAGCTTTTTTGCGTAGTTTATTGAAAATGAGAGTCTCATGAGGACTTTTCTGTGTAGGCTGGCTTTGAACTGTGATCCTCAGATCTTAGCCTCCTGAGTAGCTAGGATCACAAGGCGTGAGCCACCAGCACCTGACCGTGAGACTCTTATCTCCAATTAACCACCAACATGCTGGAAGTGGAGCTGTGACTCAAGTGGTAGAGTGGCAGCCTTGAGCCGAAAACTAAGAGACAGCGCCCAGGTCCTGACTTTAAGCCCCAGTAATGATGTGCAAGTGCATGCACATGCACACATGCGCGCACACACACACATGCGCGCACACACACACACACACAATCCCAACACATAGGAGCTTACACAGCTCTATCATGAAGCATATAAAGTTCATGAATACACTCTGTGCTCAGCCCAGAAACCTGCATAGCTCAATCATGCCCACAGAGCTGTTATTCCAAAAGCAGGCTGGAAAGGCCACCCCCTTATCCTCTCACCCCTCCATCTCCACCAGCCCTATCCCCCCCTACCTTCTCAGAAACTATCCATAACTTCACCACCTACTGCCTGTAATTACTTTTCTCTTGCTTATGAGTTTAGAGCAATAGTAGTCCCCAATAATCAGAAACGTAATAAGGCTCCATTCTATAAGAGTGTGCTGCATAACTGCACACCACATTACCACCAAATGAGTTCATTAGGAATTCATTAGGGCTAATTCTCCTTGGCTGGCCACAGGAATTAGTCACGGTTAGCCAGGGACAAGAGAGTGGTGATGTGTAATTGCATGCATGGGGGAAGACCGTCTGACATCTGACTTTGGCCTGAAGCAATGTTTTCCCAGGGTTGTGGGAACTCTAGGTCCCAGTCTGAGGTGAAGTCGCGTGGGTATAGTGAACCATGGCTCCTGGGCTCAGGCTCCGCCTCCTGGGCTCGGGCTCCACCTCCTGGGCTCAGGCTCCGCCTCCTTCTTGGGTATAGCTCCAATCAGCACCTGCAGACTTGGAAGTGGTCAATCTCATTTTTCAGTCCTGAGGAGCTAAGAAATCACTGTGAGAACCCATATTTTCTAGAACCATGCATCATCCTTCTGTCTGTGTTTGTGCCCCCCGCCAGTACCAGGGCTTGAACTCATGGCCTGGGCACTATTCTAAGGTTCTGTGCTCAAGGCTAGTGCTCTACCACTTGAGTCACAACTTCACTTCTAGCTTTTTTGGGTGGCTAATTGGAGATAAGGGTCCCATGGACTTTTCTGCTTCAAACTTCAATTCTCAGCCTGGCGCCAGTGGCTCATGCCACTAGCTACTCAGGAGGCTGAGATCTGAGGATTGCGGTTCAAAGCCAGACCAGGTGGGAAAGCCTGTGAGATTCTTCAATAAACCACCAGAAAACAGGAAGTGGTGCTGTGGCTCTTGTGGTAGAGTTCTGGCCTTGAGCTGAAAAGCTCAGGCACAGTGCCCAGGCCCAGAGTTCAAACCTCACAACAAAACTTCAATCCTCATATCTCAGCCTCCTGAGCAGCTAGGATTATAGGCGCCCAGCTTGTATTCAAGGTTCCTGTGGATTGAGTCCAGTAACCTTGTAGGTCCTCAATTGAGGACAGACTGATGCAGCATACATCATGCTTGAGCTGGGTGCTGCGGTTCATACCTGTAACTCAGGAGGCTGAGATTTGAGGATCTGGGTTTAAAGCCAGCTGGGGCAGAAAAGTCCATGAGACTCATCTCCAACTGACCACCAAAAAAAACCAAAAACCAAAAAACACACCAAAAACCAGACACTGTGGCTCAAGTGGTAGAGCACCAGCCTCGAGCACAAAAGCTCAGGGACAGAGCTTGGGCACTGAGTTCAAGCCCCAGGACCTACACAGGAAAAGAATGCAAGGAATCCCCAATGCTGCTGGTTCTCTTGCTGAATACAAGTTCCAGAAAGCCCCTGGGGTATCTGGGTGCTGGTGGCTCACACCTGTAATCCTATCTACTCAGAAGGCTGAGATCTGAAGATCATGGTTCAAAGCCAGCTTGGACAGGAAAGTCCATGAGACTCATATTTAATTAACCACCAGAAAACCAGAAGTGGCGCTGTGGCTCAAGTGTTAGAGCTCTAGCCTTGAGCTGAAGAGCTGAGGGACAGCGCCCAGGCCCAGTGCTCCAAATTCCCCCTCTGCCTGAGGCCCAAATTCCTGATTCTTCACTTCCTTCCCTAGTTTTTCCTCTCAGGATCATGGTGTCTGTTTGGAACAAGAGGCAGAGTCCAGCTGGGAAATTGAGGTGCCCGAAGTAGAATGGCCTTGAGGCTGCTTTTATCTCCCCTGGGATGCAGTTGTTCTAGGAGTTCAATGGCCCCATAAAAGCTCACTGTGACACCGATGACCAATTTGAGTTCATTTGCCTTCCCGGGAAGAATCTCAGCGGGTGTTCAACACCCCAGGAAAAGAGGGAAGGACCCCTGCATGGGTGTGTGGAGGGTGGAGAGGGGGTGCCACTAAGTCAGGCTCCCCAGTGTTATTACTATCCCTCCACTTCCATCCTGACCTTGACAATGACCTTGGCCAATTAGCCCCTCTGGAGAAGCCAATACAGAACACACACAGGATAACATTCGTCACTGTGGCCAGCGGCATGGTTGTTGTGGAGGAGGGAAATCCTGCCAGGGCTCCTACTGACTTTATTTTCTTTTTCTTTTTTGTCCACTGTGGGGCTTGAACTAAGCGTCTGGGTCCTGTCCCCAAGCCTCTTTGTGCTCAAGGCTAATGTTCTACTACTTGAGCCACAGTACCACTTCCACTTTTTGAGTGGTTAATTGGAGATAAGAATCTCACTGAGACTTTTCTGCCCAGACTGGCTTCAAACCATAATCCTCTGATCTCAGCCCCCCAAATAGCTAGGATTACAGGTGTGAGCCACTGGCACCAGGCTCCATTGGCTTTCTCTTTCTTTCTTGCTTGCTTTCCTCCTCCTCCTCCTCCTCTTCCTCCTCCTCCTCCTCCTCCTCCTCTTCTCCTCCTTCTTCTCCTTCTTCTTCTTCTCCTTCTTTTGGTACCTGTCCTGGGGCTTGAAACTCAGGGCCTAGGCACTGTCCCAGAGCTTCTTTTGCTGAAGACTAGCACCCTACCACTTGAGCCACAGCACCACTTCCAGCTTTTTCTGCTTATGTGGTGCTGAGGAATGGAACCCAGGGCTTCATGCATGCTAGGCAAGCACTCTACCACTGAGCCACCTTCCCAGCCCTTATATATTTTTTAATCTATCACTTGATTGCCTTTAAGAAAGGCAATATGGGCTGGGAAGGTGGCTCAGTGGTAGAGTGCTTGCCTAGCATGCATGAAGCCCTGGGTTCCATTCCTCAGTACTACATACACAGAAAAAGCTGGAAGTGGCGCTGTGGCTCAAGTGGTAGAGTGCTAGTCTTCAGCAAAAGAAGCTCAGGGACAGTGCCCAGGCCCTGAGTTTCAAGCCCCAGGACCAACAAAAAAAATTAACAAATAAAAATTACCCAGCCTTTTACAAACGGACTCCCCCTCTCAAAAAATTTCCAAATAGCCAACAAGCCTAGGTTTTAATCTTAATGTAAAGCAAATCAACCTGTCATGGACGCTCACAGCTCATACAGCAGCTAGGATTCTAGCTGCTCAGGCTGAAATCTGTGGATTGAGGTTCAAGGCCAGTTGGGACAGGAAAGTCCATGAGACTCTTATCTCTAATGAACCACAAAAAGCCAGAAGTGGAGCTTTGGTCTAAGTAGAGTACTAGCCTTGAGCACAAAAGCTCAGGGACAATGCCCATGCCCAGAGTCCAAGGTCCAGGACTGGCATAAAAAATTGTCAGAGTTATGTACAATACAAAAAGATTGGAAACAACCTAAAGACCCCAAAATGGGTGGCTCAAGTGGTAGAGCTCTGGCCTTGAGGAAAAAAGCTAAGAGCCAAAGGCCTTGAGTTCAAGCCCCTGTACTGGTGAAAATAAAATACAGAAATAGATAAGTAAATTAGGATGCAAGGGTGTGGGGCAGAGATGGGAAGGGGAAACAAAAGAGGAGGCAACAATGCTTGATAAGAAATGCGCTCATTATCTTGCCCATGTAATTGTAACCCCTCTGTACAGTATTTTCACAATAAAAAAAATCAGGAAGCAAATATACAATAATATGCAGCAAGGGGCTGGGAAGGTGGCTCAGTGGTAGAGTGCTTGCCTCGCATGCATGAGGCCCTGGGTTCGATTCCTCAGCACCACATAAGCAAAAAGAAAAAAAGCTGGAAGTGGCGCTGTGGCTCAAGTGGTAGAGCACTAGCCTTGAGCTGCAGAGCTGAGGGACGATGCCCAGGCCCAGAGTCCAGGCCCCATGACCGACAAAAAAAAAAAGAAAAGAACATCCAGCAACTATTTATTGTGATGCTGGGAACTAATCCCAGGGCTTTATACGTGTTGAGAAAGAGCGCTAACAGTGAGCTACATCCCAGCCCTCTAGAGCAATTTAAAAGGATATGTTAGCCAAGTACCCTGGGCTCATGCCTGTAATCCTAGCTACTCAGGAGCCTCAGGTATGAGGATTGAAGTTCCCAGCCTAGGGAAGGAAAGTTTCTGAGACTTTCTTTCTTTCTTTCTTCCTTTCTTTCTTTCTTTCTTTCTTTCTTTCTTTCTTTCTTTCTTTCTTTCTTTCTTTCTTTCTTTCTTTCTCGTTTTTTCTCTTTTTTTCTCTTTCTCCCTTCCTCCTTCTCTCTCTCTCCCTCCCTCCCTTTCTCCTTCCTTCCTTCCTTTCTTTCTCTTTCTTTTTTGTCAGTCATGGAGCTTGAACTTGGGGTCTGGACACTGTCCCTAAACTCTTTTGCTCAAGCCTCGTGCTCTACCACTTTGAGCCATAGCAGCACTTCTGTTTTCTGATGATAAATTGGAGATAAGAATCTCCTGGACTGGACTTTCCTTCCCCGGGCTGGCTTCAAATCATGATCCTCAGATCTTAGCCTCGTGAGTAGCTAGGATTATAGACCTGAGCAATGGGTGCCTAGCTAACAGGTTCTTACCTCCAATTAACCATTAAAAAGCTGAAAGTAAGTAGCTCAAGTGGTAGAGTGCTAGCCTTGAGTGAAAAAGCCAAGGGACAGCACCCTGGTCCTGAGTTCAATCCCTAGTTTTGGGGTGAGCATGTGCACACACACACACACACACACACACACACACACACACACACTGATCTGATTATATGCCCCTCTCTCTCTCTCTCTCTCTTTCTGATGTCACGAAGATTTGAACTCAGAGCTTTATACTTGCTAGGCAGGTGCTCTACCCCAGCCCATATGTAATCTCTTTTTATTCCTTGTGGTGCTGGGGATCAAACCACAGGGGATACCTGGAGCATGGTAAGGGGGGGGCTCTGCTAATGAGCTGTGTCCCTGCCCCCCTCCCCGTAATCACACGTATATAAGTAGAAAAAATGGAATTAGAATACATTGTAAACTGTGTCACTGTAGCAGAGAAATCCCCCTCTGCATAACTAATGCACACTAATAAAAGAAGAAGACATAGGTCTACTTCAAAAAGTCTAGAGAGAAACCAAGAGTGACCAACGACCACTTTGCTAGGGTGCCACTTTTCCAAGTGTGTTTATTTCTTTGTTGTGCATTGAGGTGCCGTGTTTGATGAACGGGGTGTGTGTGTGTGTGTGTGTGAAATGGGGGGAGGAGGAGGGGGAGGGCCAAGGACAGGGCAGGGAGGTGCAGGAAGTAGGTGCTTCTCCCCCAGGGTGAATAACCCCAAGGCTCTGCCCCTCCAGTCCTGCCCATGTCGTAAATCAGCAAGTGCCCCTTCTTCCCCGGGGGGAGGAAGGAGAAGTGGGGTGACTCAGGCAGCACTTATAAGCCGGCTCTCCAGACCCCTGGCACATCCACCGTCTTCAGGTGACAGCTCTGGCTCCCGCTCTCCCGGCAGCATGGCCTTCAACGGAAAGTTCGAGGTGGAGAGTGAGAAGAACTATGACGAGTTCATGAAGCGCCTGGGTGAGTGAGCTGCCTCCCCTGGGACTGGACGGCCAGGAGAGAGAGAGCCAGGACTGCATTCATTCATTCATTCATTCATCCAGTCACACCTATCGAGCAACTACTCTGTCCTTTCCCTAGGTAGATGGATGGATGAATGGATGGATGGATGGATCTATCTATCTATCTATCTGTTACAGGCACACACACATACACAAAGCCCGAGTGCAAGGCTTGAGGGGTGTGTGTGTGTGTGTGTGTGTGTGTATGGGCCAGAGTACTGGAGCTTGAACTCAGGACCTGGGCATTGTCCCTTAGTTTTTCACTCAAAGCTGGAATTCTACCAGTTGAGCCACAGGTCCATTTCTGACTCGTTTTTTGCTACTCTTGGGGTTTGAAATCCAGGGCTTGGGCGCTGTCCCCTGAGCCTCCTCGTGTTCAAGGCTAGTGCTCTACCACTTGAGCCACAGCACTACTTTGGCTTTGTTTTGAGTAGTTTATTGGAGATAAGAGTCTCACAGCGGGCTGGGAAGGTGGCTCAGTGGTAGAATGCTTGCCTTGCATGCATGAGGCCCTGGGATCGATTCCTCAGCACCACATAAGCAGAAAAGGCTGGATGTGGCGCTGTGGCTCAAGTGGTAGAGCGCTAGCCTTGAGCTGAAGAGCTGAGGGACAGCACCCAGGCCCAGAGTTCAAGACCCAGGACCAATGACAAAAAAAAAAAAAAAAGAGTCTCACAGGGATTTTTCTGCCCAGGCTGGCTTTGAACCACAATCCTCAGATCTCAGCCTCCAGAGTAGCTAGGATGACAAGTGTGAGCCACCTGTCACCTGGCTCAGCTGTTTTTTCTTATGTGGCCTGTCTGCTTGTCCTTGGGCCCAGGTCTTCCCAGCGACGTGATCGAAAAGGGCCGCAACTTCAAGATCACCACGGAGGTGCAGCAGGACGGCCAGGACTTCACCTGGTCCCAGTACTACTCCGGGGGTCACATCATGACCAACAAGTTCACCATCGGCAAGGAGTGTGAGATGCAGACCATGGGCGGCAAGAAGTTCAAGGTGAGGCCCCGCCGCCTCCCCCGCTCCCCCCCCCCCCATCCCCGGAGCCACCCACAGCTCAGACGGGACCTCACTGCCCCTCCTGTTAATCTCCCAGTGTCTAACCATCGCCATGATTAGCGGACCAGACAGGGACCTTGAAGAGAGAAAGTATTTGCTGATCACTTAAGATAACATAATTTGACACTTGCTAAATCATTTCTATATTGTGTGTATGTATGTATGAGAGAGAGAGAGAGAGAATGAGAGGGAGGGAGGGAGGGAGAGAGGAAGGGACAGGAAGAAGAGGAGGGGAAGAGGAGGAAGAAGAGGAGAGGGAGAAATAGGAAAAGGAGAGAGAGAGAGAGAGAGAGAGAATGTGTGTGGTGCGCCAGCCCTGGGTCTTGAAATAAAGGCCTGGGTTGCAGTTATTTAGCTTTGTTTTTTGTTTTGTTTTTGGTCAGTCGTGGGGCTTGAACTCTAGGCCTGGGCTGTCCCTCAGCTCTTCTGGGTACTCAAGGCTAGCGCTCTATCACTTGAGCCACAGCGCCACTTTGGATTTTCTAGTAGTTTATTGGAGAGAAGAGTCTCACGGACTTTCCTGCCCCGGCTGGCTTTGAACTGTGATCCTTAGATCTCAGCCTCCTGAGTAGCTAGGATGACAGGCATGAGCCACTGGTGCTAGCCACTTACTTAGCTTTGTTTTTGCCCAAGGTTAGTACCTTACCACTTGAGCCAGAGCTCCAATGCCATGTTTACATAGTTGATGAATCTGTTTTTTTTTTTCCTGTTTTTATTAATCTTTAAGTAATGTGTACAAAGTGGTTACCACCATTCAACAATCAATTTATAAGTATGGTGCCTCTTGACTGATATCATTCCTTTCATCGTGTTGTATTCCTTGTATTGTATTGCATTGGACTGTATTGGCCAGTGCTGGGGTTTGAACTCAGGGCCTCATGCTCGCTTGGTTAGCACTGCTCCAGGTGAAATCACCCCTCCAGCCTGGCTTTTGGCTGATGAATTGCAGTTGGAGTCTTTCAGACTTTTCTGCCCAGGCTGGTTTCAAACCAAGATCCTCAGCTCTCAGCCTCCTGAGTAGCTAGGATTACGGGTGTGAGCTGCGAGCTTCATCTTCATTTACAGATGTGTAGAAGGGGGCAGCAAGCCACCTGTTTGAGACACACAATCGTGCCTCTGTAGGCAGGGAATTCCTGGAGGGGGCGTTGGGGGCTGGTGTGGAAGGCTGAGGACTCAGAATCAATGTCTTCCCCATTCCTTCCCAGGCCACCGTGCAGATGGAGGGCGGCAAGGTGGTGGTGGACTTCCCCAATTATCACCAGACCTCGGAGGTCGTGGGTGACAAGCTCGTGGAGGTGAGTGTGCGGCTGGTCTCTGGGGTATTCGTTTCCATGCCTTTGTAACCCGCGGAGGAGGATCTGAACAGCTGGCCCTTCCCCGTGCCAGGGTGCATACTGGAAGATGGGAGAAAAGCTGTGCATAGAGCTGGGCACTAGTGGCTCAGGCCTGTCATCCTAGCTACTCAGGAGGCTGAGATCTGAGGATCACGGTTCAAAGCCAGCCCAGGCAGGAAAGTCCATGAGACTCTTTCTCCCATGAACCACCAGGAAACCGAAGTGGCTCTGTGGCCCAAAGTGGTAGAGTGCTCGCCTTGAGCAAAAAGAGCTCAGGGACAGCGCCCAGGCCCTGAGTTCAAGCCCTGAGATAGACAACAACAAAAAAAAAACACCACTGTGGGTAGGTACATCATGTCAGTCGGGGCACCCAGCCTTGGCTAAGCAGGGAGAGGAGCTGAAGGAAGCTTCTCTACAATGGGCATGTCTCCAAGACTGCTGGGAGACTGGATGGAATGAGGAAGGGGCAAGGCTGGCAGGGGGCAAGGTCAAGGAACAGAGATACATCCCTTCTGCCACAGCATGGCCGATGGTTAATCTATGGCCTGGAGAGAGATGGTGCACCTACCTCCTCTCCTCCCCCCCCCCCCCTCCAGGGCCACACTGATTCTCTGTCTTCTGTCTGCTTCTTTCAGATCTCCACCATTGGAGGCGTGACCTACGAACGAGTGAGCAAAAGGCTGGCCTGAACCACCGGGCAGGGCTCCGAGGGCCTCCAACCCCAATAAAACTGACAGAAGAATCATCTGGCCTCCATTTTCTGGCATCTTGGGGACAGCTGTTGGGTGGCTGGGAGGGTGGGAAAAGCTCCAAGGGGAGGGACGATGCTCTCTCCTTCTCTCCCTCATTCCTTTGTCATCTCCATAATGGCTACACAGGCCACAAGTCAGCCTCGTGGTCTCCGTAGGACCTGAATCATCAATCCAATTAACGACCAAAAAAGCTCGGTGTAGAGCCGTGGTTCAAGTGGTAGAGCACTCACCTTGAGGGGAGGAAAAAAAGGTCAGGGACAGTGCTCAGGCCCTGAGTTCACACTGAGTTCACACACACACACACACACACACCACCACCACCACCACAAACAACCTCCCTCCCACTCACCTGCCAAGCCAGGACCTTAACCTCTGGGTTCTACCGTTTTGCTAAGACTTATTGCTAATTATGCGAACTAGGTAAGCACTAAATTAAACTAGCAGTGTTGCTCGTTCCCCCTCCAGACTGAATAATTACTCATAATGAGCTTGGATAATACGTCTCTAAATAAAGAGAGTGAACCATAATTAGGCTGAAAATTGAGAGAGTAAAAGGGAGAAAAAAAAGGGAGAGGGAAAAGGAGGAGGAGGGAAGAGAGGAATTTTACTCTCATAAATGATTCAAGGATGAATTCAAATTGTTGTAGAAACCTGGTGAAGGTTAGCTCATACCTGTTAAGGGAAAATTACTCAATAGGAAGTGCCCAAGAGACCTGAAGTTCAAGGCTAGCTCAGACAAAAATCTCAAAGACTATCTGAAGAATAACTAGGAGAAAAAAAAGAAGAAAAGAAAAAGGGCTAAGAGGATGGCTTAAATGAGAGAGAGCCTGCCAAGTAAGCACAGACCCTGAGTTCAAATCCTAGTACCACTAACTTAAAAATGCTGGCAGTCAGGAGCTGGTGGCTTGCACCTGTGATCCTAGCTACTCAGGAGGCTGAGATCTGAGGATAGCAGTTTAAAGGCAGCCTAGGCAGGAAAATCTGTGAGACTCTGACCTCCAAAGAACCACCAGAAAACCCGAAGGGTTGCTGTGACTCAAAGAGGTAGAGCGCTCGCCTTGAGCTGAAGAGCTGAGGGACAGTGTACAGGCCCAGAGTTCAAGCCTCACAACCGACAAAAATGAATGTTGGCAGGGGTTGGAGGCTCAGGGGTAGAGCTCCAGCCAGTGAATGAAAGCAAGTGTCAGATACTAAGTTGGAGTCTTAGTCTTTGGGAAAAAAATGGCAAAAATTCGTGTGTGTGTGTGTGTGTGTGTGTGCGCGCGCGTGTGTGCTGAGGCAATCTTACAGAGCATCCATGCGTGGAGCAAACACACGAGTTCCCCCGGGGTCCGAGGCCCACAGCCTGGGCTCCACGGCTCAGCTTCTACAGCTCAGCTGTTGTCATGGCAACGTGTGGAGCCCGAAGCCCCGAGGGAGGGATTTACCCAGAGTGAGTCAGGGCCTTCGGTCCATTCCACTCGTCTTGCCTCTGAACCCCCAGAACTGAAGAAAAGCCTGCCATGCAGGGGCTCCAGACACCCAGCTACCCTCGGGGGTCTGGCCTGAGCCTGCATCCCTCCCTTTCCACCCTCCATCTGTGCAGCGCAGTGCAGCACTGACCTGTTGACCCCAGCTGTCAGGGACGTTTTCCTGCTGGATTCCGAGTGGCCCCAAGGCAGGGCAGAGGCCTGAGAGGCCCTCTCCTCAAAGCATGGCGCTGACGGGCTCCATAATGAGCGAGGCTATATTCCATTGGCTGTATTGCATTCATTGTGGGGGGGGGGGGCAGGGGGAGGAGGAAGGGAGAGAGGGAGAGAGTTTTGGTGCTTGAACTCAGGGCCTGGGTGCTGTTCCTGACCTTTTTGTTGTTCAAGGCTAGTGCTCTACCACTGGAGCTACAAGTCCACTTCTGACTTTTGGGTGGTTAATAAGTTTCCTGATCTTTTCTGCTCAGGCTGGCTTCAAACCACAGTCCTCAGATACCAGGCTCCTAATTTGATAAGATTATAGGCATGAGTCACCAGCACTTGGCCTATTTCTTTCCTTCCTTCCTTCCTTCCTTCCTTCCTTCCTTCCTTCCTTCCTTCCTTCCTTCCTTCCTTCCCTTTTTCTTTTACCAGTCCTAGAGTCTGAACTCAGGGCGTAGGCACTGCCTCTGAGTTTCTTTTTGCTCAAGTCTAGCACTCTACCACTTGAGCCAGAGCACCACCTCTGTTTATGTGGTGCTGAGGAATCGAATCCAGGTCTTTATGCATGCTGGGTGAGCACTCTACCACTGAGCCACCTGCCCAGCCAACACATTTTCTCTGCTTCAAAGCATTCTATTCTGCCAGTACTATCATGCCAGGCTTGAACTCGGGGCCTCGAGCTCTCACCTGGATTTTTCTTTTTTCTTTTCTTTTTTTGGTCCGGTTGTGGGGCCTGAACTCTGGGCCTGGGCGCTGTCCCTCAGCTCTTCAGCTCAAGGCTAGCCCTCTACCACTTGAGCCACAGTGCCACTTCCGGCTTTTTTCTTTTTGCTTATGTGGTGCTGAGGAATCGAACCCAGGGCCTCAGGCATGCAAGGCAAGCGCTCTACCACTGAGCCATCTTCCCAGCCCTCACCTGGATTTTTCTGCTCAAGGCTGGCACTCTACCAACCCGAGACATGCCTCCACTTCCAGCATTTTTTTTTTTTCTTTTTGCTGGTTAACTGGAGATAACCATCTCCTGACTCCCCACATATTATGGACCTGACAAACCCTACAATGACACAAACTGATTCCTGAAAGTCAGTCATGTCTTCACACACACACACTCACACACACACACACACACACACACACACACACACACACACACACACACACGTTTTGCTGGTCTTGGGCCTTGAACTCTGGGCCGGGCGCTGTCCCTAAGCAACTTTTCCCCAAGGCTAGTGCTCTACCACTTGAGCCACCAGCACTACTGCTGGGATTTTTTTTTTCTGTGATTAATTAGAGATAAGAGTCTTAAGGACTGTCCTGTCCGGGCTGGCTTCAAACCAGGACAAAGGAGCCCATCTTACTGCTGCTCACCCCACGAGCCCCACAGCCTTCCTGCTCTCACCCTGAGAAGACCCTCACTGCGGATTCAGGGAGCAGGGAGAACTCGGGCAGAAAGCTGAGACGGGGTAGTGGGGCCATGTGTTTATTTCAGGGGTGTCTTTTGGCTTCCTCCAAAGTTGGCACCTCAGCCAGCCTGGTTCCCCCCCCACTCCTAGAACAAACATACAATAACTTGGAATCCAAAGATCATCCATAAATACAAGGAACTTGGCAAAGGGAAAACAAACGAACGTGCAGGCTCCTATGTTAGTGTAGTGTCCAGCGTCCCACGTTTTAGCGCCTTCTTTAGTGTTTCTACTGCGAGAGCATCTGCTCAGTCACCTTTGGATCCGACGTGGCAACACGGGGCTGCCTTCCCAGCGATCCCCTGGGACTGATAAATACATCCACACAAACAAGATGGGCTCTTTTTATGAGTGTAGGTGTGTGTTGGTACAGAGGCTTGAACTCAGGTCCTCATGCTCTTGGTTGGCTTTTTTTTGCCAGTTAATTAGACATTAAGAGTTTCACAGACTTTTTGGTTGGTTTTTTTTTGGGTCCGGTCGTGGGGCCTGAACTCTGGGCCTGGGCGCTGTCCCTCAGCTCTTCAGCTCAAGGCTAGCGCTCTACCACTTGAGCCACAGTGCCACTTCCGGCTTTTTTTTCTGCTTATGAGGTGCTGAGGAATCGAACCCAGGGTCTCGAGCATGCAAGGCAAGTAAGTGCTCTACCACTGAGCCAACTTCCCAGCCCCTCACAGACTTTTTGACCCACTTCAAATTGTGATCCTCAGATCTCAGCCTCCTGAGCAGCTAGGGTGACAGGCAAGAGCTACTGATGCTCAGTACAAGATGGTATTTAAAAATGTGGTTTTTTTTCCTTCTATAGTCCTTCACATGTCACAGTTCTGACGGGTGAATGTGGCTCGCACAGCCAACCACAGCAAGGCACGAGCAGCAAGTCAGAACAAACATATTGCACCTGATCACCATCTTCCTCATGCTCAACACCTCCTGATCCTGGCTTTCCATCTGAGACATTCTCTTGCTCATCAATGCTTGGGATGTATACCACAAAGGCTCCCGACACCTCAAATGTAGGTACTCTGAGCTATTATTCCACAGTATCTTTTACTGTTGACCAAACTCAAAGTTGGGTCTTGGTTTAACCCTTCTGATGATGGGAATGAGACAGGGATTGCTTGTATCGAAGTTTCCTCTTCCTTACAGCCATCTTTTTTCTCTTTGGGTGGTTGTGAAAGTTTTCCAGGTAAACACAAAATCCAAGACGTGGAATGTTCTAGAAGGGAGAGCCTGGGATAGGATTCTTGCCAAACACATGCTTCTGGAAAAGGAGCTCAGGGTCTGTGGGTCACAAGCTGGATTAAACCTGGCCTCGCAGTAGTCAGGGTAGCAATTAACCAACAAATAAACATTTTTAAAATATTCTCCAAAGGAATCTTCCAGTATCACAAAATCCCTGATACGGCCTCGTGTAAACAAGACATTTGCGGAAGAGGAAGCTAGATCAGTTCAGGACACAGCAGCATGTGAAAGATCTAAAAGGTCAACAACATCAAACAGAAGGTTTTAGGTTTCAACCATGAAAGCCACGACAGCTCCCCAGTGGGACTCAGGAGGCGGGTGTCTCTGCAAACCCACAAATACACACGTCTTGTATGACGCTGGTGTGGGAATCAGCAGCCACACGGGCATCTTCCAGTGACCCCCGAAGCCATGCCGGGAAGCCCTCTCCTTTCCAGTGCTGTAGCTGCCATCAGCAAAGACAAACAAAATATATTACTTTTTGGTGCCAATCCTGGGACTTGAACTCGAACTCAAGGCCCGGGTGCTGTCCCCAAGCCTTTCCCCTCAAGGCTAGTGCTCTACTACCTGGATGACCGCTCCACTTTTGGCTTTTTGGTGGGATCAACTGGACATAAGAAAGAACTTCCCTGCCCTGGGCTGGCTTTGAACCCGTGATTCTCAGATCCTCACGATCCTGAGTACCTAGCACTACAGGCATGAGCCACTGGTGCCAGGCATGTTAACAACAGATGCAGTCTCGGAGGCTGCAGCCCGTGTGCTTCATGTGCTGTGAGGAGTTCGGGTCTTTCTGTCTTGTTCCCTGGACTTGTGCTTGGAAGGGACTGATTTACATGTTCTGCCATGGGTCCGTTTTAGGTCCTGGGCCACCCGACTCTTGGGGGATGGCCACTCAGGTGCAGATAGCTTCCCCTGGCTGAGGCTTCGTCCCCTGTGTTGGCTTCCAGGTGGCCCAAGCGAGGTCTATCTGTCAAAACAGCCCGCGGGGAACAGGTGGCCCGTGCCAGAGCAGTTGGTTTCGTAGGCAGCCGCCAGGCAGTGTCTGGACTCAGCAGCGATGGTCATGTGCATGCTGAGAAACGGGGGCACAGGCACGGTGCACAGGTCCAGGGGCTGGAGGGCGGGGTAGGAGGTGTGCCCGGAGGAGGCCACGCCCCCTGGGGGGTGGGATTGCAGCGAGTCCCAGTAGGCCAGGCACAGGTCATGCCCAGGGCTGTGGATCTTGGCCAGCGTGGCCGTGGTGGGCTGGCTGAGGTCAGCGTAAGCGGGGGGCTGGAAGAGCACTTGGGTGGGGGCCCGGGGCGTGCAGGGCACCATGGCCAACTCCTGGCTCTTGGCAGCGACGGCATCCTTGAGAGTGTTGTCGTACGTTCTGAAACGAAGACTCAGGTAAGACTCAGGTTTTCAGTCTCTCAGACCAGAGACTCGTAGGCCATTACCCAGGGTGGGGTGGTCGGCCTGTCATCCTCACGTTATAGCTTGGGTCTGCCTCCAGCAGAGAACTCTGGGAACCCCCAAGACTAGGCTAAGCTCACCCCACAGTCCCTGTACCACCTCCATTTCAGTGGTTAACACCCAGAGGATAATGTGGGGCTCTGCTTGGACCCAGTACCTAGCACAGCTAAGTACTCTGGTTATGTGAATGAGCCCAGAGCAGCCTCTAAATTCTAGACCTTCAGGGCCTGCTGTACCCCAGCCATGTGACTCCTTAGCTTTCAGACACCCAGCAAGCTGACCACTGGGGGCCTATGTGTTCCCACATAAAAAGAGGGGTACAGGCCAGGCATCGGTGGCTCACACGTATAATTCTAGCTACTCAGGAGGCTGAGATCTGAGGATCATGGTTCACAGCCAGACTGGGCAGGAAACTCCATGAGACTCTTATGTCCAATAAACTACCCCCTAAAAAACTGGAAGTGGTGCTGTGGTTCAAGTGGTAGAGTGCTAGCCTTGAGCAAAAGAAGCTCAGGGACAGTGCCCAGACCCAGAATTCAAGTCCCAGGACTGTTCAAAATAAAAAAAAAGAGGGGTGCAATGGGCTTTCCTAATCTAAAAACAAGCCTTGTGGTTGTGTGTGTGTCTGTGTGTGTGTGTGTATATATGTGTGCACGCGCACGCGCACGCGTGTGTATGCTAGTCCTGGGGTTTGAATTCAGAGTTTGGGCACTACTCTGAGCTTCTTTTGCTCAAAGCTAGCACTCTACCACTTGAACCACAGCTCCACTTCTGGCTTTCGGCTGGAGATGAGAGTCTCTCACAGACTTTCCTACCCAGGCTGCTTCCAACTGTGATCCTCAGATCTGCCTCCTGAGGAGTTAGGATTACAGGCGTGAGCCATCAATGCCCAACCTTGACCCTTCACTTTAAAAAACAAACCCAAAGCTACCCCCAAAGAGAAACAGGCAGTTCCCCAACCGCACTTCTATCAGGAGTCGCTATGCTTGCTTTCTAAGACAAGTGAGCTGGAGATGCCATCAGGAAACGTCCCGAGTCTGTCCTCAAGGGCAAGCGGATGGATAGCGTCTCTGAAACAGGAAGCTGTGGGGGTGGACACTCACAGCAGCAGGAGTTCGATACATGTGGCCAGGTGTTCCAGGGAGTACTTTGAGATCCTCTGCAGGTCTCGGGTCCAGTAGGGAGAGAGCTGCAGGCAGATCCGGGAAGCCCCGATGCAGGCGGCAGCCACCAGGGATGGCTGGAATTTGTAGAACATGTGATCTGGAAGAGAATCAGGAGTGTGAGCTAAGTCTCCGGGGGCGGAGCCTCCTGCCTGCCAGAGAGCAGGTGCACCGGTGAAGGGCGCAAAGCCTGCTGGGTTCAAAGCCTGCCCCTCTGTGAACAGAATGGGAGATGAGAAACTGCGATGTTCATCAAGAGGGCCTCAATGCTTGGGTTCTCAGTGTGGGGTTTCTGGTACCAGCCTGGAAGGTGGGCTTGTCAAAAGGTCATCTGGGGGCAGGCGCCGGTGGCTCACGCCAGTCATTCTAGCTACTCAGGAGGCTGAGATCTGAGGATCACAGTTTGAGGCCAAACCCAGATAGGAAAACTTGTGAGATTCTTTATCTCCACTCAACTACCCAAAAAGCTAAGTGGTAGAGCACTAACCCTGCACAAAAGAAATTCCCAAACAGTGCTCAGGTCCTGAATTCAAGCCCCAGGACTGTAAAACATCTGCCCTGTTTTGAGGTCTGCCTAAAGCTGATCCACTGAGAGCCTGGTCTGTAGCAGGCACTGGGGGGTGGGCCCTGAATGCAGGTCTGAGTGTGATATCCATAACAAAAGCAGATATTTTACCTAGGTATGTAGAGAAATCTTCTTTTCCTTTCTTTTTGTTGGTCATGGGGCTTGAACTCTGGGCCTGGGCACCGTCCCTCAGCTCTTCAGCTCAAGGCGAGCGCTCTACCACTTGAGCTACAGCGCCACTTCCAGTTTTCTGGTGGTTTATTGGAGATAGGAGTCTCACGGTCTCTCCTGCCCGGGCTGGCTTTGAACCGCGATCCTCAGATCTCAGCCTCCTGAGTAGCTAGGATTACAGGCGTGAGCCACCAGCGCCCGGCTTTCTACCTACACCTCTTGCATAATCCAGGTGTGCATCGCCTGGCTTACTGATTGAGATGAGGTCTCACTTTTTGCCCAGGTTGGCCCTGAACCTCGATTCTTAAATTGCTCACGCACTGTAATTATTCCAACTTTCCACCTTTTTTTTTAGTGGTGGTAACTGGGGTGTCTGAACTCAGGACTTTGTATCAGACAGGAGCTCTTACTACTGAGTCATCTCTCCAGCCTAATATATTTTTTTGGGGGTCCAGTCGTGGGGCCTGAACTCTGGGCCTGGGCGCTGTCCCTCAGCTCTTCAGCTCAAGGCTAGCGCTCTACCACTTGAGCCACAGCGCCACTTCTGGCTTTTTTCTTTTTGCTTATGTGGTGCTGAGGAATCGAACCCAGGGCCTCATGCATACAAGGCAAGCGCTCTACCACTGAGCCACCTTCCCAGCCCCTCCAGCCTAATTTTTGTCTTTTAAAATATTAATGAAGCCGGGGTGCTGGTGGCTCACGCCTGTCATCCTAGCTACTCAGGAGGCTGAGATCTGAGGACTGACGTTCAAAGCCAGCCTGGGCAGGAAAGTCTGTGAGCCTCTTATTTCCAAGAAACCACTCAGAAAACCAGACGTGGCACTGTGGCTCAAGTGGTAGAGCGCTCGCCTTGAGCTGAAGAGCTGAGGGACAGCGCCTAGGCCCAGAGTTCAAGCCCCACAATCACACACACAAAAAGGAATGAGTTAAGCTTGGAGTCTAGAGACTCACAGGCTCCACAACACTGCAGGTTCCCCTCGAGAAACAGCCAGGGGGCTGGAGCTCTGCAGAGGAGCGGCTTCTGGAGAGGTCTGCTATTTCGTTTGCGTGGTATGGTGAACGGCGTGCACCTTGGTGAAGCAGGCGTGGCATGGTTGTGCAGCGCCCCCCCCCCACGCCCGGGGCTGGGCTCACCTTGCAGGGTGACCTCCAGGAAGTAGTGCGCATACTCTCGGAGGCACTCTTTGGTCTTGCGGACGCAGGGGGAGGGCCAGGCGTGGCAGTGCTGGTCTTTGTGGCTCACCGAGGCGGCCAGGTAGTAGTCCAGGAAGTGGGCGGGCGTGGGCAGGCTCAGGTCCCAGCTGAACGCGTCCAGGAGCAGCAGCTCGGCGCTCAGCAGCTCCTTCTTGGTGAGGCAGAAGTTCTGGCTGCTCAGGAGCCGCGTGCTGTTTATCTGCTCCAGCTTGGGCACGTGGTCTTCCCGGTCCTCAAACTTACCTGTGGGAGCAGAAGGCAAGAAGTTACTAGAAGATCTACTCACTCCCAGGATGCCCAGAAGACTAGCAAGCAGCAGATGGGCTGGATCGCCCAGGGATAATAGACATCCAACATGTCAACCTTGAACTTGAATTCTGTACCCCCCCACCCCGCTCCACCCGCAACTGTCATTTCTGCTGTGTGACCCTGGCCGGGCCACACCACCTCTCTGTGGGTCACATCCATGAATTCAGCTCTGTAACAACCGAAGGTACCAGAGAGAGAGGTCAGCAAGAGCAAGCCGGGCTCTGGAGGGGGACAAATGGGGTTCCCCACTTCCTCCCCATGACAGCCTCCAGGTTGGAGTCAGAATGACCCTGCCAACCCCACCCAGCCCTCTAGATGTGAAAGAACCCTCCATTTTCCCCACTGTCCTCGGGATGGAGGCTTATGTTCCCGGGGCGGGGGGGGGGGGGGGGGGGGCGGGGCGTCCTGATTACAGGTGTCTTTTTTTTTTGGGTCCGGTCGTGGGGCCTGAACTCTGGGACTGGGCACTGTCCCTCAGCTCTTCAGCTCAAGGCTAGCGCTCTACCACTTGAGCCACAGCGCCACTTCCGGCTTTTTTCGTTTTGCTTATGTGGTGCTGAGGAATCGAACCCAGGGCCTCATGCATGCAAGGCAAGCGCTCGACCACTGAGCCACCTTCCCAGCCCCTACAGGTGTCTTGAAAGAGGACAGGGAAGGGAAAAAAGCCCCGAAGGACACAGCCCCCAGGTTCACCTCCAGCTCACTGCAGCTCGCTTCTCCCAGGGACAGTCTGAAAACGCAGGCCTCCGGCTAGCCCATCCTGGTCCTCCGTGGGGGGTGGGGGTGGGGTCAAGGCCCAGAGGGGCCCCTCCAGCCTCAGCGCTTCTCATTCTGGGGTCACCTCTGCATGTCTGTGCTCCCCACCAATGGCTGCCAGCGCTGCCCCCCCCATTGGAACACCCCCCCCTTCACTCTTTTTTCCTGGGGCGTGAACTCAGGGCCTGGGCACCGTCCCTGAGCTTCTTTTGTTCAAGGTTAGCACTCTACCACTTGAACCTTCTGGCTTTTTCTGTGCATGTGGTACTGAGGACTCGAACCCAGGGCCTCATGCATGCTAGGCCAGCACTCTACCACTGAGCCACCTTCCCAGCCCCCCATGCATAGTCTTAAACACCTGAATCACCTTTTCCGCCCCAGAACTGTCCCAGAGAGCCCTCCCTCCCCCTCCCCCCTGCAGCCATCCTCTTTAGTCTGTGACTGTATTGTCTTCTGCCACTCACTTGTCCTGCGAACTAGGCCACCACAGACCAAACCGGGTTCCAGACATCTCTGGATTATATATATCCAAGGGAAGTGACATCTTTAATTGCTTTTCTTCTCGTTGTTTTTACTTTTGGTAGTTCAGGAGTGTGAAGTATACCCCACAGCCCTTGAATTTCTTTTTTTTTAAGATCAAGTTATTCTGGACATGTAACCAACGAAAAGTTAAAATTTAAAAAAAAGGAAGAGAAAACATTATAACAAGTCTCTAAGATGTGTTACCCATCTTCAGCAAGCATCAACATTTATACTTCTTTCCTTAAAAAATTCTTAAACTGGGCCAGGCACCGGTGGCTCCCACCTGTAATCCCAGCTACTCGGGAGGCTGAGATCTGAAGATCGAGGTTCAAAGCCAGGCCGGGCAGGAACATCCCTGAGATTCTTATCTCCAATGAACCACCAGAAAATTGGAAGTGGTGCTGTGGCTCAAGTGGTAGAGCGCTGGCCTGGAGCTGAAGAGCTCAGGGACAGTGCCCAGGCCCAGAGTGCAAAGCTCATGACTGATAAAAAAGAAAAAAAAAAATTAACTGGGCCAGGGGCTTATAGCTACTCAGGAGGCTAAGATCTGAGGATCATAGTTCAAAGCTAGCCCAGGCAGGAAAGTGTCATCTCCAATGAACCACCAGAAAAATCACAAGTGCAGCTGTGGCTCCAAGTGACAGACCACGAGCCTTGAGTGAAAAAAACTCAGGGACAGCGCCCAGGGCCTGAGTTCAAGTCTCACAATTGCCCTAAAAACAAAAAACAAACCAACAAAGCTGCTGGCTCCAGCTAAACACTGCCTGATTCACAGATGAGTGGATGAATGTGTGTATGTGTGTGTGTGTATATGTGTGTGTGTGTGTGTGTGTGTGTGTGCGTGCGCATGCACGTGCGTGCACAGTAGTCTGGTGGCAGAATGGACGGATGCCAGCACATGTCTGCCAGGCTGAATCAATTCTGGAAGCAGCTGAGAGGTGAGGCTGCTGGGAGGGCGTCCGCTTCAGGAGGAGGAAGTCCTGGAAATGCCTCACTGCGGACAGAGGTGGCGTCCAGCCAGCTGGGTCACAGGCTGCCGCCGCTGTCCGTCTCTTCTCCCCGCGGGGACTGAGAGACAGTCACATGGCGGCCACGGCCCATTGCCGGCTTCCCCCGCGCTCTACTTCCCGAGGGACGCAAATCTCTGCTGGGATTGTCTGGACTCTTGGCCAGCGTGGGAGAGGGCCTGGGTGGGTGCGGAGCAGGGGCGCTGCTGTCTGAGCTCTTCTTCCTACCCCAAAGTGGCTGGACCCGGTCTTCAGGACTGCACAGCAAGACCGGTCCAGCAAACCCTCTGGTTGCAGGGTCAGAAGGCTGGATGCAGGGGCCTGAATCCTTTGTGCAAAGCCCTGCTGGGAGCCTGGAGAAGGTGCCTGTCATGCAGTTCTGGCTCAGATGGCAAAGGACCCGGGGTGTCTCAGCACTTTCTCTATTTGCTGACCTGGGTCTTCTGGTGACCAGCCGAAGGACAAAGACCGCCTGCCAGCTGGTGGACCCCCCCAGAACCTCCACCCCGCCCCATGATGCTCCACAGCTGGGCGACTGTGCCTCAGTTTCCTTCTCTGTGAATTGGGGGGAAATACTACCGCTCTCTCTTATTTTGAGAATGAGTAAATAGGTGGAAAAAACAAAAAACGGAAGTACCGCTGGGCACACCACCAGTCCACAAATAAAACCTCTCCCATTTCATCACTGAGGCTACAGCTCAATCTCCACTTCAAATTCTGATTACAGGGCCGGCCTCCTACCAAGATCCTCCTCCTAACAGCCTTCTGCAGACCTGGGATCACAGGACACCACAACGCTTGGCTAGTTGGATGAGATGAGGTCTTACTCCTCCCCCCTCCCCCCCAGGCTGGCCTCAAACTTCTGCCTTCCAAACTTCTGTCTCTAGTGTAGCTAGGATTACACGTATGTGCCAGCAGGCCCAGAATTTTTTTTTTTTACATCTTCTAATTTTCTCTGCCCTTACAGAGGAAAAAAAAAAAAATACCTTAAACTCCTGGAAGTGGTGGCGTAGCTCAGGTGGTAAAGCACAAGCCTTGGGACAGAAAGTCAAGTGTCAGGCCCTGAGTTCAAGTCCCAGTTACAGAACACAGACACACAGACACAGATACACAGACACAGAGACACAAATACACAAAGACACAGACACAGACACACACACACACCTTAAATTCCTCAGCAGACAAGGCACTTTTGATTGGAATCTAGAAGACAAAGCTGGCAGAAAAACTGTCAGAAGAAGGTTCTGGAATGTGGGTGACTATGTGGGTACAGTCAGTCAGGAAGCATCAGAGTTTCCTAGAGGTGTCTCAGGAAACCTCACCACATTGGTGACAAAGCAGAGACTCTCTGTCTAGACAGGAAATGCTTTAATTAAAACGAAGACAGTGGACAGGAGGGGTTCAAGACAAACTCAAAAAATCTATGCAGCAGGGAGCCGGTGGTTCACGCCTAGACTCCTAGCTCTACTCAGGAGGCTGAGATCTGAAGAGGATCGGGTTCGAAGCCAGCCCCAGGCAGGAAAGTCCGCAAGACTCTTATCTCCAATTAGCCACAAAAAGGAAAGCTGGAAGTGGCGCTGTGACTCAAGTGGTAGAGCGCTTGCTTTCAGCTGGAGGTCAGGGACAGCGCCCAGGCCCAGAGTTCAAGCCCCACGACCGACAACAACTACAACAAAATCCCTGTCACTGGGAAGCTAAAGATGTTAAGCTTAGTACAGGCCTGAGCCGTGCCGGGCAGGCAGCAGCAGGTGGCACCCTGGCTGGCACTGGGGAGCAGAGAAAGAGGGGCACCCACTTACTTGCCAGCAGGAGGCAGCCCACGGCCAGGGTGTACAGCTGCTTGGAGGTGGTGATGTTATAGCGGTCCAGGAAGTGGTCCAGCAGGTAGACGGCCAGGTGCCGGGCCGCGGGGCACAGCTGGCAGTGGCTGCTCAGCAGGGTCACAATGTCCACGAAGAAGCGGCGGTTCTTCAGGAGCGGGGAGTGGGCGCGGAAGGCGGGCAGCTTCAGTTCCTGCAGAGCAGGTGGACAGGGACATCAGAACACGGGCCTAGTTCAGAAACTACAGACGCTTCCCTCTTCTTCCCTCCCCAAGCACGAGCTCCTGAAGAATTCTGCGTGTAGCCGGGCGTTGGTGGCTCACACCTGTCATCCTAGCTACTTGGGAGGCTGAGAACTGAGGATCACAGTTCAAAGCCAGCCCGGGCAGGAAAGTTCATGAGCATGCATGAGGCCCTGGGTTTGATTCCACAGTACCACATGCACACACAAAATAAATAGAATTCTTAAAAGAATAAAAACAATAACTGAAAAAAAAAAGCTCAGGGACAGCATCTGGGCCCTGAGTTCAAGCCCCAGAACCAGCACACATGCGCACACACACACAATCTTGTACCTACAGGTAACAAAGGCCATGAGGCTGGGGTCCAGCATGCATGCAGTCTGTCCACTACAAGCCAGCCCTGGTCACCTGTCTGCTCGGTTTTATGGTGCCAGTCCTGGGGCTTGAACTCAGGGCCTGGGTGCGGTCCCTTAGCTTTTTCACTCAAGGCTAGCACTCTGCCATTTCCGAGCTGGAATTCCACTTTGGGCTTTTGTGGTTCATTAGTAGAGTCTCACAGACTTTCCTGTCTGGGCTGGCTTCGAACCATGATCCTCCGATCTTAGCCTCCTGCGTAGCTAGGATGACAGACAGGTTTGGCTAAGGTAGAAGAAGCAAGCTTTCTACTGTAAGCATTGGGGACAGCTGGAGCAGAACAGAACAGCTGCAGAGCGGGGCAGATAGCTATCAACCTGAGCTCTGTAGAACCCCAACACGACAAAGGATTGACCATGCTGGCCTTAGCTTCTTCCTGCATCCAGAGAGACGGCAACTGTTCCTGCATACACCACTGCACCTGCCTCTCCAGTCTAGTTTTTGAGGCCAGGTGATTATTTCTGTCTGTCTGTCAGTGTGTGTGTGTCTCTCTCTCTGTCCTGGGGCTTGAACTCAGTGCCTGGACATTGTCCCCAAACTTCTTTTGCTCCAGGCTAGCAGTCTACCACTTAAGCCACAACGCCCCCTCGGCTTTTTCTGCGTATGTGGTACTGAGGAATGGAACTCAGTGCTTCACGCAGGCTCGGCAAGCACTTCACCACTCAGCCACCTTCCCAGCCCTCAGGTGATTAGGTCTCTAAGCCAATTAGCGGGCAAGGCCTTAAGGGCCAGGCTAGTGGACAAGCCCTGCCTTCCCCACGGCAGCACGCCTGCATTCCTCCACTGTGCTCCTGACCACCACAGCTGGGAAGGGAGAGAGGCAGGAAACGGCCGGTCAGGGTGACCTTGCCCTCCACCACCTGCGTAGGCCTGGCAGGAGGGAGGGATGGCCGGTCACACAGGCTTCCCGGGCCCTCCATTCGTAGAGACCCTCATCTGAGCCGGGGAGTGAGGTCCAGAACTGTCAGCCACAGCTGCATCGGGCGCCAGGCAGATAGACACATGTACAGGGCACCCGACCACAAGTTCGAGGATCAAGAAATCACCCACCTTACCCCAAACCCCTGCTTCTTCGGCTAGCGTAGCAGTTTGCTACTGTCAGTACCAGGATTTGAACCGAGGGCTTCAGGCTTGTTTTTTTGGCTGGCAGGCTCTACCACTTGAGCCACGCTGCCAGACTCTCCTCAAGCACCTGGGATTTTTTGTGTGTGTCCATTCATTCATTCTTTAGCCTTCCCTTCCCCCCTCTCCATCAGCCTATCAGCCTCCTAAGGACAGGGCTGTAGAGACAGGATGCAGGTGCTGGTGAACTTGTCCAGTCACGTGACCCCCCCAACTCCTGGCATAAAACAGGTGCTTAGTCATCACTCACATCTCCAAACTCTGACACACCAGCAGGAAGCTGCCCACAAGAACGGGTGACACAGGCAGGCACAGGAGGCTGAGATCTGAGTTCGAAGCTAGCCCAGGCAGGAAAAGCCCGTGAGATTCTTATCTCCAATTAATCACCAAAAAAATTGGAAGTGGAGTTGTGGCTCAAGTGGTAGAGCGCCAGCCTTGAGCAGAAAAGCTCAGGGGCAGCACCCAGGTGTCCCCAGGTCCTGTGTTCAAGCCCCTGGACTGGCACAAAAACAAACAGGGCTGGGAATGTGGCTTAGTGGTAGAGTGCTTGCCTAGCACGCATGAAGCCCTGGGTTTGACTCCTCAGTACCACAGACACAGAAAAAGCCAGAAGTGGTGCTGTGGCTCACATGGTAGAGTGCTAGCCTGGAGCAAAAGCAGCTCAGGAACAGCGCCCAAGCCCTGAGTTTGGGTCCTAGGACTGGCAAAAACAACATCCACAAACAAACAAAACTAAAGAAGAATTCAAAGTATGTAAGTCAGAGTAAAATCAGTCCTTCCCACTGTGGGTTCCATGGCACTCTGGTCTTTTGGAGAAAGAGGTTCTCTGGGCCATCGTTTGGGAAACATCTTGTACCACACATTGCTCCTTGGTAGAAAGGAATCATCGTGAGTCTACGTGGAGGCCTGCAACATCGCTCAGCAGAACCCACAGCTTTGGGAAATTCAGGGTTAAATTTACCGATCCACAGAACCACGCCACCTCTTTTTTTGGGGTGGAGGGGAGGGGTAGTATTCTCCCAGAAAGCTTGCTCTAGCATAGTGCTTTAGGGTACTTGCTGCTGGGTAAACTCTGGTGTAGCTGCAAGGAGAAATTGGTAACCATCATTGGCGTGGTGCCTAACAATTTGCTGACTCTGAACAGGGAGATGTGCTGAAAAGCTGCTGAGATTAACTAGGGAGGATCACTCTGAGGTGACAGGCCACGCTCAGGGCCTCAGGAGCCTAGGAGAGGCCTGAAAGAGGAGTTAGAAACCCCCACAGGGAAGTCCTGGGGAGCCCAGAGCTGGATGCCCTTGCTGAAGAGTCCCTGAAATTGGGCCCATGTATACCCCCATCTAATCCATAATATCTGTGTGTGTGTGTGTGTGTGTGTGTGTGTGTGTGTGTGTGTGTGTGCAGGTACTGGCATTTGAACTCAGGACTTCATGCTTTCATTTAGTTTTCTTGCTGACTGCTGGCACTCTACCACTTGAGCCAGGCTTCCGGTCCAACATTTTGCTGGTTAACTGGAGATGGAAGTCTCACAGACTTTTCTGCTGACTTTGAACTTTGGCCCTCCGGTCTTAGCCTCCTGAGTAGCTGGGATTACAACAGGTGCAAGCCACCAGGGCCCACTATGTAGATGTTTTATATGCTATAATTTTAGCAGGTCCCAGTCCTCTAGAAGCACCTGCATCCTCCGGGGAGGCCTGGGGGGGGGGGGCTACTGGGTAGACTGAGGCACATGTCACCCTAAGGCAAAGAAGGCGGGGCCGTTTTCTTCCCTAAGAATCAGTTTCTTCTACCTCCCGTCCCCCCCGGGGACTTCTGCTATATGTGGGATTCATTATGACAGATAATTTCATCTGTGACGCAGAGATCTACGTATAGCTCCTATATCCAGCCTGAACGACGGCGATCTGAAATACTGGATCACTGGCCAAGTTTATTTGTTTTGATCAAGGCAAGATGTGAAGACACACCCTGGTAACCGTGGGTGAGTAACCGACAGGAAATGGGAACTTGCAAATCTCCGAGGAGACCAAGAAAGCGCAGGGGGAGGGGCCCTCCAGAGGGCCCAGAAGCCCGCCTCCTTCCTCTGGGCGATTGCTCCAGAGTCCAAAGAGGCTTCCCGCACAAGCTCGGCCTCTTCCTGCCCTCTGCAAGTTGGAGTCTGAGGGATGGATGCCTAGCGGCCAGTCCAAGAAGGTTAAAGAACGATTCTGTTCAGAATATGGTGCCTCCCACAAAGCTTCATGCCCAGCAGCTGTTAAAAATGGGCTGCAGGCCGGGTGCTGGTGGCTCACGCCTGTCATCCTAGCTACTCAGGAGGCTGAGAGATGTGAGGATCAAGGTTCAAAGCCAGCCCAGGCAGGAAAGTCTGTGAGACTCTTATCTCCAATGAACCACCAGAAAACCAGAAGTGATGTGGTGGCTCAAGTGGTAGAGCACTAGCCTAGAGCTGAAGAACTGAGGGACAGAGCCAAGGCCTAGAGTTCAACCCTATAGCCAAAGGGGGGGGTGGGGAGAAGAATGCTACAGCATAGAAGCAACAGGCACTGACTGATCGGGGCTGCCAGGACCTTCGCCAGTTTGGTTCCCCGTCCTTTATCTTTGCAAAGTAACCTTCCTAATCAAAGGAGATAGAGTGCATAATGTTTTCCACAGTTTCCCACCCCGCCCCCCCCATGCACCCAGTAAACACAGCCTCCCCTCCATCTAGTGTCCTTCAAGAATGCTCAACACCAGCTCTTTCCTTCTGGGGTTCTCCAAGAACAATGCTCACAGTGAAAAGTGCTGATGGCCATAGCTACAAAGTTGCTTCCTACCACACTGAAATCTCCCATGAGCTAAAGCCTCTTCAGCGCTGCTCTTCCGGCCCCTGTGGATACCATCGCCCGGAATGGTTACAAGGATCCAGAAACCAAGGTCCCTATCCAGTGGGCAATTTTCCCGAAGCCCCAGGCACACTCTCAGAATAAGCTGTGGACTTCCAGGGAGCTTGGATGTCCCAAAGCCAGCTTTCCTGGCCCTCTTCCTATCCCCCTTACCCATAGTCAAGTGAGCCTGGTGTGCAACACACGGTCACGTGACCCCCCCACCTGCTCCCCTGAGCCCTGGTCTATGACTTCAACCTCTACCAAACATTCGCCCGCAGGGTTCCAAGGCTCACGTGGGGCAGTGATAATAACACCGCTTAGTGGCCCGCTGACCATCAGTTCCAACTCCAGGGGCCTGGCTGCCCACTAGCTGTAAAGTGGAGAGAAGTAAGAACCACCCCCCATCCCCCCCAAAGCAGGTGTCTGAGGGCTTATTAGCTCATAGAAAGGCACTCAGCAAACGTGCACACCTAAGGCAGAATGTCATTACTGTTTTTGTTTTATATTCTCTTTGCCAGTTCTGGGGCTTGAACTCAGGGCCTGGGCACTGTCCTTGAGCTTCTTTTGCTCAAGGCTAGCAGTCTACCACTTGAGCCACAGATCTACTTCTGGCTTTTTCTGTGTATGTGGTACTGAGGAATGGAACCTAGGGCTTCATGCATGCTAGACAAGCACTCTGCCACTGAGCCATATTCCCAGCCAATTGTGTGCTTTTTTTTTTTTTTTTTTTTCTAGGCTGGCCTCAAACTGTCAACCTCTAGCTTTCAGCTTCCTGACTAGCCAGGATTACCAGTGTGAGGCACTGGTGTCCAGTGCTAAGTGGGTGGGCTTATATGAATGTCCCAAGACAGAGTTTGCCTCATGGCTTGTGGCAGAGCTCCTCAGGTCAGGCTCCTTAATGACTAGATGGTTATAAAAGTTGGAATCCTGGGCTGGGAAGGTGGCTCAGTGGTAGAGCGCTTGCCTTGCATGCTTGAGGCCCTGGGTTCGATTCCTCAGCACCACATAAACAAAAAGCCAGAAGTGGCGCTGTGGCTCAAGTGGTAGAGCGCTAGCCTTGAGCTGAAGAGCTGAGGGACAGCGCCCAGGCCCAGAGTTCAGGCCCACGACTGGACCTCCCCCCCAAAAAAAACAAAAAAAAACAAATAAAAATTGGAATCCTGCTAAGCATTGGTAGCTCACAGTTGTCATCCTAGCTACTCAAGAGGCTAAGATCTGAGGATTGTGGTTCAACCTAGGCAGGAAAGTCTGTGAGACTCTTATCTCCAATTAACTACCCAAAAGCCAGACGTGGAGCTGTGGTTCAAAGTGGTAGAGTGCTAGCCTTGAGCGGAAAGGTTCAAGGACAGTGCCTAGGCCCCAAGTTCAAGCCCCAAGACCGACACCAAAACCAAAGCAAACCAAAACTCAAAACATAAAACTGGAACTCGGGCTGGGAAGGTGGCTCAGTGGTAGAGCGCTTGCCTTGCATGCATGAGGCTCTGGGTTCGATTCCTCAGCACCACATAAGCAAAAAGAAAAAAGCCGGAAGTGGCGCTTTGGCTCAAGTGGTAGAGTGCTAGCCTTGAGCTGAAGAGCTGAGGGACAGCCCCAGGCCCAGCGTTCAAGTCCCAGGACCGGACTCAGAAGTAAATAAATTAATTAATTAATTAAATAAAACTGGAACTCTCCTTCTGCAAAAGACATCCACCTGGGAAAATGTCCCGAGAGGTCGAACAAAAATCCTCCTAGATCAACACAGGTTATTTGTGTGAGGAAAAAGGCAGAAGAGTGAAATCTGTGGAAACAGCTTCCACACAAGCATCTAGGAAAACATCCACAGGGTCAGTGTGTGTCTGAGCGGACACACACAAGTCCAACCGTGGTGCAGGCGGGGGTGTGTGTACGTGTGGTGTTAGTGTGTGCGTGTGGTGTGTGTGCGTGCACGCGTGAAGCCACAGGCCCCTCCCGCCAGGTGTCACCCCACGCAAGGGACTGGGTCCAGAGTCTCCACTAGAGCCATCTTGCACAAATCTGGATGGAAAAGCTTGGTGCTGGTGGCTCACGCCTGTCATCCGAGCTACTCAGGAGGCTGAGATCTGAGGATCACGGTTCAAAGCCAGCCCAGGAAGAAAAGTCTCTGAGACTCATCTCCAACGAAGCACCAGAAAACCAGAAGTGGTGCTGTGGCTCAAAGTGGTACAGTGCTAGCCTTGAACAAAAGAACTCAGGGACAGGATCCAGGCCCTGAGTTCAAGTCCAAGGACCGGCATGAAAAAAAAATCTGAAGTGGAGTTGTGGTTAAGTAGCAGAGCACCAAGCCGGGCGCTGGTGGCTCACGCCTGTAATCCTAGCTACTCAGGAGGCTGAGATCTGAGGATCACGGTTCAAAGCCAGCCCGGGCAGGAGAGACCGTGAGACTCCTATCTCCAATAAACCGCCAGAAAACCAGAAGTGGTGCTGTAGCTCAAGTGGTAGAGTGCTCGCCTAGAGCTGAAGAGCTGAGGGACAGCGCCCAGGCCCAGAGTTCAAGCCCCACGACCGACAAAAAAAAAAAAAAAAGTAGCAGAGCACCAAACTTGAGTGAAAAAAAACAAATGAGAGCTTGAGATCTGGAGTTCAAGCCTTAGTACCAGCCCAATAAATAAATTAGTGAATCAATGAAATTCGGGTGAACTGGTGGTGTGTGGGGGGGGTACTCCCAAAACCCCTAGAGCAGTCTAAAACCCCAGTGTGTGGTGGTGGTGGGAAAGGGAGATAAACATTATTTCTGCTTATGAACATCACGATTGCAGTGCAGATTACATGGGGGGGAAAGCATAAATAGAAAAGGACATGGAAGCAAGTCCTTTTTTTCTTTTTCTGAGGCTTGAATTCAGGGCTTGGGTGCTGTTCCTGAGCTGCTTCTGCTTAAGGCTAGCGCTCTACCACTTGAACCACGGCTCCCCTTCCAGCTTTTGGGTGTGGTTCATTGGAGATAAAGAGTCTCACAGACTTTCCCACCCCAGCTGGCTTTGAACCGCAACCCTCAGCCTCCTGAGTAGCAAGGATGATGGGCATGAGCCACCAGCTCCTGGCCAGTCTAGTTTTACATCTGGTTTGGAGATGAAATTCAGGTAGAAGGTGCAGTCTCCCCACAGAGGCTGGGGAGGGGCGTTACAAGTTTCTGTTATCTGAGCTCAGCCTGGAGTCTCTGAGATCGTGGCTCTGGACTTTGTTCTAGGCTGGTAAGTCCGCCCTTTCTTTTCTGGGTAGAAACTGGTTTTTCCAAACCACCACGCAGCAGCGTTACCACAGAGGAGGGCACAGAGGAAGAATGGCTCCTGGTCTTTTGCTTAGCTCAGCGCCCCACACTGTGGAAACCCTGGCTCAGCCAGAGGTGACCCCCCAAAAGATACCAGCCACCTGGCTGGTGTCTGTACACCAGCCTGGGTATCTGTACTGGGAGGGGGGGGGGAGAATCCCAAGATCACTCACTTGGGGAGGGATTATCTAGGGGAGCATGGGTGACCCCGCCCACAGGCAACCAAGGCCATGAATGGAGTGCACCCAGGGTCTGGGTTCAGGCAGAGTTCAGAGCCTGGTGGACTAGGGGTGGTGATGGTGGTAAGGTGGCCCCTAGGCAAGACATATCCAGCATGTGGCACCCCAAATGTGTTAGATCACAGTCACACGACTTCATATTCCTTTCACACTTCAGCTGAATGCAAACCACAGGGAGGGGCTCTGGGTGTTCACCTGGGCACTCCAGGTGCCATAGACAGGCCGGGTTGGCAGAGAACGCATCGTTTGTGTGTGTGTGTGTGTGTCTGTGTGTGAAGGGGATGCACCAGGCTGCCTCTGAGCTTCTGATCCTCTGGTGTCCATCTCCAAAGTGCTGGGATTATAGGCATGTACCACCAGGGCACGGATTTCTTCGAATGCTGAGAATGTGCTACTCCAGGAAGAGCTAGGGAACATGGGAAGAGCTAAGCCAGGTCAAGGACTGCAGGAAGTCGAGAAGATAAAAAGCACTGTGCTGGTAAAGACAGAGACTTCTGCAGGAGACAAAACTCCTAAGTAACTGCAGACGCTACAGTTCCCACAGATGCCAGAATAGAGTCTGCATAGGGACCCCACTGTCCCCCCAGAAAGACACCCCCTTTTCTTTTTCTTTTTCTTTTGTCAGTCATGGGTCTTGAACTCTGGTCCTGGGCATTGTCATTCAGCTCTTCAGCTCAAGGCTGGCGCTCTACCACTTGAGCCACAGCGCCATACCACTTCTGGTTTTCTGGTGGTCTACTAGAGATAAGAGTCTCACAGATTTTCTTGCCCAGGTTGGCTTTGAACCATGATCCTCAGATCTCAGCCTCCTGAGTAGCTAGGATTACAGGCATGAACCACTCACTGGCACCTGGCAACACTATCTTTTCTATACACCTGGAACCTCAGAATGTGACCTTACTTAGAAACAGTACTTACATTACAACCAGGTCACGTTACAAGAAGGGGGTGTCCTTTTAAGAAGAAAAATCCAGAAACAGAGACCGAAGAAAAAAGCAGATGGTGAGACAGCCAGGTTGCACACCAGGGAATGCCGGACTACCCCAATCATCAAATTTTTAAGACAAAGACAGAGGAGTGTAGAGGTCCATACCTGTAATCACGGACACATGGGAGAGTGAAGTAGCAAGACCAGGAATTCGAGGCCAGCCTGGGCTAACACAGTGAGATCCTGCCGCAAACGCAAACACCAAGACAAAAGGCAAAGCAAAGGGGGGGGGGGGGTTCCCAAGATCTTCCTCAGAGGCCTTCTGAATGCGTCTTTACCCACCATGCCGAGGCTGAATTTTTTTTTAACTTCCAGAGTTGAGGATAGATCTGCTGCTGTGCACCCCCAAGAAACCCAGCCCCTCTCTACTGTACCCCAGTTCCCCACACCACCCTTCCCAGATCAATCCAACAACAGGCTGGAGGACTACAGAAGGCTGGGGGAGGGGGCGCCTGGGCTTTTCCCACGTTCCCCAAGGCCCAGAAGCACCCCTCTACACACACACACACACACACACACACACACACACACACCCTGAGATGCCTGAGATGGAGGGGCAGATACCTAGTCCAACTGCCCTCCCTTCCCATCTTCTTCTGCCCCGGGCGGGAGGTGAACTGTTTTCAGCTCTGCAGTGTCTTTTGACTCCACGGTTGTTGAGTCCCCTCCTGCTCTGGCAGTACACACTACATACACTGCCGACTGTCCGTCCCTGCAGGACCCCACGCCAAGGGCCCCTTCACAGCTACGATGCCTTTAATTTCAGGGTCCCCCGTCCCCCCGCACCCCAACCCTATCACCGAGCTGGAGCCTCTCAGTTAATGAGGCAAATCTAAACGCTCAGAGGATCCAATCCCCAGAGATGCGCACCCCGCCTTGGGGTGCCATTTAAAAGTGCCTGGGGGGAGGGGGAGGGAAGGAAGGAGGGGGGAGGGAGGGAGGGGGTGAACGCTTTTGGGGGGACGCTGCAGCCCCGGGTCCTCCCACTCAGAAAGCCCGGCTTCCTCAAGCTCCCCCTTCCCCGCACCCCCTCCCCGCGGGAGCACCCCGATTCCGAGCCCCGACCCCCCGCTCCCGCCTCGCCCG
Organism: Dipodomys spectabilis; assembly: GCF_019054845.1. Taxonomy (NCBI): domain Eukaryota; kingdom Metazoa; phylum Chordata; class Mammalia; order Rodentia; family Heteromyidae; genus Dipodomys; species Dipodomys spectabilis. Next base: position 1,878,450 of record NW_024870935.1, read on the forward strand.
TCGGAGGGTCCGGCCGGGCCCGGCCCGGGGACTGACCTTGTCCCGCAGCGCGCAGTGCACGTCCGGGGCCACGCGCCCCTCGCCCCACGGCTCGTCCATCATCGTCGTCGCCGTCACCGTCACCGATCCGGGGATCCCGCCCCCCTGTTCTGCACGCCCCCCCCCGACGGGGCGGCGGGCCGACCGGAACTGGACCCGGTCTCTGGGTGAGTGTGTGTGTGTGTGTGTGTGTGTGTGTGTGTGTGTGTGTGTCTATCTCTCTCTCTGTCTCTCTCTCTGTCTCTCTCTGTCTCGACAAAAGTTTGCAGCCAAAGTCCCTCACGCACCCCCCCCCCCGTCCTCCCCCGCAGCCCCGCCCCCTGCCCCCCCCGCGGCCCTGACTCCGCCCCCGCCCCAACCCCGCGGCCCCAGCTCCGCCCCCGTGGTCCCGGCTCCGCCAAGCTCCGCCCCTGCCCCGCCCAAGGCTCCGCCCCCGCCTCCCATCGGCCCCGCCCACAGGCCCCGCCCCCACGAGGCCCCGCCCCCGCGGCCTTTGTCCGGCCCCGAGCCCCGCCCCCAGTCACGCAGACCCCTTCCGGCCCGGGAGGGGGGTTGCGGGCGCCGGGCCCCGCCCAGGCCCCCCAGGGCTGAGGGCCCAGGGGGGTGGGGAAGGATGGGGGGGTCCCCGAATCCTCGATGCGCCCCGAAGGTCGCCTGCGCCGCCCACCCAGGGTGGCCGCGCCCGGGCGTGCGGTGGGGTCCCGCCGCGGGCGGGGGCTGCCCTCCCCTCCCCTCTTCCCCCTCTCCCCTCCCCCCTTCCCCCCCCTCCCCTTCCCCCTCTCCCCTCCCCCTCGTTGGGGAACTGGGAGCCGCGCGCCTGCGCCGCGCGTCCCCTCTCCTCCCCCCCCCCCCCCCCCGCAGGTCGCTTCCTGCCCGCCTCCCGCCCTCCCCTCCCCGCTCCCTCGCCGGCCCGCGGCCGCCCTCCCACCTCCGCCCGGCCTCGCGGCGCCCCGGGGTCGGCGGGGCCTCCGCGCTCCCCTCCCCCGGCTCCCCGTCCCGGTCCGGGGTCTGTGCACCGGGCAGGGGGCGGGTTAGCTCCCGATCTGTCCCTCCCCTCCCCAGGCTCCTGGAGGCTGAGATCCGAGGATCGCGGTTCGAAGCCAGCCCGGGCAGAAAAGCTCCCCCTCCCCCCAACTTAGCTCCAGCGAACAGTCACCAACCACAAGTGACAGATGCCAGCCTTGAGCTGAAGGGCGCGGGCGGCGCCGGCCCGAGTTCGGGCCCCACGATGGACAAAAGCAAATTTACGGATGCAGTGCGCGTGTGTGTGCGCATGTGCATATGTGTGCGTGCGTGTGCACATGTGTGCGTGCATGTGCATGCTTGTGCACACGCGTGCGTGCGTGTGCACGTGTGTGTGTGCGCGCAGTGCGTGCACTGGTGGAATCAGGAGGCAGAGACCTGGGAGATGGTGGTTTGAGGCCAGCTTTGGTGAAAAAAAGATCAGGAGACTCCATCTTAGCCAATGGCTGGGCTGGTGACACCTCTGTCTCCCCCAGCGACACGGGAACGCCAGGAGAGCCGTCCCAGCCTGGTGCAGAGGTGCCTTGAAAACGATCAGTGCAAAACGCGTGGGCAGAGCCGTGGCTCAAGTGGTAGAGTGCCCGCCTGAGCAAGCACAAGGCCATGACAAGAGGCCGATGGACGTCTACACTGCTAACAACCCAACAAAATGTGCTAGAACCTTCCTGTGACATAGTTCTTTAGAACCTGAAGCTCTGTGTACCTATCCCCGAAACCTAAAATGCTAGCTTTGTTGTTGTTATTATTGCTGTTTAAACTCCAAGTGGGCTCCACACAGCCCTCTCCTTGGGGGCCCCAGATAGGTTGCAGTTGGGGTTGATGTGCGGAGAGCAAACAAAATGCCAAGAACTCCCCAGATCAGGACAGTAGAGGGAGTTGATAAAAAGAGCCACTAACTTCAAAGCTGCCAGAACTCCAACCTGACAACGAGCAGGAAAGCATGATGGATGCTGGACGGTCAAAGTGACCAGAGCAGCCTGCCCAGCCTGCCCGGGGCCTGCAGAGCCAGTAGAAAGGTGCTGTGTTCCTTGAACTTTCATCCTGGTCACCTGTCCAAACCCATTGTGAACCAGGTGCCTCCTCCAGTAATCCTAGCTACTCAGGAAGATGAGATCTGAGGATGGTGGTTCTTCTCCTGCCAGGGCTGAGACTCTTTTTTTCTCAGATAACCACCAAAAAGCCACAAGTGTTGTACACAGTCGCTCAAGTGGTAGAGTGCAAAAAAAAACCCCTGAGGCCCTGAGTTCAAGCCCCAGGACCAGTGTCTACACACACACACACACACACACACACACACACACACACACAGCCGCACAGATTGGGGATGAGCAATGGTTGTCTTTTCCACCCTGTGGAGAATCTCCTTCGAGGGTCACCCCTAACCCCTAAAGAACGGCCCACAGCTGTCTCCATCAGGAATGGTTGTTTCTAGATGGCTCGGATCCCAGGTTCTCTTCCTAGCTCTGCTTTGGAGGTAAAAACATAATTAACCAGTTTGGACAGCATCCTGACCCGAGTTTTATAGTTGAGGAAACCGAGGCTACCAGCTGGTAAAGGACGTGGCCCAAACCACACAAGGAAATCAAGGAACTGGAAGACACAATGGGACCAGAACCCCGATTTCTTGTTCCCAGTTCCCCAGTCTATCTCTGCTTACAATCCATGTGGTTAGATAATGGGAGGCTCTGTGTTCGAATTCCTTTCTTTCTTTTTCCTAGCACACGATCATGGCTGCCTAAGCCCATAGGCCTCTGTCTGTCTGCCTCCCTCCCTCCCTCCTCTCCAGCCTGGCCTGGTGTCTCTGTCTGTGGTAGATGTTCGCCCCCTGGTGGTGAAGGTGAAGATGACAGGACAGGCAGGATGCTCCAGTATCGCCACCAACACACACCTCGCCTTAATTCCTTCCAGCCTGTGGGATCCTGCCTGCTTGGCTTTTACATTCTGCACATGGCGGCAGTTTTCTTGAACCTGCCCTTGGCTGAGGCTCTCCATGACCTTCTCCCTCTTCCCCTTTCTCTCCTCTGTGGTGTCCAGGCCTCTGTAGCAGCAGCTTGGTTTTCCCAAGGCTTCCTCCCCCAGTCCTCAGCACAATTCCTCATCCTGGATCAAGAATCAGCTTGAGGGCTGGGAGGTGGCTCAGTGGTAGAGAGCTTGCCTAGCATGCATGAAGCACTGGGTTCGATTCCTCAGCACCACATACACAGAAAAAGCCAGAAGTGGTGCTGTGGCTCAAAGTGGTAGCACCCTAGCCTTGAGTAACAGCTCAGGGACAACGCCCAGGCCCTGAGTTCAAGCCCCAGGACTGGCCAAAAAAAAAAAAAAGAATCCTCTTGAAAATCAGTCTCTTCCTATACAGACTGGTCCCCAACGTACCATGGTTTGATTTTTTGTTGTTGTTGTTGTTGGTCATAGGGCTTGAACTCTGTCTGGGCGCTGTCCCTCAGCTCTTCGGCTGAAGGTGAACACTCTACCACTTAAACCACAGCACCATTTCCGGTTTTCTGGTGGTTTATTGGAGATGAGTCTCATGGACTTTCCTGCCGGGGCTGGCTTTGAACTGTGATCCTCAGGTCTCAGCTTCCTGAGTAGCTAGGATGACAGGCGTGAGCCACTCAACTGATTTTTTTTTTTTTTTTAATATAACTGCAGTGTAAATTCAGGAGCATCTGTTTTTGTTTTGGCAGTGCTGATGTTTGAACTCCAGGCCTTGAATCTGTTAAGTAGACACTGCACCACCTGAGCCACGCATACCCCTTAGCCCTTTTGATGTTAGATTTGTTTTGTTTTGTTGCTAGTCCTGGTGCTTGAACTCGGGACCTGGGCACTGCCCTTAAGCCTCTTTTGCTCAAGCCTAGCACTCTACCACTTGAGCCACAGTACCACTTCTGGCTTTTTCTGTATATGTGGTACTGGGGAATCAAACCCAGGGTTTCATGGATGCTAGGCAAGCACTCTAAGCCACATTCTCATCCTAATATTAGTTTTTTGTTTTTTTTTTTAAGACAGATGAGTCTTGCACTTTTTGCCTGAACTGGTCTCAGACCATTATCCTGTGTCTACCTGTGTAACTGGGATTCTGGACCTGTACCACTATGCCCTGCTCATGTGTTGAAAAGAGAGTCTCTTGCTACTTTGTTGCCTGGGCTAGCTTTGAACCACCATCCTCTCAACCTCTTCCTACTAAGTGGCTGGAATTACAGGTGTGTGCCACCATGCCTAGGCTAGTTTATTTTTTATGTTTATTTAATTTGTATGTTGGTCATGGGGCTTGAACTCTGGGCCCGGGTGCTGTCCCTCAGCTCTTCAGCCAGAAGCCACCGGTGCCTGGCTAATTTTTTTATCTACGTAGAGGTTCTAACATGTGCATATAGGTAAAGAATTTATAAGCTGTTCACTTAAAATTTGGAGTCTCTCATATAAGTCAACCTAGAAAAGGTAAACTCTAGCGGGTGCCGATGCCTCACACCTGTAATCCTAGCTACTAAGGAGGTTGAGATCTGAAGATCAGTGTTCAAAGCCAGCCTAGGCAGACAAACCCAAGAGACTCTTATCTCCAATGAACCAACAAAAAGCCAGAAGTGGAGCAGAAGGCCATGCAAGAGCAGGAGTTCCTGAGTGCAGACCCCAGGATGAGCACCTACAACATTTAAAAGAAAAAAGCAATTTCAAAATCAGTAAATAGCTTGGCGCTGGTGGCTCACACCTGTCATCCTAGCTACTTAGGAGGCTGAAATCTGAGGACTCGGGTTCAAAGCCAGCCCGGGCAGGAAAATCCAGGAGACTCTTTTTCTCCAATTAACCTACCAAAAAGCAGGATATGAAGTCTTGACTCAAAGCGAGCCAGTCCTGTGATGCACCAAAGCTCAGGAACAAGCACCCAGGCCCTGAGTTCAAGCCCCGCAACAGACATGACAAAAATAAATAAAATTCACAAAGGAACCGATGAATCGGAAAGAAAAAAAAATAAAGGTTGGATTTAATAAGAGAAAAACCAAAGAGGTGGGCTCGGGTCTGGAGAAGGTGGGGCCCCCCTAGACCTCATTGGGGCCACCTTGGTCGGCGTAGATGAGGAAACCGGTGAAGAGGCTGTCCGTCCAGTAAGGGTCGTAGAAGAGGCCGTTTTGCTCCGAGTAGAAGATCTGGAGCCAGACCTCATCGTCCTGTTTCAGGGCCAGGATGGTGGAGCCGGAGGCGATGTCGTGGTTGCCGGTGTTGGCGTCGAAGGTCCGGATGCGGTACTGGCCGTTGTGCACGAGGCCGATGGCCAGGTGCTTGTTGGCCAGCGTGATGTCGTAGGTGAAGTAGTAGACGCCCGGCACCCCGCACACGAACTTGCCGCTGGACGCGTTGTAGTGGCCGCCCTCGTTCATGAGGATCTTGTCGAACTTGATGGGCAGCCGCTCGCGGGGGTAGCTCTTAGTCACGGCCACCGAGAAGGCCGACTTGGCCCGGCCACTCCCACAGCTGCAGGGACCTGGCAGGCCCGGCTCCCCCTTCCTGCCCTTGGGTCCCTTCTTGCCTGGTGTCCCGTGCTTCCCGGGGGCCCCAGGGAGCCCCTTGGGGCCCCGGGGACCAGCCCGGCCAATGGCCCCGGCTTTGCCCTTTGGTCCTTGCTTCCCCCGGTTCCCTGTGCGACCTGGTGGGCCTGAAAAACAACAGTTGGAAAAGTTTTTGTTTTGTCGGTCGTGGGGCTTGAACTCCGGGCCTGGGCGCTGTCTCTGTGCTCAAGGCTAGCCCTCTACCACTTGGAGCCACAGCGCCGCTTCCAGTTTCCCCGTGGTTCATGGGAGAGGAGTCTCAGTGACTTTCCTGCCTGGGCTGGCCTCGAACGGCCATCCTCAAACCTCAGCCTCCTGAGTAGCTAAGATGACAGGCGTGAGCCACCAGTGCCTGGCTAGGGAAAGTCCTTATGCCCCCCAAAGGGTTGCTTATTTCTTTTATGGACCAAGACTGGGACTCGAACTCAGTACCTGAAGCTCTGCCTCCACGGCCATGCCTCTTACGAGAAGCCAATGACCCCACGTGGAAACAGGAAACACAGTTCGGGTCTTACCTTCCTCTCCACTGTCCCCTCGGTCGCCGTCTTGTCCGTCCTGACCATCTTTACCAGGAAAGCCCATTCTTCCCACCGTTCCAGATAGCCCCGGGACTCCTGGGGGGCCGGGGGGACCCTGGGGGCCAGGCAGGCTGCAGACGAGTTGAGGGGCACCCTTCTGGAAGTCTCTGTGGGCGAAGGGGCCGAGCAACGGGTCGGCCGCACAGGGGAGGGCGCAGGCCAGAAGCACCCAGGGGATCATGGCCGTGGCCTGGGGGAGAAGAGAGAGATGTGGGCCTGGGGTCAGTCAGCAAGATGGGGTCCAGGAGAGGGGAAGTGGTGGAGTTGTGGCTCAACTGGTAGAGTGCTAGCCTTGAGCACAAAAGCTCAGCGATGAGCCAAGCGCCGGTGGCTCACGCCTGTCATCCTAGCTACACAGGAGGCTGAGAGTTGAGGATCGTGGTTCAAAGCCAGCCCGGGCAGAAAAGCCCACGAGACTCTTTCTTTTTTTTTTGGTCGGCTGTGGGGCTTGAACTCTGGGCCTGGGCGCTGTCCCTCAGCTCTTCAGCTCAAGGCGAGCGCTCTACCACTTGAGCTACAGCGCCACTTCCGGTTTTCTGGTGGTTTATTGGAGATAGGAGTCTCACGGTCTTTCCTGCCCGGGCTGGCTTTGAACCGCGATCCTCAGATCTCAGCCTCCTGAGTAGCTAGGATTACAGGCGTGAGCCACCAGTGCCCGGCTACCCACGAGACTCTTAGCTCCAATCAACCACTCAGGAAACCAGAAGTGGTGCTGTGGCTCAAGTGGTAGAGCACTAGCCTTGAGCTGAAATGTTGAGGGACAGGGCTCAGGCCCAGAGTTCAAGCCCCAGGACCAGCACACACACACACACACACACACACACACACACACACACACACACACACACACACATACACACACTCTGAAGGCCAGCGCGCTACCACTTGAGCCACACCTCCACTGCCCACTCTTTTGGAGATTTATTAAAGAGTCTCAGGGACTTTCTGGTCCAGACTGGCTTTGAACCTCAGTCCTCAGATCTCAGCCTCCCGAGTCTCTAGGATTAAAGGCATGAGCCACAGGTGCCTGGCTCCTTTTCCTTTTTTTTTTTTTAGAAGAAACTGAGAGAGGCTGATTTGCTGGGGTTTGCACAGCTAGCGGGCGGCAGGAATGAGGTCTGAATTTGGGCCTGGCCCTTCCCGTGCTCCAATGCTTTCCATTCTGTCAGCATTCTTAGTTGTTTTTTTTTCCCTCCTAACTTCCCAGATTACAGAAGAGACCCGGATGTCTCTGCCAAAGCCACACACAGCCGTCGCGAAATTCCTTGGGCGGTTTGTATTTTTATTGTGCCATTTTCCACACACACACACACACACCCTTTGGAGTGTGCATGGTAGCATGCCTAGGGACTAAGCCCTGACATTGAGGTGTACAAAACAACACCCCCCATGCCATCCTCGCTTGCTGTCTGAGCCCCATCAGCCCCTCATTCTCAAGACCCTCTAGTAGCTGCTGGCGGCTGTCAGTCAATACTGCAGTTTACCAGACCCTAAGTGACCTGGTCTCAGTTCCTGTCTGGCTAAAGCCCCGCCCTCCCCTCCCTCCCTCCCCCCCTGCTCCCAGCTGGCCACCAGGGCCTCTTTAGGGCCATTTCCCAGCCTCCCCCCCCCCCCAACCTCTCAGTTCCACCCTGCTGGCTCTGTGTCCTGTTGTGTTTGGGCTTAAATGTCATTTCTTCCAGAGCATTTCTTCCATGCTGGCCTCTGGACCCCAGCTCTCTTCTCTTTCCTGGCCCTCACAACAACTGGCTGCTATGTAGTTGATTTGGTTGCCTGTCCCAGGCATCTCCCTGTTAAAATGTAAGTCCCAGGCTGGGAAGGTGGCTCAGTGGTAGAGCGCTTGCCTTGCATGCTCGAGGCCGTGGGATGGATTCCTCAGCACCACATAAGCAGAAAACAAAAAGCCTGAAGTGGCACTGTGGCTCAAGTGGTAGAGCGCTAGCCTTGAGCTGAAGAGCTGAGGGACAGCGCCCAGGCCCAGAGTTCAGGCCCCACGACCGGACCCAAAATAAAATAAAATATAAGTCCCCTGAGCACAGGACACAACTGGTATCACGTTTCTTCACACACTGACTAAGAAATGTCGGTGGGCCAGCACGGGTGGCTCATGCCTGTAATCCTGGCTACTCAGGAGGCTGAGAGCTGAGGATCGTGGTTCAAAGTCAGCCCTGGCAGGAAAGTCCATGGGACTCTTTTATCTCCGATGAACTACTCAGAAAAAGGCAGAAGTGTAGCTGTGGCTCAGTGGGTAGAGCACTAGCCTTGAGCAAAAAGAAGCCAGGATTGGCATCAAAAAGAGGAGAAGGAGGAGAAGGAGGAGAAGGAGGAAGAGGAGAAGGAAGAGGAGGAGGAGGAGGAGGAAGAGGAGGAAGAATGTCTGCTTTATTAATATGGTTCACTCACTGAGACTTGATTCATACTTCATTAACTGAGACTCAGACTTGGCCGTTAAAGTGCACAGTGGTGGCCGGGCACAGTACCTTGTGCCTGTAATCCCAGCTATGAAGAATGATGGAGGACGTTCAAGGCTGGCCAGCCTGGGCAGCAAGTTAGTGAGAGCGGATCTCACGAGTCAGATCCAGTCTCAGCTAGGCAGGAGGTATGCTAGGAGGATTGTGAGCTCACCCTGGAGGAAAAGTAACAGAAACAGAAAGGGCTGGGGGTTGTGGGGCATGACTCAAGTTGGGTGTGTGTGTGTGTGTGTGTGTGTGTGTGTACCGGAAGTCAGGTCCTTGTGCTCTCTCTTGGCTCTTCTGCTCAAGGCTGGCACTCTACCACTTGAGCCACAGCTCCACTTCCAGGAAGGCTGATTAAGTCTTCCTATCAAAGGGGAAAAGAAAGTTTGTCAGAGGTTGGGAAGGTGGCTCAGTGGTAGAGTGCTCGCCTAGCATGCATGAAGCCCTGGGTTCGATTCCTCAGTGCCACATACACAGGAAAAAGAAAAAAAGCCAGAAGTGGTATTTGGCTTGAGTGGTAGAGCAAAAGAAGCTCAGGGATAGTGCCCCAGGCCCTGAGTTCAAGCCCCAGGACTGGCCAAAAAAAAAAGAAAGAGAAAAGAATGTCAGTTCACCCTCAGAAATCGATTCATGATGTGTTAAATTTGGATGCATTCTGGAGTCTGGTTTTAATTTCACGGGTCCTGAACTCCTATCTTGCAGGAAAGTAGCTAGTGATTTAATCCATGTGTTCTAGGCCAGCCCCAGGAGCTCGCGGTCTGGCCCCCAGGACACGGGCTCCTGCTTGAATCTGTGACTCTCACAGATTCTTCTAGAATGTAGTCTGTCAGTACAAATTCCAGGAACACTGGGCCAGAAGCAAGGCTGCAAGATGCAGATATGGAACCACTCAACGATATAAATTATGCTCAAACAATCATTAGAGCAGCTCTTATTAGAGGTTAAGAGCCATGAAAAAGTTGGAGGCTGGTGGCTCACACCTGTGACCCTAGCTACTCAGGAGGCTGAGATCTGGAGGATGGCAATTCAAGGCCAGCTCAGGCAGAAAGACTTCCCATCTCCAAAGTAGTAGTAAGCAAAACCCTGGGCTGGAGGTGTGGCTCAAGTGGTAGAGCGCCATGGGAGCAAGCAAGCAGAGTGCATTCAAGGCTCTGGGATTTAAACGGGCAGGAATGGAAGGATTTGGATTCCATAGGCGGCTGGCAAAGCCATCTTTGACTTCTGAGAACTCGATGAGGTGGCTTGGCTTTGTTAGCCTCCAATTTGCCAAGTCTAGTTTCATAACTTAGTGGTCATGGAGCCGTGGAAATGGCACCTCTTCTCACCTGGACCTCCATCTCTTCGCCTGTGCAGTGGGGCCCGGGACCCCCTATGCCCTGTCTGCCTTCCAGACTGTTCTGGAGATTCCCACAAGAGTCAAGCCAGGTGAAAACAAAACCATCTACCGACTAAGTTAAAGCCTTTAAAAAACATGTGTGATTGCTGAGAAAAGCCCAGCTCCATTCCTCTGCGGGAGGGGGGAGGAGGGGGAAGAAGGGGGAAGGGGAGAGGGTGAGGGTGGGGTAAGTTTGCTCCAAGTATATCACATGCATATTATTTTTAAGTGATTGGACATCGCAGGGCAGTTGAATGAAAGGCTAGGAGTCCTTAACCCTGCAGTGTTTGAGGGGGACACCCAACTGTGACTCAGTGGGTCACTCCTCTCCCACAGGGGAGGGGAGGGGCGGGCGGGGAGGGGAGGGGAGCCGGCCGGCCTGCGCGGCTCTCTGGGACCCTCGGTAATGGCAGCGTGCTGCAGTTCCAGGAAACAAATTGGAAGCAGGAGGCTCCAGTTTCTCACAAGAGCCATCTGGCTGCAACGTGAGACCCCCCCTCTTCCTGGGTTCTCAGACCAGCCCCCCCTTTGCCGCCCATCCCCCCGCCCCCCGCCAGTACAAATGCAGACGGTCCCAGACACAGAGAGACCCACTTCGAGGAGATCCCAGATCGGATGCTTTTTCATTTCTTTCTTTCTCTCCCTGCGTTTCTGGCTCAGCGACCAAAAGGAGGTTCGAGGACCAAGTATGACCTCATGAGCTCTCAGAGGAAGTCAGCCTCTTGCTGGGTTTGCCCCGGAAAGTATTCCCCAAATCACTCAGGAATTCGCCTGGAAGAGCCCTGTGTTCCCACGTCTACACCCCAAATCCTGCTGTGTGGGCAAAGTCAGGCCCTGTGTGTGTGTGTGTGTGTGTGTGTGTGTGTGTGTGTGTGTGTGTGTGTGTGTGTGTGTGTGTGTGTGTGTCCCGACCCCTCTCAGCTGTCTCAGATCTAGCTGCTTCTCCAAAAAACCTGGGAAGGATGGTGGGGAGCAGAGGGGAAGTTTGGGGGTACCCAACCTCCAGGGGCATCTCCCAAGGGAGCAGGGCAGTCCCACAGGAAGGAGATATAAGCTGCATATGTCAGGTTAAGACCCACTGCCACATTCAAAAGAAAGAAGAAAGAAAAAGAATGCGGGATGAGGGGTGGGGCTGGGAAGGTGGCTCAGTGGTAGAGTGCTTGCCCCTCATGCATGAAGCCCTGGGTTTGATTCCTCAGCACCACATACACAGAAAAAGCCAGAAGTGGCGCTGTGGCTCAAGTGGCAGTGCGCTAGCCTTGAGCAAAAGAAGCTCCAGGGACAGCGCCCAGGCCCTGAGTTTAAGCCTCAGAACCGGCAAAAAAGAAAAAAGAACTCAGGTAACCTTATTATTATATTTTAAGTTATTATTTTTGTCGGTTGTGGGGCTTGAACTCTGGGCCTGGACGCTGTCCCTCAGCTCTTCAGCTCAAGCAAGGCTCTACCAGTTGAGCCACAGCGCCACTTCTGGTTTTCAGATGGATCCAAGATCAGAGTCTCACAGACTTTCCTGCCCGAGCTGGCTCTGAACCACGATCCTCTGATTAGCTAGGATTACAGGCGTGAGCCACCTGCACCCAGATTATTATTATTATTATTATCATTATTATTATTACTTATGCCAATCTTGGGGCTTGAACTCAGGGCCTTGTGCTCTTGCTTGACTTTTTTTGCTCTAGGTTGGTGCTCTACCACTTGAGCCACAGCTGTACTTCTGGCTTTTTTGCTGGTTAGTTGGAGAGAAGAGTTTCACCGACTTTCTTGCCAGGGCTGGCTGGGATTACAGGGGTGAGCCACCCCTGCCCGGCTTCTTCCAGTACATGGCAATTTTCACTCAGGTGACTTTGAGCTGTGATTGCCCTAGGTGCTCCTGGAAGAGATCTGGGAGGCTGGACTCCCATCATGTCCTGGGGGGAGGATGAGGTGCACCCTGACCCCTACCTGTGACCCATCTGGGTGAGCCCGTGAGCTATCATCCGAGGCGGATCGTGGCTTATTATCATGATGCCCTTGGAACCAATGATGAGCTTGGAATGGAGTTCTGACTGGTGGGGCGGGGCTGGGGGGCTGCTAGGAGCTGCTAGTTGAAAACAGTCATGGATGGGATTACCAGAGGACAGTGTCCTCCTGGGTAAATGGGTCAGCGGCAAGAGGGATGTGAGGGACAGGCCCTGGATAGAATCCACTGGACATGAGCTTCGTTGGCATCATCATTGCCAGTGCTGCTGGCTCAGGAAACCAGAAACACTCTTGACTTTGCTTGGATTATCATCTGTAAAATGAATCCATTTAAAGAAAGAGACCATCGGGGTGCTTGTGGCTAACCCCTATAATCCCACCCCTATAAACCTAGTCACTCAGGAGGCTGAGATCTGAGGATCAAGGTTCAAATCCAGCCTGCGCAGGAATGTCTGGGAGACTCTTATCTCCAATAAACCACCAGATAAAACTGGAAGAGGCGCTGGAAAGAAGGATGGGAGAACCGGGTGCCAGTGGCTCTCCCCTGTCCTCCTACCTGCTCAGGAGGCTGAGATCTGAGGATCAAGGTTCAAAGCCAGCCCGGGCAGGAAAGTCTGTGAGATTGTCATCTCCAGTGACAAAGCTGGAAGTGGTGCTGGGGCTCAGTGATAGAGCTCCAGCCTTGGGCAAAAAAAAAAAAAAAAGCTCAGGGACAACACCCAGGCCCTGAGTTCAAGCCCCAGGACCACCACCACACACACACACACACACACACACACACACACACACACACACACAGAAAAGAGCCAGGAATGAGGGGAAGAAGAGTGGCCAGCCCGAGGGGGGCTGCCCAGATCCTCCAGCCCCAGGGACCCCTCTCCTCCCAGGTCTGCTGTAGTCACTCACCCTCCGCCCCGCACGTCCAGGGCCGCGGGACCCAGATGCGGTCCGTGTTGCTTGTCCGGGCTGCAGCACCCTCCCGCCCCGCAGGGCCGAGCTCGGTCCTCCCTCCCTCCCTCCTGTCAGGGGGCGGGGGCCGGTCACGTGGGCTGCCACCAGCTCCCTTCCCCTTCTGGGCGCCTGGGAGAAACTTCCAGCACGGGCAACAGCTGGGGTGTGTCTGCAGCTGTGCATGGAACTGGTTTGTGTATCTGGAGGCTTTGCACACCAGCAATCTGTGTGTGTGTGTGTGTGTGTGTGTGTGCAGGAATGCTTCTCCAGAGATCAGAGTGTAAAAGCAGAGAACGAGTCCCTGTGTGTGCACGAAGGGAGTGTGCACTAGCGATGGTGAGTTGCAGGTGTGTATGTGGTGGTATGCAGGGTGCATGTGCAGGTGTACAAATGGCTGTTCATAAAAACACGTTTCGGTGCATGCATGCATGTGGACGGCCACATGTTCACGCGACTCGTCTGAGATACGCATGGGTAGCTTGGTGCCGATTTTGCACGCATGTGAGCGTGCACACAACGCGGGGAGCCGTGTCCCTGTATCCAGCCCTCATCTCCCTCCTCCATAGAGGGGGCCTTTTCCTGGGCCTCTCATAATTCTCTAGCCCACCTCAGGTCCTGCTGTCAGGACAGGCAGCGTGGTCAGGCGTAGGAAGCAGGCAGACGTGAGGAAGGCCCATCCATCATCAGAAGCTTGGTCTTTGCTTCTTCGTCCTCCTTCCTGTGTTCTCTGCCATTCGCTTCCAGTGTTCCCCGGGCTGCTCGAGCATCTGGCAAACAGCTGGCAGACACTACAGCAGCCAGGATATGAGTGCAGGGAGGTCCTCCGTGAACCCTGATGCTGGCGCTGCTGCCCGGGGTAAGTCAGCTAACCTCAGCGATGGAGGGCATCGCATTTCCCACGGAGTGGGGTGAATAATGGTCACCTCACCTGCACGTTCTGGCCCCCCCATTACTAACGTCATGTAAAGATTAGTGGGGGATGCAACTTGGTGGGCCCAATGTTCATCTGACAATAAATGAGCATCGATCATGCGTGGGTCCTCCATCTAGGTAGTGGGGCAGACAGGGACTGCAGGCGGGGCCTGGCATGGAGGAGCTGAGTTCAGCCGGGAGACACTGGGTGTTTGGGGACGTCCTGGGGGTGATGTTCTAGGAGAGGCTTGAGAGCAGCTGGGACTTGACTGGACGCTGTAGGGAAGAGAGTAATCAGGATCTCAGATCTCTCTGGAAACAGGTGGTTGTGGGGGGGTGGAGAGAGAGGGGAGGCTCCTCCAGTTCTTGCTGGCTACGGTGCCTAGGCCCTGAGTTCAAGCCCCTGAGCAAAGGGCTCAGGAAAGCCTCTCTCCTAGGGGGAGAGGAGGGAAGGCGAGGGGAGAGGATGGGCATCCGTGGCTCACGCCTAGCAACTCAGGAGGCTGAGATCGGAGGATCGTGGTTCAAAGGCAGCCGGGGCAGGAAAGTCTGTGAGACTCTTCTCCAATGAACCACCAGAAAACCAGAAGTGGTGGCTCAAGTGGTAGAGTGTTCGCCTTTGAGCTGAAGAGCTCAGGGACAGCGCCCAGGCCCAGAGTTCAAGCCCCACTACCGACCAGAAAAAAAAAAAAAATAGATTTAAAAAAGAATAAATGTTAGCTGAATGTGCGGGGGGAGGCAGATGCTTTGGGACCTTCGGAGGAGTTTGGCACTCAGCTGCTCTGGATCCTGGCTGTCCTAGGGGCCATGTCCGGAACCTTCTGGTAGTGGTATGGCTTCAGAGGGGCTTAGAATGGCTCCCCTCTGGGCTGGGAAGTTGGCTCAGTGGTAGAGCGCTTGCCTTGCATGCATGAGGCCCTGGGTTCGATTCCTCAGCACCATATAAGCAAAAAGAAAAAAGCTGGAAGTGGCACTGTGGCACAAGTGGTAGAGCGCTAGCCTTGAGCTGAAGAGCTGAGGGACAGCGCCCAGGCCCAGAGTTCAGGCCCCACGACCGGACCAAAAAAAAAAAAGAATGGCTCCTCTCCCCTTCTTGGTTTTCTATTCACATTTGCTGTGCAGCATGCGTGCGGGAACAGGAGAGAAACTTCCGGCGGAACACAAATGACTGTGTGAGGCAAAAGGCCCTAAGCGCACTGGAGATGCATCGTGTCAGCGCGGGGAAGGCCCCCCTGCCTCTGTTCATTGCCTACCCAGTCCCGCCCAGCCGAAAACCAGAGGGAAATGAACGACACTGTGCCACTGCTGGGAGCCGGGGCAACCCTGTGGCCCGGTGGCTGTCCCACAGGACATCTCAGCCCGGGTAGCTGCCTTAGACTTCGCAGGCGGGAAGGCTGGATGCCTGTCTCTTTACTGCTTGCCTTTTTGTTTTCAATTATAACATAGGCTTAGCCAGTGCTTCCTGTGTATTTGTGCAAGGCCAGAGCTCAACCTCTAGTTCACACGGTTTTGGCTTATGTGGGGAGGAGGGGAATGGCCGGGGAGGAATCTCTTTTGCTGGTATTGACCTGGAAGGGGATCTGTGGCGCATGCCTGCATTTTAGCACTCAGGAGGCTGAGGCAGGAAGACCACGAGTTCTAGGCCATCCTAGGCTGGTCTAGTGAGACCCTGTGTTGACAGGGTGGTTGGGAGACAGTGGTAAGAGGTACACTTACGCATCATCCTCATGTGTGACTTTTGTGTGTGTGTGTGTGTCCATCGTGGGGCTTGAACTCAGGGCCTGGGATCTGTCCCTGAGCTCTTTTGCTCAAGGCTAGTACTCTACCACTTTGAGCCACAGCACCACTTCTGGTTTTCTGGTGGTTAGTTGGAGATACGAGTCTCATGGAGCCAGGCACCAGTGGCTCACGCCTGTAATCCTAGCTACTCAGGAGGCTGAGATCTGAGGATCATGGTTCAAAGCCAGCCCTGGCAGGAAAGTCCATGAGACTCTTTTTTTTTTTTTGTGTAGTACTGAGGAATTGAACCCAGGGCTTCATGCATGCTAGGCAAGCACTCTCCCCCTAAGCCAAATTCCCAGCCCCTCCGTGAGACTCTTATCTCCAATAAGTCACTAGAAAACCAGAAGTGGCACTGTGGCTCAAGTGGTAGAGCACTCGCCTTAAGTTGAAGAGCTTAGG
This sequence comes from Dipodomys spectabilis, assembly GCF_019054845.1. NCBI lineage: Eukaryota > Metazoa > Chordata > Mammalia > Rodentia > Heteromyidae > Dipodomys > Dipodomys spectabilis. Next base: position 1,894,462 of record NW_024870935.1, read on the forward strand.
GACAGCGCCCAGGCTCAGAGTTCAAGTCCCATGACCTACCAAAAAAAAAAAAAAAAGAGTCTTACAGACTTTCCTTCCCAGTCTGGCTTCAAAATATGATCCTCAGATCCCAGCCTCCTAAGTAGCTGACAGGTGTCATCTTAGCTGTAATGATGCCTGTCATCTTCGCTACCTGCTTCACTGTATGTCTTGGAAATGATGTGAGTTTTAAAACTGTAGAAGAGTCTTTCTCAATACTCCTCTCTCCAAGAAAAGAAAAATAAATAAATGGTACGCTGTGCGGCAGTTCTTGGAAATTCCTCCTTTGCCTTGATGGCTGGGTTGGCTCAGTGGGTGTGGCAGTGCGTTTAGGGATATAGCAAGCTGCCTCTAATTATATTCTGGCCTTAAAAAATAACATTTAAAAATAGCCTGCTCCGTCTTCCACCCCAAAGGGGGGTGAACGCTCCCTTTACTGACAGCTGTCCACAAGCCGTCACCCGCCCCAAGCCTGCGCACAAGCACGGGGTAGAGCGGGGCTCTGGTCATGGGACCCAGACATCAGTCCCTCCCCTGCACCATCCAGAAGGCCTCAGGGAGCAGACGTGTTCCCGTGGAAAGAACAGGGCAGTTCTGGAAGGCTATCCTGGCCTACGGTTTTAGGAAAGTTGCAGCCCTAAGATGGCTGGAGTTCCAGTACACACGAACTAAGACCAAAATAGCCACCGCTCTACTGCACAGGAAGTGACTCAGGAAAGCTTCCTTTGCTTCACACATCAGGCTGGAAGGAGAGACTGGCAGGAGAGACGCCATGTTCAAACCCGATGCAAAAGTTCTTGAGGGCGCCTGCTCAGCGTGTGAGTCAGAAGTGAATGCTCAGCTGAGATGTTCTCATGGTTTCTGCTTGGGAACATCACCGTTTGTAAAAGGACTCTCCTGCACGGTTGGTGGGAATATAAATCAGTATCACCCCTCTGCATTAGACAGCAGTCTAATGGTTCTTCCCTACAACTCAGACATACCACTTCCGGGCAAATCAGCATACTGCGTGAAGACACTTACACATCCATGTTCATTGCTGCACTATTCACAATAGCCAAGTTACGGAAACAGATGCCCTGCAGTAGAGCAGTGGATCCTCCCCCAAAAATGTGGTACCTGTACACAGTGGAATTCTACACAGCCATTAGAAAGAATAATATTATATCAATGGCTCCGAAATGCACGGACCTAGAACCAGTCATGTTAAGTGAGGTAACTCAAGCTCACAGAGACAAATGACCAATTTTCTCTCATATGCAGAAGCTAGATCTAAAATATACTGGGACCAGGTGCCAGTGGTTCATGCCTGTAACCCTAGCTACTCAGGAGGCTGAGATGTGAGGATTGTAATTCGAAGCCAGCCCAGGGAGAAAAGTCCCTTTTAGACTTATCTCCAATAAATACTAAGAAGAAGCTGGAAGTGGTCTGTGGCTCAAGTGCTAGACTGTTAGCCTTGAGCACAAAGAGGCTCAAGGACAGAGCCCAGGCCCTGAGTTCAAGCCATAGGACCAGAAAAAAAAATACTGAGACGTGATAGATTATACTAGGCGTTGGCATACAGTGAGACTGAAGGAGGATACCCTTAGGAGAGGAATACAAAGGTGCAATGCCTCTGTGCCTCTGATCAGATGACATAAAATATATTTATCAAAATGACTTCCAGGAGCTGGGTGCTGGTGGCTCACGCCTGTCATCCTAGCTACTCAGGAGGCCGAGATCTGAGGAATGCCATTCAAAGCCAGCCTGGGCAGAAAAATCTGTGAGACTCATCTCCAATAAACCACTAGGAAACCAGAAGTGGTGCTGTGGCTCAAGTGGTGGAGCGCTCGCCTTGAGCTGAGGGACAGTGTCCAGGCCCAGAGTTCAAGACCCATGACTGACAAAAAAGAACTCCAGGAATTGGAGACAGTAGTTTTTTATTTTTTGCCTTGTTTGTTCATTAATCTGTCTTTGGGAGGGTTAGGTGGAGCCCAGAAATGGTAGAGCAAAGGGTGGACAAATGCAGCAGTGCTACTCATTAAGCACTATGTGGAAAATGAACTACACAACTTGCGGGTAGGGCTGGGAGGGAAAAATCTAGGAGAGAGTGAGGAAAGGGCTAACACTGTCCAAAAAGAAATATACTCACTACCTGAGTTATGTAACTGTAACCTCTCGGTACATCACCTTTATCATAACATTATTTAATAATAAAAAAATCCGTAACATGGCCAGGCACTGGTAGCTCACGCTTGTAATCCTAGCCACTCAACTCAGGAGGCTGAGATGTGAGGATCAAGGGCAGAAAAGTCCCTGTGAGACTCTTCTCTCCAATTTACCACTCAAATATCAGAAGTGGCGCTGTGGCTCAAGTGGTAGAGCGCTAGCCTTGAGCAAAAGCAGCTCAGGGACAGTTCAAGCCCCAGGACTGGCTTTAAAAAAGAAAAAATTACCCTAGGACACACAGAATCCATCTGCAGAATGGTTCTGAGTCTTAAGATGAATCAAAGAGCTGACATCACAAAGTGAAATGTTTCTGCTACCTTATGAAACCTGTTTTTATTTGTTTTGCTTTTTGTTTTTTGGGTCCAGTCGTGGGGCCTGAATTCTGTCCTTCAGCTCTTCAGCTCAAGGCTAGCGCTCTACCACTTAAGCCACAGCACCACTTCCGGCTTTTTGCTTATGGGGTGCTGAGGAATCGAACCCAGGGCCCCATGCATGCAAGGCAAGCGCTCTACCACTGAGCCACCTTCCCAGCCCCAAACCTGTGTTTTTATACATCATCTACACACACACACACACACACACACACACACACACACACACACACAGAGCGTATAATAATTTATTGCAGGAGTGGAAACACTGCAGCCTTCAGCCTCAACTTGAGGCCACGCCCACCGCAGCTGCCGGTAGCCACGCCCACCGCAGCTGCCGGCAGCCACGCCCACCGGCGCCGGCGCAGACGGGGCGCGGCGGAGTCGCAGCTTCCAGGCCCCGGGTGGGAGCCGCCCGGATCCCCGGCGGTGGCCTGGGCTCTCCCGCAGCTCCAGTGCGGGCGCTGCATCTCCCTCTCCCGGCTGGTGGAGACTGACCGGAGACTGCAGGGCCCACCACAGTGCGGAAGCCGGACCCGTGTCAGGCCGAGCTGGGAGTGTGGGGCGGTTGCAGGGACGCTGCTCCGGAGAGGCCACGGCTCCATCCGGGACCCGCGCGGCTTCCCTCCCGGAGACTACCACCCGGCACGCATGCGCTCTGGCCATCGCTCCGCCCCCCGGGGAGGGGGGTGCTATGCTAGAGGAAGGCGCATGCGCACTCCACTTTCCCTACTGATTGCATGACTTTTAATGCCAGAGGTTGAGTGTTAAAACGTCGCGAGTGGAAGGGGCCGTGACGTTCACAGTTCTCTCCCTCTCTCAGAGCGCTGGGATGAAATCTTATACTGTCAGACTTAGGTGCTAAAGTTCTGGTAATTTCCAATTTGCAGGTGGAGCCCACTGAGGAAAAAGAGGAAGCTCATGGCTCCCCTGGATGGACACTTGGAAATCCCCAGGCAGATGGAGGGAGCCGACTGCAGCTCGGGTCTGTTCAGGCAGGGGGTCCCCCTTCCCATGAACCACAGCGCGGGGTGCCCGGCCTAGGAATCCTTGGAGAAGACACTAAAACACTGCTGGCCACAGCCCTCAGTAGCCCAGGCGGGCCTGAAACCCACCATGGCCCCTACTTCGCTTCCAGAATGCGGAGATGACGAATGTGCACCTCCGTTCCTGGCTAACACGAGAAATCCTACAGGAAAATCCTAATATAGATACTAGAAAACTTGCTATTTATGGAAGCTGCAAAAGACCAGCAATCTACTATTTTCTGGCCAGAGAGTCAGGTCTTCATCCACTGCTACATGAACTTACATATTTTAGTGGCACTGGGGCTTGAACTCTGGCCCTTGCACTAGCCTGGGCAGACAACTGTACCATGTGAGCCACATCCTTAGCTGTTGGGTCTTCGTCTGTCCCACGAAAGACGGACGGGGTCCTAGGAAAGGTAAGTGCGGCGCTGGCCCGTTCCCCAGCCTCCCTCAGCCCGAGAGACAATCAGACACAGTGGGGAGCCAAATCCAGCAGGTAGAAAACTCGTTTATTAACAGAGAGCAGCCCTTTTTAAAGCCCAAAAGGGCGGGTGGCATGGCAGGGGAGGAAGAGGAACCAATCACTGTCAAGGTCACACCCTATCATGCACCTAAGCCTTCACGGGCTGGTTACTCACTGAACATAAGGTGAATTGGGCTCTGCCCACTCAACTCCCTCTTGGCGCCATCTTTGCTGCCCATGTGCTCTGCAGATTCCCCCTTTGTTTTAACAGGATTACATTGGTAAGGATAGCATTGGCCATGCAGGGGGTTCAAGGCAAGTCTGGGGGTCGAGTTTTGCCAGACAAGGATAGGGAGGGCCCTTGTGCATGATCCAAGAGCCCGTCCCAGTTACCTCACATCCCCACCTAGCACAGTAATAAACGTCAGTCCCACCACAGTTAGAAATGTCCGAAGCAGTTCAATTAATTCCTGGGCATATATAAAAGTCAGTATCTCGTAAGGTCGTCCTCTTCAGAACATGGGAGCAGCCTGGGTATTGGGAGTTCCACACATGCAGCACGGTGCATCCTCGTGGGCCCCCACACTCAGGCCGTTCTACTATAGTCCAGAAAAACAAGGAAAATTTAAAACAAACTGCAGACAAAGCAAAGCAATCCTGGGCACCTGGTATCTTTTAAGTAAACCAGTTCCTTGTACGTGCCTTTAAGCTAGCACAGGGGTCAAGATGACCTTTGAGCTTTACTGTCAGCTCCCAAGAGCTACCAACATCTCACATCTCCCCCGTCTTTGTTTAAAGAAGTGAACCCGCCTGTCTTAGGTTGGGTGGATCGCCTTGTCTGCCTTACCCGTCATCGGGAACTTCTTCAGAGCGAAGCTGAAGGCCCTGTCTTAGGTTGGTCAGACTGACACCCCCCTCTTACCCGTCTCTGGCTGCGATTCCTCTGGGGGGGGGGGGGGGGGGGGAGCTTGATCTTATGTAACTGGCTGGCTAAGCTCATAAGAGTTTTGCAGTGCACGTATAATGCAAGGAAGGCATAGAAAAACCATCAGCAAAAGCATTACCAGGCCAGGAAATGTCACTACTAGTCCTTTAACCTTAGTGAAGGATGGGATAGCAGTCTTTGCCACTTCAGAGTCCAGAGGTGGGGATTGTTCTAATCCAGCTATTTGCCTGTGGGGTTGGAAAAGATCTAAACTGGAAGCATAATAAAAGGTGGTTGTTTAACAATAAGTATGGATTCAATGCTGCTATACAAGCAATTAGTAAAAACAATCAAAGCAGGTAACATTAAAAATAATTATTAACCAGTCCATACATAATGACATAGGGTGGTGATCAAAAATGAAGGTCAGGCCACCAGGTCGAAGGGACAGCTTCTCTTGAGGTGCTATTGATGATTTCTGCATTGCCAGCGCTGATCACTGCTCAGGTCACCCGTTGAGGTAGATGCAGATTCCATAGGGCCATTGCCAGGATTGGGAGGGTCAGGACAGCCAACAGCTGGAGTATCGCCGTCTGCAATTGTTAGAGAACACAAGAGCTTCTCAAGGGCTGGTTGCCCTTGGGGATGGGTAGTAGTTATCTTTTTGGCTTTTCTCTTTTAAACACAGCCTTGGCCACCATGGCCGTTTTTCTTTTCTTGTTGGTTAGTTTATCCATCCTCCTGTATAGAGGAGATGGGTAAAAACTTAAGGTTCCTGGCAGGGATCCAAATGGGAGCTGTCTCCCCTATGGGAAAAAAACGCATCCAAATCCCCTGCCCATAGTAACTAGGGGCTCAGGTCCTCTCCATTGTTGTGTCAGGGGGTCCTTCCACCTGACTTTCACTTGGGGCTTAGGGTTTAGTTGTCCCCAGTGCTTCTGAAATCTGGATTCAGTTGCCCCTTTTGAAAAATTTAAAAGGTTAGAAAAAAAAAAAAAACTAATATCAATCACAACCAAGGTATAGCCAGGGCATGCCTCTTAGGGGCGTTCCTACTAGCTCCATCCTTTCATTTAGGTCTTGGAGCAACCGCCAAGCCCCGGAGGGTTTTTGAATAACAAATACGGGTGTGTTCCAAGGACTTATAGAAGGGCGCAGGGCGCACAAGCCTGAGGTTTATCTGTTCCTCCACCAGAAGGGAAGGCTACAAGTTTACATTGGGTCAATGGCCACTGCTCCACCCAGAGTGGGCTTCCAGTCTTCCGCTTAATGGGAGGTACTGGGGGGGGGGGGGGGAGCAGTGGCCTTTAGGATTGGAGGTGCACCTGAGCGGGTCCCCTATGTCCTTCTCTGTAATTATGAAAGTTAAAAAAATCCTTTTCCTTAACTCCCTCTAGATCCTGTTTAAGCCTTTGTGCTTCTTCCCCATCCAGGATATCATCATAGGATGCTCGATGGTCTGTAGTGACCACGGCATCCATTTGTCTTAGCATGTCTTGCCCTAGTAAATTGGCAGTGAGGTTCTTTGCCACTAAAGGGCGTATCTTTCCCTGTTCTCCATCTGGGCTAGTCCATGTCATAAGGGCAACCGTCTTTTTGGACTGGGAGTTACCCCCTACCCCCAATATCGGGGGCCCAGGTGCAAGCTTCCAGTCCAAGGGCACTTCCTCCTCCCTGAGTATGGTTCGGTCTGCCCCGGTGTCAATTAAGCAGTGAAACCTCTTTCCATCTATGAGAATACTCATTTTAGGGCGGAGTCCGTCCACCAGGGCCTGGGTCGCCCGGCCGCGAGGCTGCCTGGGCCTCACAGCAGCAGAGGGGGTTCCTCCTTGAGTTAACGGGGCTGGAGGGTGCCCCTCCCCAAGTTTAAAGGCTTCCCATCTAAATCAAACTTGGATCGACAATCCTTTTTCCAATGGTATCCCTTCCTGCACCTGGGGCAGGGCGTAGGGGGCAGTTTGGCCCCCCCGGGCCGGTTGGCGGGGGATTGTTGTGAACAGTCCCTCTTAAAGTGCCCCTCCTGCCCGCATTTAAAACAAGTCCCCCTCCCCGATGGTCTTGGGGTTCCTCGACCCTGGGCTGCCAGCGCCTGGGTAATAGCCTTAGTCATTGCAGACGCCTGAGCCTGGAAAGCTAAAGCTAGTGATTGGGACAGGTGCTGTGGCGTTCCCACATCCTGCGAGGCCACCACCCATCTGCTCAGGGAACTCTCTCTCAATCCCTTGCAGGCCGTGCGGTGGTCTGCATTCATCCCTTCCCAGACCAGCAGCTTTACAAACTGATCTCGGAGGTTCCCTGCTGGCAGCTTGCGGTGAACGATCTGTTGGACTCGGTCTATGAAATCAGGTAGAGGCTCACCCAGTTTTTGTCTCACTTCTGCTATGGGGGACTCAGTGGGCCCATCATCCAGTTTGTACCATGCGGCAAGTCCTGCCTGCCTCACCTGGTCACGGTACGGGCCAGGTATTGCGGCCTGTTGGACGCCGGTGGAGTAGGCTTCCCCCGTCCCTGTTAACATGGCATAAGTAATAGGTATCGCGGGTTGAGCCTGCCAGTTTTTCTCCGCTTGCACTCTGCATTCCTCCTTAAAGAAAGCATGCCATTTAATAAACTGAGAACTAGTAAGGACGGCTTTGGCCACATCCAGCCAGTCCTTAGGGACACACAGGTGATAAGCAATGTCCTGTAACAGGGTCTGGGCCCAAGGAGAGTTCGGGCCATCCTCCGCCACCGCCTTGCGGAGCTCTTTAAGATCCTTAGCTTTCCATGGAGACCATTCCAAGGGCCTGTTAGCTCCTGGTGCCAGATTGACTGGTGGCCTAGAGTCTGGGCTCTCGGGTGGCCCTTCCCTTCCAGGGTAGGTCTCCGAGGAGGTTACTTCCCCGGCCCTCGGCCCCTCCATGGAAGGCTGGTAGGGGTCTGGGTCTTGCAAGTCCCTCTCGCAGGTCTCGTAGGGCGCCGTACCTCCCCTCCAACCGGGGGAATAGGGAGGGGGCCTAGGACCGTCAGGATCACCTGGGTCAGAGGGGTTAACTTTCACCCTCGTTTTGACTTCCACTGCGCGTGTTCCAGTGCGTTCTTGGTCGAATTTGACCCATTCCTTTTCCTTCTCACTTCCCAACTCCTCCTGTACTCCTTCTAGGCCTAATGTTGCCTCCTCCTCCTCCTCCTCCTTCTGTGAAATAGCATTACCCATACTAAGGGTTTCACTTACCCCGAGAGACCGCTTAGCCTCGGCCGGTATCTTTTCCTTTCGTGCCCCACGCTGGGCGCCAGATGTTGGATCTTCGTCCGTCCCACGAAAGACGGGCAGGGTCCGAGGAAAGGTAAGTGCGGCTGCTCACTGGTTCCCCAGCCACCCTCAGCCCGGGAGACAATCAGACACAGCGGGGAACCAATTCAAGCAGGTAGAAAACTTGTTCATTAGCAAAGAGCAGCCCTTCTTAAAGCCAAAAAGGGCGGTGGCATGGCAGGGGAGGAAGAGGAACCAATCACTGTCAAGGTCACACCCTATTTATGCACCTAAGCCTTCACGGGCTGGTTAGGCACTGAACGTAAGGTAAATTGGGCTCTGCCCACCCTACTCCCTCTCAGCGCCATCTTTGCTACCCACGTGCTCCGCACTTAGCCACTCCTACTCCATAAAATTTGAGTGTGAGAAAACATCGGAGGGGCTGGGAAGGTGGCTCAGTGGTAGAGCGCTTGCCTTGCATGCCTGAGGCTCAGGGTTCAATTCCTCAGCACCACATAAGCAAAACAAAACCAGAAGTGGTTGTGGCTCAAGTGGTAGAGCACAGACCTTGAGCTGAAGAGCCCCCATGACCAACAACCACCAAAAAACCAGCTGAATTACAGCATACACTGAAAAGGCAGTTGAAAGAAAATCAAAGATTGTATCTGAATAAGGTTCTAGGTAAAACCCTTTTCCCTCAATATAACAAGATGTAAGAAATGATTTTGGCCATCACAGACTTCTTCCTAAAACAGAGTACATAAGGCCTTTAAGAAGAGGGAATAGGGCTGGGAAGGTGGCTCAATGGTAGAGCGCTTGCCTTGCATGCATGAGGCCCTGGGTTCCATTCCTCAGAACCACATAAGCAGAAAAAAAAAAAAAAAAGGCCGGAAGTGGCGCTGTGGCTCAAGTGGTAGAGCACTCGCCTTGAGCTGAAGAGCTGAGGGACAGCGCCCAGGCCCAGAGTTCAGGCCCCACAACCGGACCAAATAGAAAGGCTAGGGGACTTAATTTTTGTTAAAGGAATGCTGAAAAGTTCCAATCCAAACTCACAGAGGTTAACACAGACTTCATGGGGGTCCTATAACCCATTTTTACCACATTTTTTCAAACGTTACAAATCATTCACAGTTGAGTGTTCACCACATCTTTATTAAGATAAAATACAAAATAGACACACCAGAGACAGACTTTCTGTTGGGCCACTGCAAGACAAGAACATGGGAACATTGATTTTGGCTGTCCTGAAGAATTAGATTTGCACTGCAGTTTAACTTTTCCATTAGCTGGCATCTGGACACCAGGTGTGTATCTAATCTGTGACAGGATTGGCCCAGCTGCCCTCCTACCTGCTGCCGAGGTGCTGGATTAGCATGGTGGTTTGGATGCTGGTCGGTCAGTTGATGTCTTCTGGTGTCAGTGACTTTTCCCCATCCCACTGGATCAATGTTACAAAAAGGTTCTCAGAAGCTTGAGGACCATCTTCATAATTTAGTCAAGGGACCTTCACGTTTCGCTCTCTGTAAATTTTAGTGATCCTGCTGGCTATGAAGATGAGGTGCACTGGATGGTGTCTAATCTTTTCTTTGTGTGCTAGCTCAGGGCCTGGGTGCTGTCTCTGAGCCTCTCTGTGTTCAAAGCTAGTGCTCTACCATCTGAGCTACAGAGCTCCTTCTGGCTTTTCCTGAACATGGCCTTTCCTGCCTGGGCTGGCTTCAAACTGCCATCCTCAGATCTCAGCCTCCTGCGTAGCTTCGATTACAGGCACGAGCCACCAGCGCCTGGTTTGTTTTTGCTTTTTTGAGAGAGGGTCTCCCTATGTGGCCCAGGCTGGCTTTGAACTTTCAGTTCCCCTACCTCAAGCTCTGTAGTATCAGAATTACAAGCATGCACCACCACACTCAGCTCTCAGAAGACACTTGAGAGGGTGCCAATGCTTCTTTCCACACCACTATCTCCAATCCCTTCCTTTTGTTTCTTACTGTGGAAAGGAATGAGATTACTTTGAGACTTCTGAAAGCTTTATTGAAGTCAGGCCCCAAGGGACAGGTCACGGTTTTTCTATCTATGAGGTTGCGGTGCATGCTGGACTGAACCCTGGACTACCTCCCCCGGCTAGTTACTGCTGGCCCAGGAAAGAGGCCATGGGGTCATCTGGCCTCTGACGTTTCATTCTGTAGGCCTCCATTTCCTCCTCCGTGGGCTCTCGAGTTTCATAGACACTGTTGTATGGCCGCTTTCTCTCGTCAATTTGTAAGATCTCCTTGACATGGAGTAGGCGGGCCTCCTCGGCGTTCAGTGCCTGGAGAGGGGAGAAGAACACATTCTATCTATCCCGTTTTTGATATGGAATCTACAGTTCCGCACCAAGCCCCGCACTGCCTGGAAGAGCTCGGGAGGGCTCCCTGTGAATCTGCTGCTCACTACTTGATTCAGGACATCTCACAGGACACAAAATGTTCCATGACACGTTTCGTCAGTGGAAAAGAAATGCGAGGCTCACTTTTTTCTGACACAAGCCCACAGCGGATGTGAGTGTTGTGATTCTGGATTTTCTCAAGGGTTTGCTGAGACTTAGAAATGGTGGGGCTAACCCGGGTACCGGTGGCTCACGCCTGTAATCTGAGTTACTCTGGAGGCTGAGATCTGAGGATTGGGGTTCAAAGCCAGCCCGGGTAGGAAAGTTTGCGAGATTCTGATCTCCAGTTAAACCACCAGAAAACCGGAAGTGGCACTGTGGTAGAGCACTAGCCTTGAGCTGAAGAGCTGAGGGACAGCGCCCAGGCCCAGAGTTCAAGCCCCATGACCAAAAAAAAAAAAAAAAAGGTGGGGGCTAGAAGGCCATTCCTACTGGGCAATGCGTCACAGCTCTAAAACACAGCTTTACAAAGCACATTCCTAGGGGGAGACAGGGAGAGCGGAGGGAAAAGCTGACACTGCCCCAGAAGAAAGGTACTCATTACCTGACTTATTAGGTGACTGTACGTCACCTTTATAGAAACAGTAACAAATAAAACTTAAAATAAACAAACAACAAAACACAAAGCACATGTCTTCAGGTGAGCACGAGCAATACTTATTCAGCACTGCAAGGAGGAGCCGGTGTCTAGACCACAACTCTCCTGGGATCCGCGCAGAGCCGAGCCAGGGGCAGGCGGGGCGAGATCACACAGGACTCTGTGTGACACGGATACTTCCTTACACACCTTCTTCAGCTTCTCCTGTTTCTTCTCTTCGTCATCGCTGTCAGAGCTGCTCTTCCGGTGCTTCTTCTTCTTTTTCTTCTTCTTCTTCTCTTCCTTTAGTTTTTCTTGGTGCATCTGCGGGAGAGGATGGCCGCCCAGGGCCGTTAGTACGGTAGCGAGCGCAAGCCTTGGCTCCTCCCTCAGAGGTCTGAGTTCAGAGCAGTGATTCGGATGGAACTCACCTCCACGAGCGTCTGTGGTTTCTTCACCGACTCTTTGCCAGTCTCATCACTTAGCACGCACTCCTCGGCGTTCTGTGTGACAGAGTCGTGTTACCCATCGTTAGACAGAAGGCAGAACAGGACACATGAGAAGAGGAGGCAATGATGCACGCGTCACACGAGAACTAGAGGACAGCTACTTACAGCAGTCTCCTTCCCAGCTTCTCCAGTGCAGTAGGAATACTTGAAGAATGAGTGACAGCATTTGTATCCCCATCGGCCTTCTTTCCAGTAAGATCCCCAAATGTGCTGTGGAGAGCCAAAAGGGGATTACTCACCAAGGAATCTGCAATGAAGTCGCTCGTGGACTCTTTATGGGCTCAGAAATTGACATGAGTATTCTAGTGATAATCTGGAAGAAATATGGGGATTCCAGGCCTAGGTAACAGAACGGGCCACATTCAAGTGTTGAGAAGCTGGCATTGTAGTTATAATATCTTGAGTTGTAATTCTCAAAGCCCGTGTCAAAACATAGCCTATTTGACTTCTCTTAAAAATTGAAAGGTAGGGGCTGGGAAGATGGCTCAGTGGTAGAGTGCTTGCCTTGCATGCATGAGGCCCTGGGTTCAATTCGCCAGCACCACATAAGCAAAAAGAAAAAAGCCGGAAGTGGCGCTGTGGCTCAAGTGGTAGAGCACTAGCCTTGAGCTGAAGAGCTGAGGGACAGCGCCCAGGCCCAGAGTTCAGGCCCCAGGCTTGGACCCTCCTCCCCCCCCCCCAAAAAAAAAAAAAATTGAAAGGTACCAGACTGTCCTGGGCCTATGTACTTTGCAATAGGTGACAGTTGCTGGACAGTGAAGGCTTCCTGTCACCCTGTTTTTACAACTTTCCCAGCTCTTTCAATTACCAGTGGCCTGGGTTGCTACAGGCTGATAGGTTTCTGATCCCTGAGTTAGAAAGTTACAGTATGATTACTTTATTTTCAGTAGGTCGTGGGGCTTGAACTCTGGGTCTGGGCGCTGTCCCTCAGTTCTTCAGCTCAAGGCTAAAGCTCTAATACTTGAGCCACAGCACAAATTCCAGCTTTTTTAGTTTATGTGGTGCAGAGGAATCGAACCCAGGGTCTCTTGCATGCAAGGCAAGCATTCTACCACTGAGCTACCTTCATAGCCCCCAGTTTGGTTACTTTAAGAGTATGATAAGCCGGGCGCCGGTAGCTCACACCTGTAATCCTAGCTACTCAGGAGGCTGAGATCTGAGGATCACGGTTCAAAGCCAACCCGGGCAGGAAAGTCCATGAGACTCTTATCTCCAATAAACCATTAGAAAACCGGACGTGGCACTGTGGCTCAAGCGGTAGAGCGCTCGCCTTGAGCTGAAGAGCTGAGGGACAGTGCCCAGGCCCAGAGTTCAAGCCCCATGACAAAAAAAAAAAAAAAAAAAAAGAGTATGATAAACAGAGCTAGGAGTTAGCTCAATGGTAGAGCATGTGTAGGCCCTGGATTCAATCCCCAGCACAAAACACTCAGCAAGTGACAATACTGCTTTATGATGTCACACAAAATGAAATATACTAACATCTACCACATATTCTTGCCAAAATGCTTAACTACATCAAGCCCAGACTGTGGGCCTCAATTCTTACCACACAGGGCACTGAGGAAAAGCTGTGATATTACTAGGGAATATTCAGGGATAAAATTTGAGACAGTGTACAGATAACTCTGGCCGGTAAATAAATGGTCACTGTCAACGAACAGAGAGATGGACAGAAAGAAAGATGCAGCCATCAAATCATGATCAAAAGAACAACCCAAATCAACTAGATTCTGACTGAAAAAAGAATCTATTCAAAGCATTTTGTATATATATATTTGTACCGGTACTGGGGCTTGAGCCCTGGGCTCTTTTTGTTCTAAGCTAGTGCTCTACCACTTGAACCATAGCTCCACTTTTGGCTTTTTGTGGATAATTGGAGATAAGAGTCTCTCATACCTTTCCTGCCCAGTCTGGCTTTGAACCTCAATCCTCAAATCTCAGCTTCCTGAGTAGCTAGGATTATAGGTGTGAGCCACTGGTACCCAGTTTGGGTGTATAGCTTTTAAAAAATAACAGGGTTAAATTAAGTTTTAAGGAATCAATAATTCCTGTGAAGCAAAGTAAGGGTAACCTGGCTCACTAAGAGAATATCCTTATTTTTTAGGAGATAGGTGATACGGTGTTTATGGGCAAAATGTCTACAATTTCTGAATGTTAACCAAATGCATAAATAAATAGGCTGTGTGCCTATTTAAAGGTGGCCCACGCCTTTAATCCTAGCTAAGTAGGAAGCTGAGATCTGAGGATTACTACTTTCATACACAAGCAAAAATGTCTGAAGTTGAAGTGTGGCTGAAGTGGTAGAACACCAGCTGTGAGTAAAAAAGCCGAGTGAGAGAGGCCCTGAGTTCAAGCCTCAGGACTAACACCAAAAAGGAAAAAAGCAAAGCAAAGCAAAGCAAAATGTGTGAAGTAAATCTATGGCACAATTCCTTTGATTCTAAGTGGGCACACCAGTGAACACAGTAGTTTTTTTTTTTTACATTTTCCTGTTTTTAGAAACATTTCGTAAGACAAGGTTAAAATGCTAAGAGAAACACAACCACTGTGGGTGGAGTGACATTCTCACGGGGAAGCCCAGGCCGAGCAAAGCCAGCGGGGACAGAGGCTCAGGACGCACCGTGTGGTTGTGGATCTTCACGTCCTCTTCATACTTGGAGCAGGCCACGGCCCGCTCCTGCCCCTTGATGACCGCCCCATGCCGTGAGTACTCCACGTAGTCTTCCGTCTGGGCTAAGAGCAACTCAGCTGGAGGAGCATCCAGATGTTCTTGGCCACCATACTGAAAGAACACGGACACTGTGAAGTACAGTTCCCAGCAAACACTCACACTCAAATCTCTCTGAAGGGGTTTTCTTCAGTCAGAAGGAGTAATTTTAGTATATTTAAGAAAAGGCTATGAAAAAAAGTGTTTCCCCCATTTCACAGGCAACTGAAAGACATTGCTAGGCACTAAGTTCTGCTATCCCTTGGCTTAGGACGTGGTGTTTTAGCAGAGCCTGCTTCTCCATTGCTTTGCCCAACAGCAAGTTAGCAAATGGATAAAGGCATCTGTGCGCTGGGTGTGGAGGTGGAACCCTGGGAATGTCATGCTAAAACTGAGCTCAAACCTCAATATTATCCAAAGGAAAAGAAAACAAGTCAAAAGCTGGGCTAGTGAACCGGAGGATGAGTAGTCACAGGAGGTGAGCGCTCCTTACGACAGCTTGCCTGCTTGCTAACTACTCTACACAGGGGCACCTTAGAGCACGTGGCCTGAGCTAAGCCGACGGGGCCAGGAGACTCAGCTGACTAAGGACTGTGAGAAATTATGTATCTTTCATTTACGCTGCTGAGTTCTGGGTTATTATGTTTTGCTGCTGAAGCTTTTACTGATAGAAAAAGTCTGACTAGGGGCTGGGAAGGTGGCTCAGTGGTAGAGCGCTTGCCTTGCATGCCTGAGGCCCTGGATTCGATTCCTCAGCACCACATAAGCAAAAAGAAAAAAGCCAGAAGTGGCGCTGTGGCTCAAGTGGTAGAGCGCTAGCCTTGAGCTGAAGAGCTGAGGGACAGAGCCCAGTTCAGGCCCCACAACCAGATTCTACCCCCTCCCCCGCAAAAAAAAAGAAAAAGAAAAAGAAAAAGTCTGACTAAGCTGACTAAGACTGAGGAAGGAAGAGACTCCTCATGCGTTCAATGGGGCTGGCTTTGTATTGTATTCCAAATGGAATCCCAATACTCACCAAGTGGCAATTTCTCTCTATGGAAAAGTCATTTTTGGGGAGCCCAGAAAACTCACCTTTTCCAGGATGCTTTCTTTCTGCTGTTCTTTGAAGTCTTCCTTCTTGACTTTGAAGGATTTATACAACAGCTCCAGCTTCGTGGGATCTGCCTGCAGGTGCACCTCCGAGCCCTTGTCATACGCCTCCCAGGCAAACACTAGAGTCAACACATCTTAATGAGGACCAAGCCACACTCACTGCCTGTTTCTTTAAAACAAGCTGTAAAAAGCAGTATGTCATTTCTATGAGCTGACAACAGAAAACTTAGCATGCAGCACACTTACACTGTGTCTGAGCCATGGAAATGGTATCTCCTGTGTATCTGACGAAGTTATCGCCTGCATAACTCACTCTGTGAATACAAAACCAAACCAAATAAGTCTCAGAGATGGGTTACTCTGTAAGGAAAGTAAATTTGTAAAAGAATCTAATTCCTGCTTATGGCTGGCTCAGAAAAGAACTTTTTCTTACTTTGAAATGTTAGTTCAACGTAGTACTTACTCATCTGGATTCTTCCCTGCATTGGCGTAGGGATTTTCTCTCATCGCTCTAGTTTTGGGATCATAGTAGGCAGAATTTGGATCTAAATTTCTCAAATACTAGAAAAAAAATGTTTAAGGACAGAATTAACATTTGCTTATTGAAAAAAAGAGTTCAGCTTCTAAGAGCTGGTCTTGACCTTGTGTGTGTATGTGTGTGCACATGCACACATGTACACTTGTAAGTACAAGTGAAGAGAGAATATCACTTTATCTTGGAATGACTGATGATATTACAGCAAATAAAACCTATACCCAATATAATAACCAGTAGGCTTGGAAGACTACTATTTTTCACATGTGTAGATTAGGTTGGCAAGACTTACTTTTGCAATATCTTCTCGAATCCTTAGGTTCCGGACTGTAATTCGCCTCTTAGAGTCAAAATTCTGTCCAGGCATGTCAATATCATCTGCATATTTATCTTCATCCTCATCTTCACTGTTGTGATCTTTTTCCTGAAAGAGCAAACCGGAGGATGGTAAGAACACTGGACAGCATTTAGGTCTTGTGGTTTTTTTCCACTTAATTCAACTTGTTTGTTTAACAACTACTTGAAAATGGTTGAAGTGGCTTGTGTGCACGCATGCAGACAGAATAACGAAGCCGGCTGCATCTGTTCAGGAAAGGGGAAGGAGCCAGGGAGAGTGGAGGAGGGGGAGAGAGCGGTTGGAATACATTCTATGTATGTGTGGAGATATCCTAATGGACGTCCCCCTCCTGTATATAACTAATGTATGCCAACAAAAAACTATTGTTATTATTACGATTACTCATTGAAAACTTAAAAAGTTAACGTATACCCAAACGAAGCACTTCATACCGTCTGAGAATTTGGTTCCTCTTCTCCCCACTGATGTTTTGGAGAATTCTGTATTGGAAAAGAAGGAAAACATAAGTTTATTCTACTTATTCTATGGATTGAGTACTACTAGAAAAATCTAACTGAACCATATAACTCTAACTGAACCGTCTATTTCTCAATCACAATGCGCACCAATGTTCTGGCTACAGAACGACTTTGTGAACAGTTTACCTTTGTGTCTACAAAGCCAGAACATTTCTACTCAATTTTCATTTATACGGAATTGTAACGACACAGAGTAACACAAGAGTAAGATGACCAAAGTGCTTGACAAACATTTCCATATGGTCATCTTCATGCACATGAGACCCCTAACACTTTAATAGATTTCTGTAAACCCAGACCAGAAACGTTACCAGGTCACATAGGTATTTAAAAGTATTCAGAACCAAAAACAAGCTTTATAAACTTTTGGCAATGCAGAGATCTACTTGGTGAAACAATACTGAGATTTATGGAGAGCCCAAAGTCCTTTTCAGAATGAAATACTTTTCTTCACAATTGTTCAGGGACTCCTCCCCCTCTTTCTTCTTTCCCTCTTCTCTGCTCGGCTCCACTCTCCCCCTCCTCCCCCCTTCTCTCTTTCTTTTGTGCCATCTTGGGGCTTAAACTCAGGGCTTGGGTGCTTAAGACTAACACTCTCTTGAGCCACAGCTCCACTTCGAGCTTGGCTTTTTAGTGGTTAAATGGAGATAGTCTCACTGGCTTTACTGCCTGGGTTGGCCTCAAACCACAATCCTCACAAGTATGAGCCACTGGTGCCTGGCATTCAGGATACTTTCAAAATCTACAAGGCTCTCTTTTTTTTTTGTCGGTCGTGGGGCTTGAACTCTGGGCCTGGGCGCTGTCCCTCTGCTCTTCAGCTCAAGGCGAGCGCTCTACCACTTGAGCTACAGCGCCACTTCCGGTTTCCTGGTGGTTTATTGGAGATAGGAGTCTCACGGTCTCTCCTGCCAGGGCTGGCTTTGAACCACGATCCTCAGATCTCAGCCTCCTGAGTAGCTAGGATTACAGGCGTGAGCCACCAGCGCCAGGCAGACAAGGCTCTCTTTAACAAGGTTTCAAGATTAAAAGGATAACTTGTGTATAGTATTTCTTGTTCCCTGAAATTGTTTCTAACTAGAGAGATACAAAATAAATTCCCGTTCTGAATTTCATTTTGTTGAAGACACTGAATATTTTGCATTGATAATTTTGATTACTTACAGCCTGTTCCACTAATTTTCCTGAGGCTAATTCTTCTTGTAATTTCTGGGCTTTCAGCGTTCGTTTTGCCTAAGGGGGGAAAATTACATTTTACTTAAAAATGTTCCAATGACTATTTGATTTTCATATGTTTAAAGCGAGTGGTATTAGTATTTTCAGACTAGATCACTGAACAAGAGATCAAATGCAGCCATAGGCCTATGACCTTCAAACTCATGTTTGAGGCAGGCATTAATGTAAGCTTGAAGGAGATGATAAAAGAATGAGACAAGCCACAGCCAAACAGGGCTACCTGGCTACTCACTGAGGACCTGTGCTATAGAAATGACAACGGCGTAACTGTCAAGTCGTCAAAAAACCGCCCCTCCCCCGAAACCCAGAGTTCCGCTCACCAGGTCAACTTTGGCGTACTCTTCCACGATTTTCATGTGTTCCTCTGGATTGTAGCCGTTCCAGCGATCTCTCTTCCCGTCATAGTCAAATGTGAGCTGAGGCTGGACGTGCTCATCTGGCGCTATGTTAGTCCCAGTAAACTTGGCCCCAACTCGTCTGGGTCTCTGGAAAGCATAAGAGTCCATTTTACCCTAAGTACCTGAGGCCCAGGAACTAAGCGGCCATTACACACTCGGGGACTTTTTAGAATCTGTTTACTTATCAAAAGTCTTCCACCAAAACAGTCTGATGTACTTTCACCCAGATTCATTTTTATTTAATTTGTGCCCACCTACGGGTTATCTTAGAGAAAGAGAAGTTCTCTGACAAGGGAGAGAGACGGCAGCGATCTGTAAAGCTCTTAGAGGTGTGCAGTACCTCAAAGCAGTCCTTCTTCTTGTGCGTCATGGCCCCGCAGTTCTCGCAGGCGCCTTTGCGGTACTTGGTGGTTATGGAATTCTGTCGAAGGGCAGAAAGAAAAACACAGCCGATGTTTTATTTCCTTACTCATCAAGTTACAAGTGACTTTGGCTCTCATGGTTATCTTATCTGCTGAGCCCATTTATTTGTTAAGAAGAAGACCGAATGCCAGGCACTGGTGGCTCAGGCCTATAATCCTAGCTACTTAGGAGGCTGAGATCTGAAGATCATGGTTCAGTCAGCCCAGGCAAGAAAATCCATGAGACTCTTACCTCCACCAGATTACCAAAAAGTTAGAAGTGGAGCTGTGGCTCACGTGTGAGTGCCTTGAGCAAAAGCGGCTCAGGGATGCTGTCTAGGTCCTGAGTTCAAGCCCCAGGACCAGCACAAGAAACCAAAACCAAAACCCAAAAGTACCTTCCTATGAAGACATATATAAGATGACTATGCAGGCCAGGCTGACCTTGGATTCACTATCTTCCTGCCTCAGCCTCCCAAGTGCCACACTCAGCTGAACACATACCTCTTTTACGCCCCTCTTGTACCATTCTCCAGATGAACTGAACTGCTTCTGTTTCTCGGGTTGTGGCCTCTGGTGCTTTAAGGTGGGTCTTTTCGATGGATCGATGTACCATGGTACTGAAGAAATATACTGAGGGATGTGTGGATTGATATCTCTGTAATAAAATTTAAAACAAAATATCTAAGAAAATCCTGAAAATAACAGTAATTACAAAGGCAGCGCGCAGAGAATCTAGGAACAGAAACACTGCAGTGGGATGAGAAAGACGATTATAGGCGCCATGCTGATAACGGAATAAAGGGCAAGGAAGAATGGAGAGGTGAATGGTACATGGAGGAGGTTCTCAAGGTGCTAATGACAGTGCTGTAACTAAGAGGAGGAGAGGAGGAGCACAGGAATGTGCTAGAAACTTACATCTATCAGGGCAAGAAGTCAAGAGGATGAATTAAAAGACAACTGATTAAAATAATCCTGTGGAGGTCTGTGGCTCAAGTGGTAGAGCGCTAGCCTTGAGCTAAAGAGCTGAGGGACAGCGCCCAGGCCCAGAGTTCAAGCCCCACGACTGACAAAAACATTGGGGCTCAGGGTAGACTGGGACAGCAGGAAGGAAGGATGAGAAAAACAACAACAGCTCTTTACTGTAGACTCTCTGACATTATTAAAACTTATGCTTACGTGCCTCATAAATAATAACAAAAATTCTGCAAATGGTAAGAATAGCTTGTTATCAAAGCACAGGATGAGAACTTGGTAACCTTAATAAAAGAAGACTCTGGATTTGATAACCTTGTAAAGCAGATAAGAATCTGGATTTTTGAACAAACTGAACCGGTAAAAAATTAAAAGTACTTACTTTCCTTCTTCATCCACTTCTGCAGGAGCATTACCCAGCTTCCGCTGTTCCTCTAGCTCCTTCTTCTTCCTCCAGTCCTCTCGAGTCATCTTCTTTGGTTCCTCTAAACTCAGTTCTTTGGACCCCGACAGGGGCGTGGCATTAACTGAATCCACAGCTGCCGACGACATGGTGAACTGGCTTCTGAGAAAAGAAAGAACTGGTTTATAGTTTAAAAAAAAAGGGGGGGGGGAGCTGGGAAGGTGGCTCAGTGGTAGAGTGCTTGTCTTGCATGTATGAGGCCCTGGGTTCGATTCCTTAGCACCACATAAGCAGAAAAAGTCGGAAGTGGTGCTGTGGCTCAAGTGGTAGAGTGCTAGCCTTGAGCTGAAGAGCTGTGGGGCAGGGCCCAGGCTGAGTTCAAGACCCACAACCCACAACCCACAGACACAGAAACAGACACACACAGAAACGAATGGCAACAACATGTCAGTTTTATGTTTTCCTGTACCTATATTAAAACAATAGAATGTGTCAGGTAGGTGGTACACACAATCCTGGTCCTCAGGAGGCTGGAGCAGGAGAATGGGGAGTTTCAGGCTTGTCTGGGGCTACATAATGAGTTTGAGGCCTGCTTGACTTAAATAGACCCTGTTGCAAATAAACAAAAGACAGAGAGAGAGAAAAAAAAAGGTAAAATTATGCTTACACAATTTTACTTAACCTAATAGATTCAACGAGTTATAATGTCAAATTCCAACCCACATTACAAAAGATCAGGGGCTGTGAAATTGGCTTAGTGGTAGAATGCTTGCCTGGCATGTATGAAGCCCAGGGTTCGAGTCCTCAGTACCACATACACAGAAAAAGGCGGAAGCAGCGCTGTGGTTCAAGTGGTAGAGTGCTCACCTTGAGCAAAAGTTCAGGTACAGGGCCCAGGCCTTGAGTTCAAGCCCCAGAACTGGCCACACACACACACACACACACACACACACACACACACACACACACACACACACACACACACACACACACACACACCCCAGAGCTGGTGCCAGGAGCTCACGCAGGTAATCCTAGTTATTCAGGAGGCTGAGATCTGAGGATCGCGGTTCGAAGCCATCCGCCAGCTAAGTCCATGAGCCTCCTATCTCGGATAAACCACGACCAACAACAAAAAAACCCTCCCACAAAACACGAAACCGAAGCCGGAACTGGCGCTGTGGCTGGGGGGGGAGGGCGCGCTAACCCTGAGCACAACACCCAGGGGCAGTGCCCGGGCCCTGGATTCCAACCCCAAACCCGCCGAAAACCAGTGGGTACGGCCCCCCCCCCCCCCCAGGACTCCGATCCCCGGGATCACAAGCTCTCGAGGGAGACTCGCGTCGGGCTTCCCGGCAGGCACAGGCCGGGCCCGCGCGGGGCGCCGTCCGCGCTCTCCTCGCCCCTGCAGGGAGTCTCGGGGCTCCCGGGCGTTCCCCCACCCCAGTACCGCCACCCCCAACTCCTCGGCACCCTTCCTCACCCAGTCGGGAGCTCCCCACGCAACCGCGCGCCGACAGACCAGTAAACCCAGCCGCCGATGTTTACTTCCGGCTCCCCGGCCTTCTCCCAGCAACCACTGCGACAGCTTTCGGACGAGCGACGCGTGCGCACTAACGAGCACTCGAGGCGCTCACGCTCTTTGGCTCCGGAGGTATCGCGAGATTTGGGCAGCCGGTCAGCGGAGTGGTTTACGTCTCTCCGGGCTGTCGTTTTTTTTTTTTTAAAGTTTTACGCCTTTGTTGTGGTCTTTTACGTCGTCGCTGCTTTCCGGCTGTCAGCGTGGGAACCCTGTTTCATTCATTCCGAAGCGCCGAATTTTAGGACGGCGAGAACAATACAGACAAAAATGAAACTAGATCTCCGACAGACAGAGGCTTAAGACTCAGCAGACGTCCATGAAGGGAATGCGGAAGTTGGTGACGTCTCCAAGGAAAGCAAAGTTAATTAAAGTAGCAGTCAGGAGGAGGCTGATTCATTGGGGATGCTTCTCTCTCCTCCCGTTTGTATCAGACACTGAAACGAATTTACAGATGATTTACACTTGTAAAACGTGAAAAACAAAACAGGAGCCAGGAGGACGAAGGGCATGTTTCTGGTAACTTCGACACACCTGGCCCACAAGCAAACTGGGGTTTGGTTTTATTAGAATACCATAAGACAGTTGTCCTGTTGGAAAACAATTGTGTTGACACCCTGGTTC
This sequence comes from Dipodomys spectabilis, assembly GCF_019054845.1. Taxonomy (NCBI): domain Eukaryota; kingdom Metazoa; phylum Chordata; class Mammalia; order Rodentia; family Heteromyidae; genus Dipodomys; species Dipodomys spectabilis. The sequence goes on from NW_024870935.1 coordinate 1,917,035, forward strand.
TCCTTTGAAAATACTGTATGAATTAAGAGGATGGAAAATATACTGTTTTTTGTGGTGGAATTTCTGTCAAGACTCACTTGCTTCTCTTTAAAGGTAAATGTAATAGCTAAACAAAAAAGTCCAGAAGAATTTTTGTAAATAAAGTTTACAGTGAGTGCCATTTAGGAACATAGAGGATTAATTTTAATCTTAAAAGTCAGCTGAAGAGAGACACTTACTGAAGGGGAGTAGGCAGTGGATCACTCAGACTTTTTTTTTTTTTCCTTCCTGAAGTCCGCTGCTGAGTTTTGCGGTCTCTTCAGCCAGGCAGGCGCCAGAGAGCACATTTCCCAGAATTGGAGAAGCTGGGTAAGAGGTTCTCTCTGGAAGATTCTGAGATCTCGTCTGGATGATTGATTGCTCTGATAAACCGGATTAGGAGAAACTGGGATTAACTAGGGACAGCGTGCTAATAGTTTATCAGTTGTGTAAATTATTCACCAGTAATAGGTAGATGTAACAAAGCTGGTCTGGTGGCATCGTTAGGAAGAGAACCATGGCCATTCAAAGAAAAGGTGGGTAATGGTTTTCATCTGCTGAATCACCGAGAAAACTCCATGGCTTTGGGTGTTTCCTGTTGAAGAACAAGGAGGAGACCTAAGGAGTTAGTCTAGAAACTTTAGGAGCTAGAGCAGGCCCACTCGTGAGCCCCAGATATCATCCAGGCTTATTCTAAAAATAAGTTACAACTTTTGTGTGTTGATGAGGCCGTACAAAGTTGTATAATTTAAAGACATTGTGAGAAAATGAGGGGCTGAGGGAATAAAATGAAGGCACAAAAAGCCTCTGTGTGTGTGTGTGTGTGTGTGTGTGTATGTGTGTGCGCGCGCGTGCGCGCGCCCCAGGCCTGGGGCTTGAACTCAGGGCCTGGGCGCTGGCCCTAGGCTTTTTTTACTCAAGGCTGGCACTCTACTACTTGAGCCACGCTCCATTTCTGGCCTTTTGATGGACAATTGGAAATGAGCATTGCATGGACTGTTTTGCCCTAGTTGGCTTCGGATTGCGATCCCCACATCTCAGCAGCTAGGATTACAGGCGCGATCCCCAGATCTCAGCCTCCAGAGCAGCTAGGATTACGGGCGTGTGCCACCAAGGGCCGGGTTTAAACCTTTTATTTTTACGCTATCAGTTTTAAATCCGTTCTACAGCTCCATTTAAACAAAAAGGGCCCCGGGGCAATGAACGCGGGGTCGAGTGGGCCGGGCGGGCCTTCGGGAGCGCCCCAACCCTCGGTTGTTTACATTGGTTTCCCGGGAAACAGCAACTTCCGGAGAAGGCGTTCTGAGGGCGGGGCCTGTCAGCTTAGGCTCCTCTCATTGGTTCCTCTCTGAGGTTCCATCCTTTCCCCCCGAGCCCGCCTCCTCGCGGACGGACCAATCGGATCCCGAGTTATGGTTTAAACCGCGTGTGCGCGGGGCCGGGGGGTTGCGGCGTCCTGGAGTTTGGCTGTTGGGGTCGGTTCGGTGAGCTCGGGGCTGGCGTGGGCCGCGGGGAGGCCGGGCCGGGGCCCGCGGCGGTAACAGCGTCCGAGCGCCAGCTCTGGAGTTGGGAGCGGGTCTGAGGACTCAGCCCCTGGGCGAAGCGTCCATTGCCCAAGCTCGGCCTTCGCCCTCTGCTTACCTGTGCGTGTGTGTGGGGGGGGGAAGGGGAGGGAAGGGAAGGGGGGGTGGGGGGGAGGAAATGGGGGAGGGGGGTTAGCTTGTTTTGTGCTGGTCCTGGGGCTCGAACTCTTGGCCTGGGCGCTGTCCCTGAGCTTTTGCCCAAGGCCGGGCTGGGGCTCGAACTCGAGGCCTGGGCGCTGTCCCTGAGCTTTTGCCCAAGGCCGGGGCTGGGACTCGAACTCGGGGCCTGGGCGTTTGTCCCTCAGCTTTTCTGCCCAAGGCTTGGAGCTCTACCACTTGAGCCGCAGCTCCCACCACTGCCGGCTTTCTTGGTAACTTACTGGAGATCAGAGTCTCAGGAACTGGGCCTACCTGGGGCTGGCTTCGAACCAGGATCCTCAGATCTCACCCTCTCCCAAGGAGCATGAGCCAGTGGTGCCCGGTCTCGATGTTTTGTGTGCGCACCTCCCCTGATGGGAAGGTTTTTGATTTGTGGCCTCCTGAACCTTTCATTTCTCTGTCTTTCCCCCCAGTCTCCAGCATCTCACATACAAGGCCCAATCCCTAGAAATCCAGGATGGCGACTCTGATCTTTGTTGACAAGGAGAATGGACAGCCAGGCACCCGTATGGCTCCTAAGGAGGGGCTGAAGCTGGGGTCCAGGCCTGGTAAGTGTGCTGGGCTTGCTCACCTTGCTCAGGTACTGGGAATGAACCAGGTGGGTGTGGTCCCGAGCCCTGCCCAGCCTTTTAGGTGGGATTCCTGGGCTATTAGAGTCAGCTTTGTGGAACTTTTCTAGGTCAGTTTTATAAGGTGGTGGTTAAGGAACTGAAGCCCAGGGCTGTTAGGGAAGTGAAGGCTCTGCCACTGGCCTAAAGTGAGGGTCAGGTTGGGGAGGGGGGGCGGGGATTAAACTGATAGACACAAGCAGCATTAGCATTAATGATAGAGGCGTGTATTCTAACATTCTCACGGTAGAATTTTACTTACTCTTCAGTCAAAGCCTTAGAAGGGAGAACGCAGGTTTCAACACCACGCATTGGGAAGGTCTTCAATGCTCCATCGGCCTTACCTAAAACTGCCCGGAAAGCCTTGGGAACGGTTAACCGGGCCACAGAGAAGCCAGGGAAGACTAACGGACCCCTCAAACAAAAGCAGCTGAGCTTCTCTGGCAAAAAGGTGAGTGTGGGCTGTAACGTGCTGGCTAAAAAACATTTGTGTGCTTTTTTGTGTATGTATATGTGCTGGTAATGGGGTTTGAACTCTGGGCCTGTGTTTTTGCTCAGCTAACTTGTTGGCTCTGCTAGTGCTCTACAATCGTGAGCCATGCCTCTAGTCTATGTATGTGCTGGTTTTGTTTTTGTGTTTCTTTTGGAGGTGGATGCTCTCAATCTTCTGCCTGCCTATTCTGGCTTTGAACCGATATCCTCAGCTAAGGTTACAGGCCCACTTTGGATATTTATTTATTTATTTTGGCCAGTCCTGAGGTTTGAACTCGGGGCCTGGGCACTGTCTCTGAGCTTCTTTTGCTCAAGGCTAGCATTCTACCACTTAAGCCACAGCACTACTTCTGGCATTTTCTGTGTATGTGTACTGAGGAATGGCACCCAGGGCTTCATGCATGCTAGACAAGCTCTCTATCACTAAGCCACATTCCCAGCCCCACTTTTGACTTTAAATTACTGTTGGCATCCTATTGCTTTCTTGCCTTTGACTAGAAGGGAAGTAGAGGTTGGGGGAGTCATACTGCTTGAAACTGAAGGTCTTAAGCTGGGTGCTGGTGGCTCACGCCTGTAATCCTAACACTCAGACTGAGATCTGAGGATCCCGGTTCAAAGCCAGCCCAGGCAGGAAAATCTGTGAGACTCAACCTCCAATAAACCACCAGAAAACTGGAAGTGGCACTGTGGCTCAAGTGGTAGAGCACTAGCCTTAAGCTAAAGAGGTGAGGGACAGGGCCCAGATGCCAGAGTTCAAGCCCCACAACCGACCCCCCCCCCCAAAACAAACAAACAAAAAAACCAAAAAACTCTGGTTTTCTTGTCTCTTTTTGGTTGGTAATGGGGTTTGAACTCAGGGCCTGGGTGTTGTCCCTAAGCTCTTTTGCTCATTGAGCCATAGATCCACTTCTGGTTTTTGAGTAGTTAATTGGAGGAGATAAGAGTCTCACCAGTTTGAGTCTGGCCTGGTTTCAGACTTAGATCCTTAGATCTCAGCTTCCTGAGTAGTTAGGATTCCAGGCTTGAGCCACTTGTGCCTGATTTAACCCCATATTTGAGGAATATAAACTTGTTAATATTATCTAGTGAATGATTAAGGTAAGTGGTGGAAAGTCAGGTCTTTAAGCCAAAGCTGGCTTTGATGAGCTATTCTGGGTGTTTCTTGGTTATTTCAGTCAGGTTTGAACAATTGAGTTGATTAGCTCTGATTTCTCAATCTGCATAGCCTATGCTTCCAGGTGCTGAAACGTAAATTTTCCTGAGAGTTGTTCTGCTAGAATTTTTATTTGATTTGTTTGGAGTTCCTTTTAGATGTAATCATTAAAACTGAGAAATTGGCTTCTTAGACTTATGAGCATGATGCTGGTGGTTCACCCCTGTAATCCTAGCTACTCATGAGGCTGAGATCTGAGGCCAGAGTTCAAGCCCCATGACTGACCAAAAAAAAAATATTCACAGAATTTACAACATGATACAAGTCATGTATAGAGAGGCCCTGCGTACAGTCTGTGCATGTTTCAGACTTTCCTTCTCACTGATTTGTTTTTCTTGGACTGTTCTAGATTACTGAGAAGACTGTGAAAGCATCAAGCTCTGTTCCTGCCTCTGATGACACCTACCCAGAAATAGAAAAATTCATCCCCTTCAACCCTCTAGGTGGGGCTTGAACATAGGGCCTGGGTAGTGTCCCCGAGTTCGTTTTGCTATAAAGCTAGCACTCTACCATTTTGAGCCACAGCACCACTTCTGATTTTTAATTGGAGATAAGGGTTGCATGGACTTTTCCTGCCTGGGCTGGCTTTGTACTGTAATCCTCAGATCTCAGCCTCCTGAGTAGCTTGGATTATAGGCATGAGCCACTGGTGCCAGGCTGCCTTTACTTTTTTTTTTTTCCCGGTCACTCGTGGGGTTTGAACTCTGGGCCTAGGTGCTGTCCCTCAGCTCTTTAGCTTAAGGCTAGCGCTCTACCACTTGAGCCACAGCACCACTTCCAGCTTTTTCTGCTTATGTGGTGCTGAGGAATCGAACCCAGGGCCTCATGTATACAAGGCAAGCCCTCTATCACTGAGCCACCTTCCCAGCCCCTGCCTGTACTTTTAATAATCAAGTTTTCCAAGCCAGAAAATTGAGTGGCCAGACTGGCGTGGCTTATATTTATGAATTTGACTAATCTAAGAAATAGATCCTTGTTGGATTTTGTGCTGGATCTGGGTGAGTTTTGGTTGAAGCAAATGAAGAAAATCTGGCTGAAAGCAATCTTAGTCCTTTTCTCACTAGCACTCAGCGGTGGCTGTGTCTGCTGGTGTAGCTGGAGTATGGAATCTGAGACCCCGTCCGTGAGCCTTGTTCCCTGCTGGGAGTGGTCCCTGGTTGACTTTCCCATGTGGTATTCCCGTTGATCACGCACTGATGGCTTTGAAATACTGGTTCATTGCATCCGGGTGTTCCGATGGTGCTTTGCCTTTGTGACAGATTTTGAGAGTTTCGACCTGCCTGAAGAACACCAGATTGCACGCCTCCCCCTGAGTGGGGTGCCGCTCATGGTCCTGGACGAGGAGCAGGGACTTGAGACGCTGTTGGAGTTGGGTCCCCCTTCACCGATGAAGATGCCACCTCCGACATGGGAATCTGGTAAGCGCCCCCGGGAGGACGGGGGCAGCTTGGCCCTGTGGGGGACATGTGTGTGCACGCGGGCTGGCGCGAGTCCTCTCTCTCCTTTGACCTACCTACAGGGCAGAGTTTCAGAATAAGTAAAATTTGCCTGTCATCCTAGCTACTCAGGAGGCTGAGATCTGAGGATCGTGGTTCGAGGCCAACCCAAGCACCCTAATTAACCACCAAAAGAAGCCACAAGTGGCACTGTGGCTCCAAGTGGTAGAGCACTAGCCTTGAGCAAGAGCTCAGGGACAGGGACTAGGCCCCAAGTTCAAACCCCATACCTGTCACACACACACACACACACACACAGACAGACTCGCGCACACGCACAAACACAAAACACCCCCCCACAAAACCCTCCTGATTTAGTCCCTAATGCCCTTGGGAAATGAAGTTCTGAAATCTGGTCACTCAGCGTACAGCTTGGTCGGCTGTAAGTTGAAGGTCTGAAATGAACTTGGCAGACCCCTGGGCTGCAGCATTTGACAGGAACTGGTGGTCTGAGGGCACAGAATGTTTTTTTTTCTTTTTTTTGTTGGGTTATGGGGCTTGAACTCTGGACCTGGGTGCTCTGTCCCTGTGCTTTTGAGCTCAAGGTGAGTGTTCTACCACTTGCCACAGCACCACTTCCAGTTTTTTTTTTTCTTCTGGTGGTTAGTTGGAGATAAGAATCTCAGACTTTTTGACCAGGCTGGCTTTGAACCGTGATCCTCAGATCTCAGCCTCCTGAGTAGCTAGGATTACAGTCATGAGCCATCGATGCTCAGCTTAGGATTGGGTATTTTTAAGACTTGTTTCCTGAGGGTCAATTCCTGGAGCCACAGCCACAATTGAAGAGCTCTGAGGGGTTGGGGTAGAAATTGGATGAAGGGGAAAACCCCCCCCTGAATTTTGGATTAATGTCTGTTGCACTTTAGAAATCTAACGAGCACGTCTCCTCTCCTCTCCGTGTCTCCTCTCCTCTCTGTAGACGGGCTGCAATCTCCCTCCAGCATTCTCTCCTGCCTGGATGTCCAGCTGCCTCCTGTGTGCTATGACCTGGATATTTAACGTTCTTACTGCATTATGGTTTGCGTGTGCGTGTTAATAAAGTTTTTTTGTTTAGAAGCGTCTGTATAACACTCAGATGAGAAAACAGTATGAAAACTGCGGTACTTAACAGACCAGAATCTATTCTGACAGTAGAAGGGACTTGTCTGGTTTAAGTTACCTTAAACCCTACAATTTGTTTTCACAGCGCACTTTACAAGCCTTCTGTTTCCTCAGAAAAGAATCGCCTTCAGTGTGCACTTTATTGCCTTTCAATGGCCATTGACGAGTGACAGTTATTAGATCTGTTAATTAGAAGAGCCACTTCCAGCTCATTAAGTATTGCTAGGCATCCTTTATTGCTGGCTCTATTTAGTTTCTAATGACTTTAATACTCAGTACTCAGTAATTAGGATTTGAAAGGCTCTAAATCTTGTGAGAACTCAATCTCTTTGGAATCTTCTATTTGGTTCCCTGAAGATCAGGCAGATACAGATACTCATGGTGGTAGGCCCTCCCACCGCTAGGGGCCGCTGTGGAAACTTTCTCATATTGGCACTGAGAATTGGAGCACTATAGTATTAGAGCTTTGACTTCGCGAAGGGCAGAAGAGCTGAGCCAGCTCATTGCCAAACTGCCAGCTAGTGCCTAGGAGACAGGCCCCCCAGATTTCAAGCCCCCTGGAGGATGGGGTTTGAGGGTGTTTATGTGGTCAGTGTACAGAGTGATCTGCCGTGTGGGTGAGGGCTAAGCAGCAGAGCCAGATAAAGCGCGAGATCTGAATTTTCCTCCCTCTGACGTGCAGAGGCTGCCTGTGGGTGTTTGTGGACAGTGGGGTTGGTGGTCAGTGGGTTGGAGGTAGGCCCGTGGCCTCCAGGTTCCCGGTCAGCACTCAAGGGAATGGCTGCCCAGGGCCCAGGCATGATCTATCCAGCCCACGCTCATGGGCAGTGCTGTGTTGCTATAGCAACCCCTAAAATGAGTAATACAATTAAATGATGCTCTGGAGGGCTTTTAGGTTTTGTTTGGATTACAAATCTGAAGTTGGAATCAAGAGATTGCAGGGCTGGAGGCATGGTTCAAGTGGTAGAGCACCAGCTGTGAGAAGAGTATTAGGCTTTGATGAGCAACGCTCTTGACTGCTTGTTTGCTTCTACCCTGCTGCTTTCTGTCCATTCTTTACCATTGGCCAGCTTGTTTGTTACTGGGACTTGAACTTGGGGCTTTGAGCACTTGGCCTAGCCTGTTCTGTTCCAAACTGGCGCTCTACCGCTTGAGCCAGAGCTTCGCAACCAGCTTTTTGCTGATTAACTGAAAATGAGACTCACAAGGACTTTGCTGCCCAGGATGGCTTTGCACCTCCACCTCAGATCCTAAGCAGTCAGGATTGCGGACGTGAGCCACCAGCATCTGCCTTTAAAGCTCGATTTTGCGCTCAGTCCTCTGCTTTCCAGCTTCTGGCAACGATACCACCCCGCCACGAGGGGGCGCCCCAGCCCTTTTGCCTCTTGGCAGCTGCTCACAGGCTCAACTGGAACCTGTCTCTGAGCCCTCATGGTGGCCACTTGCGGCCTGGCATCTTTAGGATGTGGAAGCTTCTGAGGAAAGTCCTGATCGTATCAAACTCAGGACCCGTTTACTGAGACATCTAAATAAAACTGGGATGGCAGGAGCCACGGCCGAAGCGTTGCCAGCACCGCCTGGTATTTACAGGGCTGTCATTTCTTGTCAGATCTCAGCGAGGTGCTGCCCTCCAATGCAATCTCAGCCATCCACGCCTGCGGGCCTGCAGCATCGGGCTGTGATTGGTCCTGGGAACAGGGCTTGCATGTAGGGCGGGGAAGCATGGGCTTTCTACTGGACGGGGACTCGGCCCAATCACACGCACACACCGCTTTCTGCAGCAGGTATTTTGTGTGTGGTTGGAGTCCCGGATTTGGTCTGGACAGCTGCTCCTGCAGGGCTCCTGCAGGCCAAGTCCTGGTTGGCTGTAGCCTGCTGTGCTGCCAGAGGCCCTGGTTTGTAGCTGCAGTCCAGCCGTAGACTAGCTGGTGGACTAAGGAATCCCATGCGTGGTAGGTCTTGGAATCCATTCTCATCCTGGGAACTGTCTGATGGGAGCAATCTTCCTGTGTTTTGCTTTGTTTGGTTCTGAGCTCAACTCTACTCCATCACTGGCCTGAGGGATTGTCCTGAGCTTTCCCGACATTCCTCTTAACGACCCTCACCTGTGAACCACAGGCATTGGTACTTACCCTTCCCTGCCAAGGACAGGCTAGAAGGAAGCCAGTGTCCATCCCTCCACCAGGCTCCTGAGGCCCGGTGCTGAGTCCCAGCATGTCCACCAGGGGGCGGCAGAGCCTTTCCACAGATCCAGGCTGCAGGCAAGGTGGCTCCCGGGTCCCCTTGGCATTGCAGTGACCTCTGCCAGCGGCCCCTGAGGTCCCCGGGTGGGGTGCTGTGGGGTGAGGGGGCAGCGCGGAGTGCAGAGAGAAGTCACAGCTTGGAGCTGCGTGGTCGAGGCTTTTCCAGGTTTTGTTGCTGGGTTACTTGCGTGCCAGGGAGCCATGGTGGCTTTGCTTTATTCCCATTGGAGTTGTTTCAGAGCTTTTTTTTTTTTGGGGGGGGGGGGTCCGGTCGTGGGGCCTGAACTCTGGGCCTGGGCGCTGTCCCTCAGCTCTTCAGCTCAAGGCTAGCGCTCTACCACTTGAGCCACAGTGCCACTTCCGGCTTTTTCTTTTTGCTTATGTGGTGCTGAGGAATTGAACCCAGGGCCTCAGGCAAGCAAGGCAAGAGCTCTACCAGGGAGCCACCTTCCAAGCCCCTCGGAGCTTCTTGATAGATGAGCTGGGATTAGGTTTTGTGCAGTGGTTTTCTTTTTTTTCATTCGTGGTTCATTGGAGATAAGAGTCTCAGGGACTTTCCTGTCCTGAACCTCGATCCTCAGATCTCAGCCTCCTGATTCTAGTTTTCTTTAAATATACCTACGTGTTTGTGTGCAGGTGTGCGTGCGTGCGTGTGCGTGTGTGTACGTGCATGCGCTCAGGCACATATATTTGTACGTATTTATGTGGAAACTTCATAAATAGGAAGGTTATGTCACTCGATGTAATTAGATACCAACCATAACAAAACAGAATATTCCAGACTTTCCATTACCAATACTGCTGCTCACCCGAGGTCCACAGTCTGTGTTAAAGGGAGTTTAACAAGGGTTACAGCCGTGCACACAGCCTCTTCAAAGTCAGCAGCAGCAATAAAAAGAAATGACTGTTTTCTGTCGGTTATGGGGTTTGAACTCGAGGCCTGAACACTGTCCTTAAGCTTTTGTTGCTCAAAGCTAGAACTCTCCCACTTTGAACCACAGCTCCAGCTCCGGTTTTCAGATGGGTTAGTTGGAGATAAGCATCTCACTCCTGACGTGGGCTGACTTTGAACCTCGATACCCAGATCTCAGACACCTGAGAGAGTAGCTAGGATTACAGGCGTGAGCCACCAGCACCTGCCTATGAAATAATAGAGCCGGCGCTGGTGCTCACGCCTGTCATCCTAGCTACTCAGGAGGCTCAGATCCGAAGATCACAGTTCAAAGCCAGCCCGGGCAGGAAAGTCCTTGAGACTCACGTCCAGTGAACCATCGGAAATGGAGCTATAGCTCAAAGTGGCAGAGCTCTAGCCTTGAGTGAGAATGTTCAGGGACAGCACCCAGGCCCTGAACACAAAAGATGAAGCGAACCCCCAAATCCCCCCATCATTCACCCACATTCTGATTCTGCTTATCCAAATATCCGCTTCCAGCCTGGACTTCCCCCTACTGCCTTGACTTAGTAATTTCTGGAACCTTCTACTTCCACCTCCATCACATGAGACTTGAGAGTTGCATGTAATGAGGGGGAAGTGGGGGGGGGCGAGAAGTAAAACAGTAGGCCGAGCTGTCTTGCGCTCCCCACCCCACAAACTTCGGGGCGATGTGATATTCCTAAGCACGAGTTCTAGTTGGAGCAGCCTTGGGGCTGTGGGCTGGTGCTAAGGTCCTGTGGCGGCTGAGGATGACTTGGCATTGAACTTACAAACGTCTCTCTCCGTCCCAGCAGAGCTGCCGTGGCGGGCTGTGTGTGGGAGGTCTTTGTTGGTTGAGGAGGAGGTAAAAGGAGGAACCCACAGCACGTGACTCTGGCAGAGCTGAAATTAAAAAAAATCCAAGTGAGAAAGCGGATAGAAAAGCAAAGTCATGATTTCAAACCAAAACGCCGCCGGGGGCTGACTGGAGGCAGCAGCCCCGAGAGGCCACGCACCTAACCTACCTTGTCCTGCTGCCAGCCCTCCCTCCCACCCCTGCCTGGGTCCACAGTGTGTCCAGGCCTTTCCGGCCTTTCTTTTCTGTGTGGATCCCGGGGCTTGAACTCAGGGCTTGGAGGCTGTCCTTGAGCCTTTTTTATATCTTCCTTTGTGTGGTTAAATCGGCCTGGCTTCAAACTGGGATCCTCACATCTCAGCCTCCAGAGTAGGCCTTTGCTTTCATATTTATTTTTTTTTCTTTATTGGTCATGGGGCTTGAACTCTGGGCCTGGGCGCTGTCCCTCAGCTCTTCAGCTCAAAGCGAGCGCTCTACCACGTGAGCCACAGCGCCATTTCTGGTTTTCTGAGTGGCTTATTGGAGATCAGAGTCTCATGGACTTTTCTGCCCGGGCTGGCTTTGAACCATGATCCTCACATCTCAGCCTCCTGAGTAGCTAGGATGACAGGCGTGAGCCACTGACACCTACCCTCTTTCTTTTCTTTTCTCCTTTGTACCTGGGCTTAAACTCAGGGCCTTACTCTACCGCTTGAGCCACACCTTCCTTCCACCCTTTTGCTGGTTGCTTGGAGATAAGAGTCCCTCTGATTTGTCTGCCTGGGCTGCCTTTGAACCTTGATTCTCACCTCTCAGCCTCCTGCGTGGCTGGCGTGACAGGCATGAACCACCTGCACTTGGCCAGGAGGTGGCCCTTCCCTTCCAGCTGAAGGGAAGCGGGGACCCTGGGACCATTACCATTCTGACCATGTGCTGCGGAGGGCGGTGTTTTGTTTATTTAAATAGAAGTTCTGTACAGGAGTGGCAAGAAGGCAGTCTGCCAGTGTCTGGAATAAAAATGAAGTTTCCTTCCCGTGCACCCAGGCTGTCTAATTGAATCCCAGAGGCGGCTGCCGGTGCCGGCTTCTCTGTTTATGCTTCTGGAAGAAGCATTCCATGTGTAAATCAGCATATGTGAATATAGGTTTATTTGGGGGAAAAACACCAGCATCGCTCTCCATGTTGTTGTTTTCTTTTTGGAATGGCTTCTGCGGAAGGTTTTGTTTTACACACACAGATTCATTGCTTTCCTTTGCAGAGCAGTCTAGTATTCCACACCACCCCTTCCATGCCAGCCCTGCCCTGGGCGGGGTCCGGTGGCAGGGTTAATGAGCTCTGGGTCCACGGGTGTTTGCGGGGTTCCCCTTATTTTGGGATCACACTGCCATAAGGGGGGCCCTTGCCTAAACTTCTTTGTCTTGCTGGGTGCTGGTGGCTCATGTCTGTCATCCTAGCTACTCAGGAGGCTGAGATCTGAGGATCACAGTTCAAAGCCTGCCTGGCCAGGAAAGTCTGTGAGACTCAATAAACCACTCAGAAAACCAGAAGTGGTGCTGTGGTTCAAGTGGTAGAGCGCTCACCTTGAGCTGAAGAGCTGAGGGACAGCGCCCAGGTCCGGTTCAAGCCCCACAACTGACAACATAAATAATCTCACTGACTGGCTTTGAACTGCGATCCTCAGATCTCAGCCTCCTGAGTGGCTGGGATGACAGGCTTGAGCCACCGGCACCTGGCTACAATGCCTCTTGATTTTCCCACGTCTCCCGTCCCCTCTCCCACCCCTTGAAGCTTTCATTTTCTCCGAGGCCTGTGAGCCTCAGCGACAGCGCATTCTGCCTGCCACGCAAAGCTTTAATTCAGCTCAGAAAAGCAAACCAATTAGGGCTCCTTACATTGCAACTTATAGGAGCTAGAACGTAATCGGCTTAAATAACAGATCCATCCATGGCTGCCTGCAACTGCTGGGTTCAGCAGGGACTTCAGGTCAGGCTGGATCCAGGACTTCCAGGAACGTCACCAGAGCTCGCTTTGGTATAGGCCTCACTTTCTCCTACAAGGGGCTCCGTGAACAGCTCCGGATTCCCCGGTGGCTGCCCAATGGCTCGAGTCACCTTAGTCCCCCCCTCCCCCTCCACAAACACCACCCCATGGGGGGACACAGAGGGGCTCTTGGAGGGCATTTCCCAAGCCTCAGGATGGCTGCCGAGCCCGGCCACACCCAGGTCCTCATCGCCCTCCCTCCTGGAAGAAGCATCAGTCACAAGAACCCAGCACGCCGATCCGATCCGTGCCTCCCTTGGGGAATAAGAGCAAGGTCAAGTTCACGCAGAGCGGGCTAGGAAGGGGGCTGGGTGATCCACGGCCAGCACGTGACCGGGACCTTCTAGAAACAATCAGCCACTCATCCAGGGGGGCTGAGCGCCGCCCAACGCTCCGAGAACTCATAAAAGCCCACTGAGGCACCAAAGTCCACAGCTGGAGAGCAGAGGCGGGAGGAGATGGAGTCGGAGCCCCCCCCCCCCCCAGCAATGGCAGACCCCGGTCAGGACCCACGCGAGGTTTAACCACCCAGCATCCACCCCCGGGGGCCCTCCGCCAGGCCCTGTCCCGTGAGATGCTTTGTGAAGCGCTCTCCACTCTCCACGTTGCTCTAGATCCTTCCATCCCGCTGAGGGCGTTGGGCTGTTTCCAGCGGACGGAGGAAGAGGCCGCGCGATCGTTTTGTGTAGATGACTGTCCACTGCGCTGGGCTTTGATGAGCAGCGCGGCCTGTGAGCCGCTGCCGGCTCTCCTCCCTGGCCGCGTGTGTGTGTGTGTGTGTGTGTGTGTGTGTGTGTGTGTGTGTGTGTGTGGTGGGGTGCGGTGGGGGGTGGAGTGGGGGGGTTGGGGTGGGTTTCGTGGCCTGGAGGCAGCAGACATCTCCCCTCCCTCCCTGCCTTTCTCTCTCAACCTGCACGCTCGCCCTTCGGAAATGCGCAGTACGGTTGGTCATATGATCTTGTAACGTGGGAATCAGATGAGGAAGATTCTGCTGAGCTGCGTAGCTCCTGTATGCGAAGCTACGCTTTAGAGCTTGTTGGTGTGTTGCCTGTATTTTTTTCCTTCCTCCCTTCCTCCCTCCCTTTCCTCCCTCCCTTCCTTCCTTCCTTTCTTCCCTCCCTTCCTTCCTTCCTTCCTTGCTTCCCTCCCTCCCTCCCACCCTCCCTTCCTTCCTGCCTGCCTGCCTTCCTTCCTTCCCTCCCTCCTTTCCTCCCTCCCTTCCTTCCCTTCTTCCCTTCCTTCCTTTTTCCCTCCCTCCCTTTCCTTCCTCCCTTCCTTCCTTCCTTGCTTCCCTCCCTCCCTCCCACCCTCCCTTCCTTCCTTCCTTCCTTCCCTCCCTTCCTTCCCTTCTTCCCTTCCTTTTTCCCTCTCTCCCTTTCCTTCCTCCCTTCCTTCCTTCTTTCTTTCTTTCTTTCCTTCCTTCCCTCCATCCCTCTCTCTTCCTGCTTCCCTCCTTCCTTTCCTTCCTTCCTTCCTTCTATGCTGGGTCTTGAACTTAGGGCGTTGGGTCTCATTCAGTTTTTTTCCCCTCATGGCTGGTGCTCTTACCACTTGAACCATGACTCCTGCCTGCCTTTTTTGAAGGTTAATTGGAGATAGAGTCTCCTGGGCTGGCTTTGAACCATGATCCTTAGCTCTCAGCTTCCTGAGTAGCCAGGACTACATGCTGGACCCATTTCTACTTTTTTTTGTGCATGTGTGTGTGTGTCAGTCATGGGGCTTGAACTCTGGGCCTGGGTGCTGTCCCTGAGTTCTTCAGCTCAAGGCGAGCACTCTACCACTTGAGCCACAGCGCCACTCTGGTTTTCTGGTGGTTTATTGGAGATAAGAGTCTTGTGGATTTTCCTGCCCAGCCTGGCTTTGAACTGCGATCCTCAGATCTCAGCCTCCAGAGTGGCTAGGATGACAGGCGTGAGCCACCGGCGCTCAGCTAATCTGTTCTTTCGTAAGCCTGCTCTGGGCCCTATTCTGTGCTAGGTCTTTTCTGACTTTTAAAATGAAGTTAACCTAGTGTGCAGCTGTCAGGTGGGACGGTTCCTGACTCTATTACAAGAGGAGCTTGGAGAAGTTGTTAGTTTTTCTCAGTTGATTCCGTGTGTTGGTGAGACCAGCTGTGCACGGGCCAATGAGAAGTCAGGAACTAAGCTGAGTGCTGGGCTCACATTTGTAATCCCTGCTGCTTAGGAGGAGTGAGTTTCTAGGTCAGCCTGGACAAAAACGTTTGTGAGACCCCTCCCCCCGCAACCTGCCCCGTCTCAACAGGAAGAATGCGTGTAGTGGTATGTGACTGTCATTAGAGCTACTGCAGGGAATGTGAATAGGAGGATCGTGGTCCTAGCTGGTTTGGGTAAAAAGGAAGATCCTACCTCAAAAACAACAACAAAAGCCACTGTGAGGGTATCTGTGCTGGGAGGAATGCAGGGAGATCCATGAAGATTGATAAGATGATTGATGATCGATGAATAATGGATTATTGATGGTAGGTGGATGATAATGGATGATGGCTTATTACTGATGATGGATTGTTGATGGTGATGATTGACGGTGGATAATGGGTTATTGGTGATTGATTTGTAATTGATGACTGATGGATGATGGATGGTTGATAATGGATGATCGCTTATTGATGATGGATTGTTGATGGTTTATGATTGATGATGGATGATGGGTTATTGGTGATGGATTTGTGAGTGATGGATGATGGATGGTTGATAATGGATGATGGTTTATTGATGATGGATGATGGATTATTGGTGATTGATTTGTAATTGATGGATGATAGATGGTTGATAATGGATGATGGCTTATTGATGATGGATGATGGGTTATTGGTGATTGATTTGTGATTGATGGATGATGGATCGATATGGTTACACTTCGTATGTGTAGGCACAGTTAATTTTCCCTTAGATCTACAGAGACAAGTGAGCTTGCTGCCACACCTGGGCCCCAGATGAACTACAAACAGAGACTTAGCATCAGCTTAAACCTCACCCCAGCCCGGGCTGCTGGGTGGGGGTTTGCTCAGCTACTGACAGGCTGTGAGCACACGCGCAGTCAGGAGACGCGGGGGTGTGTGCAGAGCTGTCTGCGGGACAGATCATCGCTGCCCAGGGGCCCGGGCAGCTGGTAGAGACGGCCCCATCCTTCCGGGGTGCAGTGGAGGGCCATCTTTCCGGTGATTCTTTCACACTTCTGAGCCCATGCTGCGGCATTTCATGTGAGCGGTTGGCGAGACTCTCAAGGTCCCTGTGTGATGTCAACTATGGAGCTAAGCCAGGCCTGAAACCAGAAGCAGGGGCTCTGGGTGCTCTGTGTGTGTGTGTGTGTGTGTGTGTGTGTGTGTGTGTGTGTGTGTGTGTGTGTGTGTATGTGTGGTGCTTTCCAGGGCTCACTGAGAAAACAGTGACTGATCCCCCAAATTCCACAAGGCAACCACGAAACCCAAACTGAGAAATGAGCCAGAGGCCGGCTGGTGGCTCACGCCTGTCATCCTAGCTACTCAGGAGGCTGAGATCTGAGGATAGAGGTTCAAAGCCAGCCCGGGCAGGAAAGTCCATGAGACTCTTATCTCCAATGAACCACTAGAAAACCAGAAGTGGCGCTGTGGCTCAAGTGGTAGAGCGCTGGCCTTGAGCTGAAGAGCTGAGGGACAGCGTCCAGGCCCAGAGTTCAAGCCCCATGACCGACAAAAAAGAAAAAAACAAAGCACAGCAGGCAGCATAGAACTACAAAAATCCTGACTCACACAGCCATACCCAAGGAGCCCCAGAACTGGAACAGCATCGTGAACCTGCCGGCAGAAGCCAGCCAGGCCTCCCATCCTGTTTCTCTTATTCCCGTCCTCCCTGCTTATGGATCTAAGGGATGAGATTTGTTCAAACAGGAGAGGTACTCACGGGCACTAGGACACTCTGGGCCTTTTTATTTTTTTGTCAGTCCTGGGGCTTGAACTCTGGGCCTGGGCGCTGTCCCTCAGCTCTTCAGCTTAAGGCAAGCTCTCTACCACTTGAGCCACAGTGGCACTTCCGGTATTCTGGTGGTTCATTGGAGATAAGAGTCTCATGGACTTTCCTGTCTGCAATTCTCAGATCCCAGCCTCCAGAGTAGCTAGGATAACAGGGTGAACCTCCAGCGCCCAGCACTCTGGGCCTTTCACAAATGCTCTACTGTTAGGTCACCTGCTCTAAGGATTACCCATCTTCCCTTCTGTCCAGTGTTTTAGCAAGTATTGGGCAGCCTCGTAGAGGACTCGGGAGCAAAGGTGTGCAACCTGGACCCTTGAAGGGACATTAGAGATTTGGGGACAGAAAAATCATTCCAATCCCTGGCTCTGAGAACCTGTAGCAATGTGATCACGGACAAGGATTTCTGTTTTTCTTTTCACTGGCCCAGGGGGCTTGAACTCAGGGCCTGGACACTGCCCCTGAGCTTTTCTGTTCAAGACTGACACTCTACCACTTGAGCCGCAGTTCCACTTCTGTTTTTTGTTTTTGTTTTTCTCTTTTTTTAAGCCAAAGCTAAGAACCAAACGCAGGGTCTTGCACTTGCCAGGCAAGTGCTTTTCCACTGAGCTAAACCCCTAAACCCTCTGCTTCTGGCTTGTCTGCTGGTTAATTGGAAATAAGAGTCTCATAGATTTTTCCCGCCTGGGCTGTCCTTGAACCATGATCCTGGGGTCTTAGCTCGGATTAAAGGTGTGGACCACCAGTGGCTGGGCTTAGTTCGGCTCTTGAGCTGATCCAGGCTGACGGTTTTGCAGCAATGAAGTGGGGCTTTCTGTCTGATGTGCAACCTGCCAAAAGCCTGCACACATGTTATTTATTTATTTTCGGTTCACGTTACGTTGAGGTTTTGTGTCAGCCTAGTTCTGCTTGAAAAACCAACCAGGCTCATTGGCCAGCCAATAACGGCTCCGGGATTTCCCCATGGGGCTTGGGGAAAGTACGCACAGGAAGCCTGCACCAGCAGGGGTCCCCCCCACCCTACAACCAGTGCTACTCGGAGGAGGCCATACATCCTGCAGAGAACTCTCTAGAACACAAGGCTGGAGCAACTTGGGGGGGGGGGGGTTCCCTGCCCAGTCCCTGAAAAGAGCATCCTGGGTCCCGCTGAGTGGATCTGCACCCGGCCAGCTTCAGGACAGAATTTGAGGCTCCCCTACCCCCCCCCCCCCTTAGTCCCCTTCTCCCCCAAGAGATGCTGACACTGCCAGAGCTAGAACCTTCCATTGTGGCCCAGCCTCTTCCTTCCTTGCAGGAGGGAATTGAGAAGGGACTTTCCACACAGCTTTCTGGTGGGGAGGGATTCAAGGCGTATGCAAAGCAGCCCGCGCGAGCCCTGTCAGTCCCAGACGGCAAGGGGCCTCTTCCCCAGAAAGATGCTGGACCTTCCACACCACCTGCCTCTCTGCATGGCGGCCAGGGCCCACGGCAGTGGTAAAACCCGGGCTGGAGGGGGCTGGAGGAGCCGGGGGAGGTAGAGAAAGGGAAAAGGGATGACCTAAAATGAAAAGGAATTCCAGAACTCGTTGGAACCGGGGGCGGCGGGAGCAGATTTGTACGAGTGAGGCTGAGCTGGCTTTTGTACCGTGGATTGTCATAGAGAGCTGTGGTTGAAGATGCGAGTGGGGCGGTTAAGGCATCCTGAGTGACAGCCGGGGAGAGCAGGTGAGCCCTCTGCCTCAGTCTACAACCAAAAAACTGTCAGTGGATGACGGGCGGCGGCGGCGCACGCCTGTCCTCCTAGTGACTCAGGAGGCTGAGATCTGAGGATGGGGCGGGAAAGTCCAGGAGGCTCAAATCACCACTAAAACTACCAGAAAAGCTGGAAGTGGCGCTGTGGCTCCAGTGCTCAAGGCTGCTAGCCTTGAACAAAAGAAGCTCAGGGACAGGGCCAAGGTCCTGAGTTCAAACCCCAGGACCGGCATGTGCATGCATGTGCACGCACACACGTGCGCACACACACATACACACACACACACGTGCGCGCACACACACACACACACACACACACACACACAGAGTCAGCAGCTTTAGTTAAGACCTGCATCCGTTTCTACAAGGAAAATCTTTTTTCACCTTCTCTTCTTTTCGGAGTGGATGGGGTGGTGTTGGGCAGTGGTTTAGAACTTGGATGGAACATAAAATCACACGCGTTAGGGCCTGGGCTTGTGGATGATGAACTTTGTGGTGTACTCAGTTGTGAAAATAGGATGAAAATATTGTGCAATAAATCTGGTGTACTTCACAGGGCGTGGGGCTGAGGAATTTGTGGTTGTTAGTTTTTGTTGTGTGGTAATTCTAATCTCGTTCTGTCTTTGGATATCGTACTATTTTTTATTTTTATTTGTTTCCTATTTGTGCCAGTCCTGGGGCTTGAACTCAGGGCCTGGGCACTGTCCCTGAGCTTCTTTTGCTCAAGGCTAGCACTCTACCACTTGAGCCACAGTGCCACTTTTAGCTTTTTCTGTGTATGTGGTGCTGAGGACTCGAACCCAGGGCTTCATGCAAGCGAGGCAAGCACTCTACCACTGAGCCACCTCCCCAGCCCCTATTTTTTATTTTACATATATATATTTTCGACCTACTGAATTTATGTATTAATTGGCAATAGTGTAGCTTTTTTCATTTTTTAATTTATTTTGTGTGTGTGCCGGTATCGGGGCCTGAATTCAAGGACTCACTCTCTTGCTTGGCTTTTTGTACTCAAGGCTGGTGCTCTACCACTTGATCCACAGCGCCACTTGTAGTTTTTTTTTTTGGTGGTCTTACAGGCTTTCCTGCCTGGGCTGGGCTTTGAACTTGGATCCTCCGATCTCAGCCCCTTGAGTAGCTAGGATGACAGGTGTGAGCCATCGAGCTCTAGCCTGGCGTGTGAGTGGTTTTGGGGCAGGATGGTCTTGCTGTAACAGCTGTGGTGCTGCACAAAGCAATTGTGGGCCAGGATGAGCCGAGGCTGGAGGAGGGCGGAAGCTTTCACGCAGGGGAGATTTGCTTGCCTTGCTGCATGGGATCGTGGGGTCCAGTCTGCACTGGAGCATGTTGGGAGGTGGGGGGTGGGAGGTGATGGAGCGGACAGGGCAGTACACTTGGATTGTGTGGAGTTCCCATCCCGCATGCCTAGCTCAGGCCCCCCTGGCCAGTGCCCTTCCTCCACGTGGAAGGAGAGGGGAAGCAGGGAAGCAGACGGGCCGCAGCGTGAGCAGAAAATGCCTGCAGGCTTGGCCGAGGGCGCTGGGCCCAGAGAGCATGGAGCTGGTGCTGGGCAGGTGGAACCAAGGAAGGGCTGTGAGCTAGGGCAGAGATGAAGTAGGTGCTGCTGGAATCTCCGTAGACATTTTTGGTTTTGGTGGTCCTGGGATTTGAACTCAGGGCCCGGTACTCGCTGTACCACTTGACTTATTCCCCCCTCCCGGAGCTCAGTCCTGGGGTTTGAACTCAGGGCCTGGGTGCTGTCCCTGGTTTAGTTTCTTTTCTTTGGCTCAAAGCTAGCACTGCACCACTTGAGCCACAGCTCCACTTCTGGTTTTTTTTTTTTTTGTACTCTATTGGAGATAAGAGTCACACAGACTTTCCTGCCAGGGCTGGCTTCGAACCCTGATCCTCAGATCTCAGCCTCCTAGGATGACAGATGTGAGTCTCTGGTGCTTGACTCTTTTTTGCTTTACTTTTTGTTGTTGTTTAATATAGGGTTTTCTCTTGTTTTTCTAGGCTGGCCTGGACATCTGTATACCTGCTGCAGGGCTATGACAAGTATATGCCGCTACACCCAGCTTTTTGTTTGTTGAGAAGGGGGAATCTTGCTAACTTTTTGCCCTGCTGGCCTTGAACCACGATCTCTGCCTCCCAAGGAGCTGCGTTGACAGCCTCGGAAAATAATATTGTGTCCTGTGGTTTTTGGAAACAGGGTTTCTCTATGTAGTCCAGGCTGGCCTTGAACTCACGGCTTCCTGCTTCCAAGTGCTGGGCTTACAGATGTGGACCGCCACACCCGGCTTCAATTCACTTTGCTTATGAGTACAAGAGTCAACATTTTCTTTTTTTTTTTTTTCTCTGTTCTTTTGGGTGCTAGGGATCAGATATACGGCCCACGTAGTAAAGGATGATGAATTGAACACTGTAAGTTGGTGAATTGGGTGGTGGGTGAGTTCTAGTTCAAAAACTCATTATATAAGCACACATTAGATGTGATAAACACGGTCTATATAATCAGATAATATTTATATATTATATATGATTATATGCGTGTTATATAGTATATGTAATGTTATATAACACGATGATCGTGAGCTCTGCCCTTGCAGAAAATAATAATCCAGGAAAGATGCTGTTAACCAGGGAATTTTAGGAGAGGGTCTAGCAGTTACAGGTGACAGCAGGATGAAGGCGAAGAGCCGTGTGTAGGGGATAAAGAGATTTCTGCCTGGATAGAATCAATGGGTATAATAGAGAATACCCGCCCCCCCCAACTTCTCTCGATGAAGCAGTGCAGGTACAGCAGCGCTGGGCCCGGAAGGGGCCGGGCCGGTGTGCTGCACTTCTGGTCTACATCTCGTCCTCCGGTGAGCAGGGGTGGAGGGCATAGACAGCTGGACCACTCGGAAGTGAAGTCTTAGTGCCGGGTGAGCGAGTGTCCGAGACCGCATGCGGGGTTCTATTCATGCGGGAGCCGAGGCCGCATCTCGGGCAGGTGGCAGACAGACTCTGAGGAGTGACAGGGAAGGGAAGGACCTCAGGGCAGATGGAGTTTTCCAGACCAGGGAGCTGGGCTGTGAGGAAACCTTTCATGCGGAATGTTGCTGCTGCTGCTGCTGCTGCTGCTGATGATGATGAATTTTTTTTTTTTTGTCAGTTGTGGGGTTTGAACTCTGGGCCTGGGCACTGTCCCTCAGCTCTTCAGCTCAAGGCTGGTGCTCTACCACTTGAGCCACAGTGCCACTAACGGTTTTCTGGTGGTTCATTGGAGATAAGAGTCTCACGAACTTTTCCTACCTGGGCTGGCTTTGAACCATGATCCTCAGATCTCAGCCTCCTGAGTAGCTAGGATGACAGGCGTGAGCCACTGGTGCTCAGCTTGTATTTTTTTTTTTTTTTAACTCGAGGCTGGTTCCCTACCCACTTGAGCCACACCTCTCCTTCCAACTTTTTGCTGCTTAACTGGAGATAAGAGTCTCACAGATTTTTCTGCCCACACTGTCTTTACATTCCAGTGCCTTAGATCTCAGCCTGTTCTCAGTAGCTAGGATTGTAGGATTTTTTTTTTCTTTTGCCCTTTTTCTTTTGAAACAGGGTATGCTTAAGCTATGTAGTCCAAACTGACCTGGAACTCCAGGCCCCCTTGCCTGGGTGTCTGCATGCAGGGATTACAGGTGTGTGCCACACCAGTGGTAGTGAGTATGCAGACCGGGTGTCTCTTTTCCAGGGGAATGCAGCTGCTCTGGATTTTTTTGTCTGGTTTTGTTTTTTAACCTGCTTCTTATTTGTTTGTTTTTCCTCTTCCATGTCGCCGAAGGCCGGGCCGGCCTGGACCGTGAGGAGGGGACTCTAGGAGCCTGTGTGTGTTTGTATCCCCAGCTTTGAGAACTGAATTCCATGGGTCGTGTCAACGTCAGACGCGTGCAGTTCAGTTCTTCAGCTGGGATATCTCAGACGTCGCAGCCCGGGGGACGCGGGCTCTGCTGGTGGAGCTGGCAGGTGAGATGCTTGGAAGACACAGACAGGAGGACCCGGGGACGTGCGTTCCCGGGGGGGCTCCATTCTATGCCCAGTGGGTGTGTGGGGGCCTCCCCCCCACAACGCAAACTATTTCAGCAAGCCACTAGCCGCCGGCGCCGCCTCTCTCGTTTGCATTTATTGATTGCCAGTGGTAAGTCAGAGCCGGAACTAAGTGCGGTCCATGCTGTTCTCGGAGACTCCTGGGGACAATCGCTTTAATGACGGCTGAGACACGCAGCACTGTCTCGCAGGGAGCGGACCAGATGGAAAGAAGAGTGTGTACAACTCTAGGCTTTCGCGTGGACTGCCAAGGTATTTTCTTGCTGTTGTAAAGGTGATGCACAGAGCGTTACAGTTACATGAGTCAAGGAAAGAGTACATTTCCTTTTGGACAATCTCACCTCTTCCCTCGTTCTCTCCCAGTTTTTTCCCCCCTCCCATCTCCACCCACAAGTTGTATGGTTCATTTCCAACGTAATGCCTAGTGAGCTCGCTGATTGCTTTTTTTTTTTTTTTATTGTAAAGCTACTATACAGAGGGTTACAGTTACATGAGTGAGGTAATGAGTACACTTCCTCTTGAACATTGTTACCCCCTCCATTGTTTTCCCCCTACCATCCCCTCCCTCCCTCCCTTCCCCGAGGTTCTTTTTTTTTTTTTGATTGTGATTAAATGATTACATAATTTCAAAGTCACAAGTTCATTCTAACTTCCCTGGAGCAAATTGTCTACCACAGTCTGTAATATATAACAGTGTTCACATGTTATGTACTATATTTGTGATCAGCAGCATGAGGATATTTAGTAGTGGTTCAACCAGATGAGCGGGAGTTCTTTGTTTCTTAAGTCCTGTTAGTTTTGTCGTATCACCTAACCTTTTGGATTTAGCATCCACTTATGAGGGAGACCATGTACCATTTGTCTCTTCGTTCTTGGCTTACCTCGCTCAACATGATTCCTTCTAGCTCCATCCATTTCCCTGCAAATGCCATTATTTTGTCATTTCTAATGGCTGCATAATATTCCATTGTGTATAGATACCACAATTTTTGGATCCATTCATCTGTGGTGGGGCACCTAGGTTGTTTCCATATCCTAGCTATTGTGAACAGTGCTGCAATAAACATGGAGGTGCACGTGTCCTTGTATATTGGTTCCTGTTGTTCAGGGTAGATGCCTAGAAGTGGTATGACTGGGTCGTAAGGGAGGTCAATCTTTAGCTTTCTAAGGACCCTCCAGACTGCTTTCCAAAGTGGTTGTATAAGTGTACATTCCCACCAGCAGTGTAATAGGGTTCCTCTTTCTCCACATCCCCTCCAGCATTTGTCCTTGGCTGATTTGTGGATGTGGGACATTCTGACTGGGGTAAGGTGGTATCTCAGGGTTGTCTTTATTTGCATTTCCTTCACCACCTCGCTGATTGCTTTTTAAGATGCATGGTTTCGAAATAAAGATCAACAAAAGCTGGGTGCCAGCAGCTCACGCCTGTAATCCCAGACACTCCGGAGATCTAAGGATGTAAGGATGGAGGTTTGAAGGCTGCCCAGGCAAGAAAAAAAAAAGCTTATCTCTAATTAACCATCAAAAGGTTGGAGGAGGGGCTGGGGAGGTGGCTCAGTGGTAGAGCGCTTGCCTTGCATGCTCGAGGCCCTGGGTTCGATTCCTCAGCACCACATAAGAAAAAAGAAAAAAAGCCGGAAGTGGCGCTGTGGCTCAAGTGGTAGAGCGCTAGCCTTGAGCTGAAGTGCTGAGGGACAGCGCCCAGGCCCAGAGTTCAGGCCCCACGCTCTGACCCCACCCCCCAAAAAAGGTTGGAGGGGCTGTGGTTGAAGTGGTAGAGCGCCAGCCTTGAGAAGGAAAAGCTAAAGGACAGTGCCCAGGCCCTGAGTTCAAGACCCAGGACCAGCACACACACACACACACACACACACACACACCCCATGGATTTTGCCACCCTACCTCATCTCTCCCAGAGAGAAGGATACAGAAGGTTTTGTAGCTCTACGTGCATTATCTCTTCTGAAAATGAGCAAGCTTTGGTTTTGGCGGTGCGGGGACTTGAACTCAGGGCCTCATGCTTGGCATGCTGGCATGCTACCACATGAGCCATATCTCCAGCCCAGTATGCAAAGGTTTTGAAGGCCTTGTATAGACATGGTCAACTGAAAGAGGGTCAAGTCCTTCCAGTAGGGTCTCCATGTGGGGGCCTGTGCTTTCGCTGGGGACCCTCCTGGGGTGAAGATCTTCTCCCCCCCGCCCCATGCAGCTAGGATCATGCGTGGGAACCACCGCATCCTGGAGATGGAGTCTCACAAACTTTTGCTCAGGCTGACCTTGAACTGCAGTTCTCTCCATGTTCATCTCTGGAGTCACTGGGATTACAGGTATGAGTCCCTCTACCCATCGGGAAAGCTACATCTTAAAACACCCAACGCAGTGCTGCCTGGTTTCAAGTCCTCTCAGATCTACTGAACTTAATCCTTGTCAAACGCCACCTTCGCTGCTGAACGAGGCCGTAGATTACCACAACTAAAAGCCAGCCGCCCGCTTCCTTCCGAACTCACAGATTCGAAAACCCAGTGGACCAGGGCTGTGGGTCTTTAGGACCGTAGATTTTCATCAGTGGATTTCAGTGATCTTTATACAGTCCAGCCCACAGGGGTGTGTGTGTGTGTGTGTGAAATGAGGATCACTGACAGGAGAAAGAATGAAGCAATTCAGGAGTTCTTGAGCTGACAATTCCACAATCAAATTGTCTATCAACCTGGGTGAAAACCGACATGCTTCATGGCGTACGTGAGGCTGGGGCGGGGTGGGGGGTGGGGTTCGCTGGGGGAGATGGGGGAACATGTTTCCTCATCAAGTTACAGCAAAGTGGGGACAGGGCTGTGGACTGTGGGCTTTTCCTTCTCTCTCTCCTTATTCATGGACCCCCAGTATTGTTTGGTAAGCTAGGTGACCCAAGGGTTGGGTGTTCCCTAGACCCCAGAGCAAATCACTTGTTCCCCACAGACTGACAGCTGGTGATTGGATCAGCAAGTGTAGGGGCGTGGGGCGTGGGGCTGACTCACAGCGTGGAAGTGTTTGCTGCAGGGGTTTCCTGCTGGCTGCCAGGGCCTCAGGCCTAGAATTCCAGCTGCTTCAGGAGGCTGAGATCTGAAGGATCCCAGGTTGAAGCCAGCCCAGGCCTCAAATGGAGACCCCAACCAGCAAAAAGCCAGGATGGAGGCATGGCTCAAGTGGTAGAGCACCAGTTGAGCAAGCAAGTTGAGTAAGCTCAAGTTCCTTCCTTCCTTCCTTCCTTCCTTCTTTGTCTTTGTGCCAGTATTGGGAGGTTGAACTCAGGGTTCAAGGTTGGTGCTCTACCACTTGAGCCACACCTCCACTTCTGGCTTGCTGGTGGCTAATGGAGATAAGATTCTCACAGATTTTTCTTGTCTGGGCTGGCTTTGCACCTCGATCCTCAGATCTCAGCCTGTCCTGGATGGGCGAGGTGTCTCAGTTTCTTTTCTTTCTGGGCCTCGATTCCCCCGGGGGTCTGCTCCCAGGGTAAGGGAACACAGGGGAAAGGCGGTTTCCTGGGGTGTGCCCACCAGCTCCCCCGCTTCCCCCTGTCTCCCTCCTTCTCTTTCCCTCATGGCTTCCTGCCTGGGGCAGGAGCAGCCCGAGCCCGGCTCTGGAGCCCTGTTATTTAAGATTCACCCATCACCATGGCAACTGGCATCCGCTCCATTTCAGCAGAGATACGGGCGGCCGCGAAAGGGAAAGTTTAATAAGATTTTTGAAGAAGAAGAAAGGAAAAAGAGACGAACCTTACCGACAGCGTCCATCTTCCGGGGAAAAGAGAAACATCCCGTGGTGGTGGCGTTATCTGTGTCATTCATGTCACGCTCATGGAGGGTCACCGTTGCCTTGCTGGGAGAGACTTTAAAGGTGATGTGTGTGTGTGTATGTGTGTGTGTGTGTGTGTGTGTGTGTGAGTGTGCATGCATACACCCCAGTCCTGGGCTTGAACTTATGTCCTGGGCGCTGTCCCTGAGCTTTTTGGCTCAAGGCCAGTGCTTTACCACTTGAGCCACAGCGCCACTGTGAGCTTTTTGGGGGTTCACTGGAGACAGATTCTCACAGACTTTGCTGCCTAGGCTGGCTTCAAGCTGTGATCCTCAGGTCTCAGCCTCCTGAGTAGCTAGGATGACAGGCGGGAGCCACCAGCGCCCGGCCATGGTGGCATTGTGGATTGTGTGTTTAGGGTGTGTGCCCCAACATTCTGAGTGTGAGTCCCCTAAACCTGAGACTCGGTTCTCTTATGAGAGAGAAAAAGGCTTCTTCCTGCTTCTCTCCCTTTCCATCCACCGTGACACCCCAAAACCGCACTTTCCACATGAGCCACTCCAAGATCCTTCCTTTACAAGGGGGGTACGGGGGGGGGCTAGTGTCCCCCATGCCCCCTCCCAACCTGCTTGTCCCTCGGGAAGACTGACCAACCAGAGGGCCCTGCCCACCTCTGAGCATTTGGGGGTGATTTTCAGGGAGCCTGCCTCTGCCCCCTGAAGTCTCTGTGCCTTTCCTGTCCAGAGGGATCTGAAGATTCATCTAGAAAATTCTCCCTTCCACGTGCAGGGGCTCAGCCTTCCCTGCTGCGGTCGCTCTGTTTATCTTTAAGCGAATGAAGTCCCGCCACGCACGCCCACTGGTGATCTCATCCCTACGCTCACGCCAATGGGTTTTCACGGCGGGGGTGGGGTGGGGCGGGACTCTGAATTGGTTGGGGACACTTTGGGATCATGCCATCTCCTTCCTGCCCTGGAAGTCCCCCAAGACTCCTTATTGCCACGAACACCCACCTCAGCCATATGTGATCTGTTTTTCACCTGTGGATCTTTGGTGCTGGGCTTCAGATTTCTTCCCAACTATGACAAACATAGGTGTGTGTGTGTGTGTGTGTGTGTGTGTGTGTGTGTGTATGTGTGTGTGTATTTTGAGAGTGATGTTGAATTTTTTTTCCTGTTCATCACCATCGGGTTTGCTTTTACAGAGAGAGAGAGAGAGAGAGAGAGAGAGAGAGAGAGAGAGATGCAAATGGCTTTTTATCCTTCCTGAAGTTCATGCATCTTTGCATCTCCTTCATTTGTGGGCTGCAGGAGATGCGGCCGCAATTAGAATCGCGGCCAGTAGAGGGCAGCCGTGCCACGGCCAAGGCCAAAGGGATTGGAGCCAAGCAAGTTTGCAGGCCAAGCTGGTACAACAGGCCGGGGTTTGAACCCGCCACGTCCCGGGAGGCTCCCTTCAAACACGCCTGCTCTGCTTTACCTTGCCCATGGCATGGTGCCCGGTGTCCCTGTGCCGGCCAGTGTCTGAGCAGAAAATGTAAAAAGGCTTTGTTTTTGGGTTTTGCCTATAACCAAGCAGTAGGGCTGGGTTAGAGCAAACCTTCTGGAAGTCTCCGGAATGTGTTTGGTCGTCTTCAGCCTATGTTCCTCACGTGTTGCTGTGCGACCTGGCTTAGGAAAAGCAACTCCTCTGGGCTCAGCTTGGGCCCCCGGGGCGTCTGCATGGAAGGGCTGGGTGAGGCCTGTGGAGTCCACGGGGGAGGTTGGTGAGGGGAGGCCCAAGTCCCCCCGAAACGCAGTAAATCCCCCTTTTCCTGGAGCCCAGCACCCCACTGAAGCCCCCGCAGAGTCTGGACATGGCGCTGCTTGGCGTGGGGGTAGGGAGGAGGATCTAGAAGGTTCTTTTTGCTTCCCTTCTTCCTTTTCTCTCTTCTTCTTTCCTCCTCCTTCTCTTCCTCCTCCTCCTCCTCCTCCCCCCCTTATTTCCTTCTCCTTTTGTTGGTTGTGGGGCTTGAACTCAGGGCCCGAGTGCTGTCCCTCAGCTCTTTCGCTCAAGGCTAGTGCTCCACCATTTTGAGCTACAGGTCTGCTTCTGGTTTTCTGCTGCTTCATTGGAAATCTGAATCTCATGGACTTTCCTGCCTGGGCTGGCTTTGGACTGTGATCCTCAGATCTCAGCCTCCTGAGTAGCGAGGATGACAGGCATGAGCCACCGGTGCCTCTCTTCTTCTTTCTTCTTCTTCTCCTCCTTCTCCTCATTCCCTTTCTCTCTCTCTCCTTCCTCTTTTCCTTCCTTCCCTCCCTCCCTCTCTCCCTCTCCCCTCCCTCCCTCCCTCCCTCCTTCCTTCCTTCCCTTTCCTTCCCTCCCTCTCTTCCTTCCTCCCTCCTTCCCTTCTTTCCTTCCCTCTCCTCCCTCCCTCCCTGCCTCCCTCTATCCCTCCCTCCCTCCTTCCTTCCTTCCTTCCTTCCTTCCTTCCTTCCTTCCTTCCTTCCTTCCTTCCTTCCTTCCTTCCCTCCCTTTCCTCCTCCTCCCCCTCCACCCCCTCCTCCTCCAGGGCAGGGCCTGTATCTCCTGATAAAGCCTACCATCCTCTGGCTTGATTTCCAAAGCACATGGCTGAACATCGCACTGATGCTGGAAACAGATGTAGCTGTCTGTCTGTCTCTGTGTGCATCCAAGTCTGGGGACATGGCACTGGGGCCAGAGAGGATCCAGCTCTGGGAGAGGCCTGGCCCTGGCTGTCCAGGCAGCCTGGAGAATAAACCTCACCGACAGGTCTGGTTTCCTTGCGGTTCCAGCTGGGAGCCACGGGCTTTGGGCTCAGCTCTTTGGATCTATTTGAAGACCATCATCTTCCTTTACCCCGAGAGGCTCTGGAATAGAGAGATGAATTGCAACGGGAAAGGATGGTATCATAGCTGAAGTCCACTTCTGAGATGTTCTAGAATGTTCTAGGATGTGCTAGGATGTGCTTTGATGGCGGCCCTGAGTTCCCACCTGCTCTTTGGGGAGGTTCCTCCCCACGATGCATTGAAGGAACATAGGACAACTTTACTGTGGCGTGTGCGTGCGTGCACACGCGTGCGCGTGTGCGTGTGTGCACGTGGGCAGGGCCCTCTGCGCTTCACCCACCACTCACCGAACACGGGGGGACACTTCCTGTGGTGTTTGGGGTCGTCGGGAAGACGCCCAGAGTTACATCCGGGCTGCTTCACCGCTGCCCCAAGCCTGGGCAGATGAATGAGCCATGCGGGCCGAGGGGCGGCGCCGCCACTGAACGCGTTTCCATGTTCATTTTATTACTCAAGAGGGCCCTTTGCAACTCCACGCCATTATGGAACAATTAAACTGTAGTTCCTTATTAATTTTTACTGCCTTCCTAGGGTAGTTAGCGGGACTGCATGTGAACCGCTTCCCACTAATGAGTAGATTGTTGAATGGGAGTGGACAGAGACGTTTGTTTGGGCATCCGAGGAGACAAGGCCCATACAAGGTGGGGAGGGGGTCCCCCAGAATAAAGAGCCTCCACACCCCCTCCCGGCGTCTGCAGTTAACACCGACAGCGCCCAAAAGAAATTCCTTGTCAATTGGGGCTCCGGGGTTTGTCCCCCACATCAAATAGGGGTGGCAGTCACAGAACGAATGCAGATGTGGAAACCGAGATTCCTGAAGTCCAGGGGCAGACACACTGAAGGATGTGCCTTTTAATTTTTTTTGTGCTGATACTGGGATTTGAACTCAGGGCCTGGATGCCAGCCCTCCCTTCCACTTTTTAAAAAAAAATTGTTGTTGTTGATTGTGGTGTTTGAACTCCGGGCCTGGGCGCTGTCCCTGAGCTCTTCAGCTCAAGGTGAGTGCTTTACCACTTGAGCCACAGAGGTACTTCGGTGTTCTGGTGGTTTGTTGGAGATGAGAGTCTCACAGACTTTCCTGCCTGGGCTGGCTTCGAACTGCGATCCTCAGATCTCAGCCTCCTGAGTAGCTAGGATGACAGGTGTGAGCCACCAGTGCCCGGCTTTACCACGGTTTTACTCCAAGTTGGTGCTGTGCTACTTGAGCCACCGCTCCATGGGTAGGTTTTTGGTGGTTATTTGGAGAGAAAAGTCACATGGGATTTCTTGCCCTGGCTGGCTTTGAACCAGGAGTCCTCAGAGCTCCAGCCTTCCGAGTAGCTGGGTTTACAGGTATGAGCCTCCTCTGAGTAGAAAAAGCTAGAATGCAAAGCCCGGAGTTCAAGCCCCACTCCACACACACACACACACACACACACACACACACACACACACACACGCAGAGATGGATGGGCACTGGCTGCTTCTACCATTTGCCATTCTCCACTGCCACCTCCTCCTCCCAGCAAGCAGGCCCATGTGACACGGGCCCAGGGTGACCCACGCAGTCCCGTGGCTCAGGAGCTGGTCTGCGCCTGCGCAGATGCCAGCCAGGCTGAGGAGGGCACAGGCTGGGCGGGTGGGCACTGTCTAGGTACCAGCGCCACGCCTCCCTCCCCAGCAACTCTGCCTGCGCTGCCCGGGCTGGATTTAACACAACGGCCGTGTCGCCCATGTGCTCTGAGCACCAGAGATGACATGTGTTTGAAGCCGGGGACCCCGGGCACCCAGCAGGCTGGGCAAAGAGCAGCCTGGTTTTTGGCTCTTGGATGACTAAGGCCAGTGAACCCCAGGAATGTGTGATGCATGGCACAGGTGCTCTCCCCCAGGCTGGCAGTGTTGCGGATGGAGAGGCAGAGGAGGCTCCAGCCCACCCCGCACCCCCCCAAGAATTGTGGCTTCCTCTCTTTCCATGCTGTGTGGCCTTGGGCAAGTTCCTCAGCCTGGCTGAACCCGGGAGGAAGTGTATTTGTAGAGTGAATGGAAGTGAAAACTTCCTCAGGATTGGGGTGCAACTGAAGTAAAGGTACACAGAACGAAGTCGCCCCCAGCTCCACCGAGCAGACTTTGTGATAGACTGGAGAGGCGTGAGTCATGTCTGGTTAACATGGCAGGCTCAGGTGGAGTGTGTGTGTGTGTGTGTGTGTGTGTGTGTGTGTGTGTGTGTGTGTGTGTCTTAGGGCTTGAATTCTGGGCCTGGGCGCTGTCCCTGAGCTCTTCAGCTCAAGACAAGCGCTCTACCACTTGAGCCACAGCGCCACTTCCAGTTTTTTAGTGGTTTATTGGAGATAAGAGTCTCGTGGACTTTCCTGCCTGGGGCTGGCTTTGAACCATGATCCTCAGATCTCAGCCTCCTGAGTGGCTAGGATGACAGGCGTGAGCTGTGGGTGGTATGCAACCTCCCGATTTCTTTTCTTTTCTTCCCAGTCCTGGGGCTTGAACTCAGAGCTGGGGCACTGTCCCTGAGCTGCTTTTGCTCAAGGCTAGCACTCTACCACTTGAGCCACCGCACCACTTCTGGCTTTTCCTGAGGAATCGAACCCAGGGCTTCATGTATGTTCGGCAAGCACTCTCCCACTGAGCCACCTTCCCAGGGCGTCCGCCCCCCTTCCCCCCTTCCCCGATTTCTTTTTAACCATTTGAAAAAAGCAAATGTGCAGCAGCTTGGCTCTGCAGGCCACATGCTTCTCTGCAACAGCACCCTGCAGAAAAGGGAGTGCTTGCCCAGGAGAGGCTGGCTTTCCCAAAAGGCCGCAAACTCACGGAGAAGCTGGGCAGTGAGTGTTTTTGTCTGCTTTGTTTTTTGTAATCTCTGCAGGGTGATTCTCACGGGCAATGCGCACAGGACCATGGCCGGGCGCCCGAGGGCTGGGCCCAGGCTGACCGTGCTAACACCTGGAGCGGGCCGGGAACGCACGCTGTACGTCACCAACGCTGAGGCTTGAGGCCCAATCACCTGTGGTTGGTTTTGGTCTTTAAAACGAGTTTTGCTTAACAGCCAGCAGCCCGGCGTGAGGAGTGGTTTCAGCCTGTGCTGTGCGAGCTCCGGCCCGGCTAGCTGTGGCTCTTCTCTGCCTTTCCATCGGATTTCTGGGCGCGTGCAGTTCCAGATCTTTCCCTGTTTCCTCGCGTGGCTCACGGGAGAGCCGGCTTCAAGGTGTGCAATTGCACTGATGTGACTTCCGCGTGAGCTGGGCTGAGGCACTGCGTTAGACGTGGCAGCGTGCTGGTTGAAGAGCGTAGGGGTTGGGTTTGAACCTGGGACTCCCCAGTTATGCGATCACTGGCAGATGGCGGCCTATGAAATGTGTCTCTGTGTCTGTGAGTGTGTGTGTCTGTCCCAGCCCTGAGACTTGAACTCAAGGCCTGGGCACTATGCTGAGCTTGCTTTTGCTCAAGGCTGGTGCTCTACCACTTGAGCCACAGCTCCACTTCTGGATTTTTTGTGGTGATTAATTGGAATCTTAAGGTCTTTCCTGCCTGGGCTGGCTTCAAACCGGGATCCTCAGAGCTCAGCCTCCTGAGTATCCGGGATGACAGGCGGGAGCCGCCAGCGTGCAGCGGCTTCTGGCGGTTCAAGGCCCGGCAGTTGTCGGTGACACAGTGTGGGCCGGGTGCGGGTTGGGGGGCTGCTGCTCCCGGTGTTTGGGGGGCTTCGTTTTCTGCCTGAGAGGCCGTGTTTCGTCTCGTGGGGTCTAATGACTGGCTAGGCCTTGGGGAGCTTTGGCGGCCGTTCCCACCCTGGTGAGCCCTTCCAGCAGCCTGCACCCACCCAATCCCCAATTCTTCTAGAAACATCCATTGCCAAGACCCACCTGTTCCCTAGCAGGCACAGCTGTACAGATTGTAAGTCTTTTTGAGCAAGTCCTAAATCTTCTTGCAAAAGCCCCAAGCGTTCTCTTTCCCCTCCCCCTCCCCTCCCACCCCTCCCCTCCCCCTCTTCTCTCCCTCCCCTCCCCCTCCCCTCTCCCTTCCTTCCTCCCTCCCCTCCCCCTCCCCTCTCCCTCCCCTCCCCCTTCCTTCCTCCCTCCCCTCTCTCCTCTCTCTTCTCTCCTCTCCTCTCTCTCTCTCCTCTCCTCTCCTCTCTTCTCTTTCCTCTCTCTCCTTCCCTTCCCTCTCTCTCCTCTCTCTTCTCTCTCTCTCCCCTCTCTCTTTCCTTCTTCTCTCTGTCTCCTCGCTCTCCTCTCCCCCCCCCCCCCATGCGTGTATATGTCCCGGGGCTTGAACTCAGGGCCTGGGTGCAAAGCTAGCATGCTAACACTTAGGGCACAGCTCCACTTCCAGGTTTTTTTGGTGGTTTTTTTTTGAAGGATTTGCTTGTTATTCTGAAGGTGATGTGCAGAGGGTTACGGTCACGTAGGTCAGGTAAAGGGCACATTTCTGTTTGGACAGCGTTGTCCCTTCCCTGGCTCTCTCCCCACACCCACCAGCTGTGGAGTTCATGTTTCTCCCAGTGCGCGGTGAGCACCACTGCTGCATTTGATCAGTTTGTTTTTAAAATCGGTCGTGGGGCTTGAACTCTGGGCCTGGGCGCTGTCCCTCAGCTCTTCAGCTCAAGGCGAGCGCTCTACCACTTGAGCTACAGCGCCACTTCCGGTTTTCTGGTGGTTTATTGGAGATAGGAGTCTCACGGCCTTTTCCTGCCGGGGCTGGCTTTGAACCGCGATCCTCAGAGCTCAGCCTCCTGAGTAGCTAGGATGACAGGCGTGAGCCGCTGCTGCTTTTGTTCACCCTTTGTCCCTCCATTTCTGTGCCCGTCCCTTACCTTCCCGAAGACAGATAACAAAAAGAAAAAGAAAAAAAACAGCAATGGGGCCAAAAATCCTGTTGCTTCCATTTCCTGGAGTTCATTTCGGTACTTATTATTTTGTATGATGGAGGCGCGGAGGCCTGCGCCTTTCTGATCCTCTCACGAGCCTCCTCTGTCTCCCCGTGCGTGAATGCCTGCAGCCCTGTGTCATTGATCACGTCTCTGTGTACTTTAGATCTAGCTTCCACCTAGGAGAGACAGCAGGCACCATTTGTGTCTCTGAGCCCAGCTTACCTCATGATTTCCTGCCTGGGCTGGTTTTGAACCCTGAACCTCAGATCTCGGCCTCTTGACTGGCTGGGATTGCAGGCGTGAGCCACTGGTGCCCAGCCCACGTTGTTTATCTGTTCAATCTGTCTATGGGCACCTTGTCTGATGGTGCATTTCAGCTGTTGTAAATAGTGCCCCACTGGACATGGGCTGGCTGGGTATCTCTTTGGTATGTTAATTTTATGTGCTTTCTTTTGGATGCACATCTAGAATTGAAAAAGCTGGCTCACAGGGTAGATCTATGAAGGAACTTTCCTCCTGTGTGTGTGCGCACATGCACGCATGCCAGTAGCAAGTTTGAACTTGGGATCACTTACTCTTGCTCAGCTTGCCTGGTGCTCTACCACCTGAGTTGTGCCTCCAGCCTGGCTTTTCGCTGGCTTCTTTGGAGTCTTGAGGACTTGTAGGTGGCAGAAGACGGGGTCCTTCGAGGTGTCTCCCCACGTCTAGTTAGACAAAGCTGCTGTCTGGACCCCTGTGGTGACTTTTGGAGGGTCTCCTGGTGACACGGTCTAGGTCCTAGATCCTCAGTGTGCGAGTTGTAAAGGCAGGTGCTGATAGGCTGGTTGTGGTCCGAGAGAGGGGGGGCTCTGGGCTGCTGGTGTGTTTGCCCCATGGTGAGGGTGAGTTTTTGCAGGGCAGGACACCGGCTCCCCCAAGGGCCACGTGAGGACCTCGTGTCTCTGCCCAGTGTCGGAGCAGCCCTGCGTGCCGTTCGCTGATTGGGTGAACGAGAGGCGGGCCTTTGTGGATGTCAGCTGTGAGACCCTCTTCAGTGCGTGGATAGTCACTCAGTATTGTCTTTCTGGAAATGGGGGTGGGCCCTGCAGTGGGCTTGGGCAGGGGCAGGGGTGGTGGTCAGGGGAGGGGATGATAAACCCTCCCTTCCCCCATGTTCAGAATCAATTTCACACCCCGTCCGTGATGCCGGGCAGAATGCGCGAGGAAGGCCCCACGCCAGGGTCATAGATCAGCTCACAAAAAATCCAGAACCAGCCGGGCACCCGTGGCTCACGCCTGTCATCCCAGCTACTCGGGAGGCTGAGATCTGAGGATCGTGGTTCAAAGCCAGCCCGGGCAGGAAAGTCTGTGAGAGTCTTATCTCCAATAAATCACTAGAAAACAGGGAATGGCGCTGTGGCTCAAGTGTCAGAGCGCTCGCCAGGAGCTGAAGAGCTCAGGGACAGCGCCAGGCCCAGAGTTCAAGCCCCGCAACAGAAAAAACAAAAAACCAAAATCCCAGAACCGCCCGGAGATCAGAACACGCCGTAGTCTACCCTGCTTCTTTGTCAGCTCCCGGATATGGATGGATTTCGGGGGGTGGGAAGAGCCTGGAGTTTATGGGCAGCGTGGAAACGATTAAAAAAAAATCATTTCTCATTATGTGCAATCAGAAACTAAGACTCTGCGGAAAGAGGAAGGAAAATAAGGGCAGCCCTGGGGGTCAAGCGCTATGCAGAATTACTGGAAGAGCTATGCTGCTGAAGTTGCTATTGGCAGGTGTGTGTGTGTGTGTGTGTGTGTGTGTGTGTGTGTGTGTGTGTGTGTGTGTGTGTGTGTGTGTAGTACGACAGGTGTCATTCCCTGGGCAGTCTGTTTTCCTGGTGTATCTGGAAACAGCTTTCTTGCAGTACTGGATTTGAACTCGGCCCTGAGCTTGCTAGGCTGGATCTTGAGCTACACCCCCAGCTCTTTTTGCTTTATTCATTTTTGAACAGATAAGGTGGCGTGATGCTCTCAGACTGTAATTGTTCTCTTTACACTGGCCACGGAGCTGGGGTTATAGGTATATCACTATACCTGGCTTGTTCTTGCGTGTGTGCGCGTGGGCATCAGCCAGTCTTGGGGCTTGAACTCAAAGCCTGGACATGTCCCCTAGCGCTCTAGCAGTTGAGCCACAGCTCCACTTCTGGCTTTTTGCTGGTTCATTCAAGAGTAAGAGTCTCATGGCCTTTTCTGCCCCAGCCGGCTTTGAACCTCCATCTTGAGATCTCAGCCATGAGTCACGCCAGTGCCTGGTTCCCTGGGGTTTGGATGAAAGTTTAAACGTCTGGAAACCACCATCTCTGTTCACCCTGGCTTTGCAGAGGGGGTGAGTAGCAGCCCGCCATCCTCTCCCCCCGGCTGCGTCTCCTGGCTGCTCAGCACTGCTGTTGGATGGCTCGTTCCTTTCAGCTTGGAAACCGGAGACACTGCTGACCCCAGGTCTCTCGGGGGCCCCTTGGCCTTTGTTCCACAAATACGAATAAAGCCGCACCGTGCAATCCTCACGATCACCATCTCCAGGGCGGGAAGCCAGGTGCAAGGGCCAAGGTGACTTGGTTCTGAATTGAATTGAGAACACAAAACCAAAAGGCGGCAAGGGCAGATGCATGCGCGGCGGGTGGACATGAGGGTTACATGTTAGGACCAGGCCCTGTGGGCCCGTGCGGGGCGCGGCTGCCCGTGGGGCGGGGAGGGAGGGAGGGCCAGGCAAGCGGGGACAGGATGCTAGGGCGTGTGGAATCCCAGAGTGGGCCCTGGAGCCTGGGGGTGGCTTTCCACAGCCCCCCGCCTTCCCCCGGGGTACAGAGAGCGCTCTCTGCTCTTCTCCCTGGTGCTGTTGAGTTCTTCTTCATGTGGGTGACATCACCAGCTGTCTTCACTTCCGGGCAGGTTTTAATGAGTCGCTTGGGGGAATTCGGAAAGTCGCAGGGAGGCACAGTGGAAGGTTCCAGAAGGTCTGAGCCCCGCTAATTATTTCTCACGTTCCAGGAATACAATGCTTGTGCCTCAACATATCCAGAGCGCCCCCCTCCTGCCCCCCAACCATGCCAACACGTGTGCCTTGGCGTGTGGCTCCCCGTGACGGGTCCCCATGGTGGATTAGTGGCCTCGGGACAAGCTGGCCCGGACGACAGGTGAGAGCCGATTTCTGTATTGCTCAAGCCTGGGCTCCGTTTTAAACGATCTTCTACTTAAACCATTTCCTACACATCGAATTGCCCAACAGATCACTTGGTGAGCCCCCTCCCCCTCCCTCCCCCCCCACTTGGCATGAGCAGCCCCCCCCCCCCCAGGCTGTATGTTTTGGTGCCATGCCCAGGCCTAGCTGAGCCATGTTTAGCCGTGTATCCTGTGCTAATGTCCTGAAGTGCGCCCCCTGGCGGGCACCTCCGTGGCTGCCCGGGTTTTAAGGGGAGATTCTAATTCAAGAAGAGGAAGTCAGGGTGGGTGACTGAGGCCGGACAAGCCCCAGCTAGGGCAGAGGTGAGTGAACTTGTTTGTCCTTTGTGCTGTCTGCCAGAGCCCTCCCTCCATAGGGCTGGGCCCAGGTCCCTAGGTCTTCATGATACAGGAATATTCTGGAAACACAATCCTGCTGCTTCCCAAAGAGCTGCTGTCCTGGCTGCTGGTGGAGTGGGCTGGGAATTGGAATCGCGCTCATTCTTGAAGCCTCCGTGAGCTTATCTGGGAGGTGGGGATACTACAAATGGATTTCTTTTTCTTTCCCCAGTGGGTATTTCGATGGGATGTGGGTGAGCCCCAAACCTAGGGGTTTGCCAGTCATGGGTCTTGAACTCTGGGCCTGGGCGCTGTCCCTCAGCTCTTCAGCTCAAGGCGAGCGCTCTCCCGCTTGAGCCACAGCGCCACTTCTGGTTTTCTGGTGATTTATTGGAGATCAGGGTCTCATGACTTTCCTGCTCGGGCTGGCTTTGAACCGCGATCCTCAGATCTCAGCCTCCCGAGTGGCTAGGATGACAGGCGTGAGCCACCGGGCATCTCTGCCCCCCCACACGGACAACCCGCTTCGGTCTGTGCCCCAGACGAGCACCACTGGGGATGGAAGCCATCCATTATGGCAGAGCCAGGGGTCTAAAGGTAGATGAAGGAGCAAAGGAGAGACAGGCTCTCCAGCCTCTTAGGCCTCACTGGGCAGGCTGAATGGGGGGGGAGTGGGGGAGGACAGGAAGCAGGGAGATTTTGGGGGGGAGGAGGGAAAGGGAGGGGAAGGGGGAGGGAGGGAAGGGAGAGGAAAAGAGAAGCGAGAGCCCAGAACAGGCCCAAGGGATGATGACTGCTTTTCGTGGCACTGACTCCGGGTGACCCTCTAGTCTTTGACTCCGGGGAGAAGAGGAGAGGGGGCCGGACAGGGTCCCCTGGGCTGGGGAAGGGGGTGGAGGTCCCCCAGCCTCTGCCCCGTGGTGTCGGGATGGAGGTCATCGCCCTGAGCGAGCGGAAGGCCAAGGCTGCGGCCGCATCAGCCCCGACCTCCCAGGCGCAGAGCTTCAAAGCCAAGGCGCAGCAGCCGGGCTCTGCGGCGCCCAGTGATGCCCAAGAGCTCTGGGGGTTCAGCTCGGGGGGGGGGCTTCCCGGGGTGGCTTGGAACGCAGGGGCAGGGGTGGTACAGTACTGGGTCCGGAATGGCTGGCCGGTGATCACAGGCTCTGGGCCTGGCAAGGTCAGCCAAGGTCAGTGAGGGAGATCCCGGGCCCTGGGGACATAGATAGCGTCCGTGTCATTGTGGCAGCCGCTGCCCTTCACCAGCCTTCCAAAGAGCGGGGTGCGGCTCCCACAGGTGAGAGGAGGAGGGAAGGGGGGGAAGGAGGGAGGAAGGAAGGAAGGGGAGGAAGAAAAGAGGAAGGAAGGACAAAGCAGGAAGAGAGAGAGAGACAAAGAAGGAAAGAAAAGAGGGAGGAAGGGAAGGGAGGGAGGGAGTAGAGGGGAAGGGAGGGAGGGAGGGAGGGCGGGGAGGACGGACGGATGGGTGCAGCGATGGCGGGGGTGGACACTGTCTCTGGATTCTCGGTGCCGCTGTGTTGATTCCCCGGCCCCTCCGCAAGCCTGGCGTTTCCATGTTCCATCCTCGGCCGCCGTGCATCTTGAGCTTTATCTTTACCCGAGTATCTGGCCGTGGGCTTTGGGAAAGGAGCCCAGCCTCAGTTTGCCCAGGATCACTTGATGGTGGTTTGCAGGGAGTGGGGCGGGAAGGCCGTCCTGCGTGGCTGGCTAGCGCGGGGCCGCCGCCGCCGCGTGGGCTGTCAGCCCCATGGGGATCTCACTGCAGAGCCCCAGCTGGCCTGGAACTCTCCCTCCTCCTGCCTCAGCCTGCTGAGTGCTGGGATTACAGGCATGCACTACCATACCTGGCCTCTGGGGTCTTCTGGCTGGAGGTCTCCATCTCTTCTCTGAGGCCTATCACTTACTATGGAGAACTCCTAGTCATCTTCTTTCTTCTCCTTCCTCTTCCTCCCCCTCCTCCTCCTCTGCCTCCTCCTATTCTTTCTCCTCCTCTTCCTCCTCCTTCCTATTCCTCCTCCTCCAATTGCTCCTCCTCCTCCTCTTCTCTTCCTCCTCCTCCTTGCCTCCTCCTTTCCTCTATTTCCTCCTCCCCCTATTCTTCCTCCTCCTCCTCCTTCTATCTCCTCCTCCTCCTCCCCCTCTTCCTCCTCCTTCTCTTCCTCCTCCTTCTATTCCTCCTCCTCCTCCTATTGCTCTGCCTCCTCCTCCCCCTATTCTTCCTCTTCCTCTTCTTCCTCTTCCTGCTCCTGCTCCTTTCTTTGGGATGAAGCATCTTACATCCATTTTGAAGCAGATGCGCTACCGTGCTGGGTCCCACTTCCCAGGATGTTCATGAAGACCACAGCCCGAGTGATGTCCTCCGCCTTGAGCCAGGCAGTGGTGGGTGGGCCGTGGGAGGGGGGAGGGGGGAGGAGGGAGGGGAGGGGGGGAGGCTGTAAGCCAGCTCTGGGACAGGCACTATAACGGAAGGCCAGGGCTGCTCTGGGCAGGTCTCTGGAAGGAAGGAGGCTGAGGCCTGGCATCTGGGTACCGAGTTGATGATGTTACCAAAAAAAATAAAAAAATGAAGGCTCCTTCACGTTAGAAGAAGCTGCTTGGGAAAGCCAGGACACGCCATGCACGCTTGACCACGGAGCCACGGGTGCTCATGGTCACGGTGCTCAGGGCTAAGACGCAGGCCGGGGTCTTGCTCACATTCCCCGCCGCACGCATGCGCCCCACGCCTCCTCCCGGGCTCATTCTCTCCCTCTTGAGGTGGCCCTGTGTCTCCTGGGGGCCAGAGGCCTCGGGGCTGGCCTGCTCGTCCACCCCGCTCAGCCATGTCGGGGCCGCCTTCACACAGC
The DNA here is from genome assembly GCF_019054845.1 of Dipodomys spectabilis. Taxonomy (NCBI): domain Eukaryota; kingdom Metazoa; phylum Chordata; class Mammalia; order Rodentia; family Heteromyidae; genus Dipodomys; species Dipodomys spectabilis. Next base: position 1,957,379 of record NW_024870935.1, read on the forward strand.
CACGGGCGTCTTTCACGACAGTGCCCACGCTTGCAGGGAATATTCGCAAACGGATTTCACGCCCACGGAGTCATGTCCCCAGAATGAGCATCTTCAAGCTTTCCCTGCGCGACGCAGCAGGTGCTGCAGCAGACAAGGCCAGGGGCAGCGATCTGCTCATCTCTACCTAAAACAAATATGACCTGGAAGCAGAGGTGGCTCACGCCCGTCATCCCAGCTACGCAGGAATCCATGTGAGGATTGTGGTTCCAAGTCAGCCCAGGCCGGAACGTCTGTGAGACTGTTCATCCCCAACGAACCACCGAGAAAACCCCAAGCCGCGCTGTGGCTCAAGTGGTAGAGTGCTAGCCCTGAGCAAAAGAAGCTCAGGGGTGGTGTGCAGGCCCTGAGTTCAAGTCCTGGGAATGGCACAATTTTTTTTTTACTACATGTTGCAGCTTATGAGAGAGAAGGTTCAGAGCAGAGAACACGGTGATGGGTGTGCTTTTAATCAGGCGATTCACGAAGACAGTGTCTCTGAATTCCTGGCTGCTGGTTTCCATGTCTTTCGTACTCTTGATTGGTAAGATCCCTCCAAACCCCTGTCCCTTGGCCACTAGGGGGCAGGCTCTTGGGGGTAATTGTGAGTACCAGAGATGACCCGAACTTCTGCCAAGGCTTTACTTTTTGGTAGTGGGGCTTGAACCATGGGCTTGGGCGCTGTCCCTGAGCGCTTCAGCTCAAGGCGAGGGCTCTACCACTTGAGCCACAGCTCAAGAGCATCATGCTCTTCTTGGTACTCTGTCTGTCCAGGGCTGACTTTCTCCTGACCTCTATTATATTGCTGGGTATCTAGTAGGAAATCGATCAAAGGTCACAGGGAGGATAAATAGCTAAGAGAATGAAAAGAGGCTGAATGGAGGGGAAGATGGACGGAGGGGAGAACTCAGGACCTGTGATGAGGTAAAGAAAGAATAATAGGACTTTCAGGTAACTTCACATTTATTACGTTTTCCTTAAAAAAAAAAGGTGCTGTATTTCCAGGCAATCGGCCATACAGACCACACATATATAAAGATGCAGAGTGCCCTCATTAGCATTGTGGGGGGGCTTCCCATCTCCCCCCCACATGGGTCACAGTTGGAAAGAGTAGGGGAGACCTTGTGTCCATTTTGACCTGGTTTTCAGGCTGTGGAACTCTGTAAACTGGGAACGTGTTGGGGAAACCAAGATGGCGGTCCCTTGACACAATGAGCAGTGCTGGAGTGTTGGCATATTGGGAAAGCCATCAAGTATTTTTCTCCATGTCCCCATGACCTCTTTCCCTCTTCGCGCCTAGGTAAAAGTCCCGTGGTGTTAACGGTTATCACAGATGGTGCTCATGGGATTCAAACTCAGTCCTTGTGCCAAACTTGGAGGTAGGGCAGTTCTTCCAGCTTTGGCCAGTGTGGCACCCTGCCTCGAGTACTTGGATCTCAAAGATCCAAGACTCTTGGGCCAGAGCTAAGAGTCACATGTGGGTCTCTTGAGTCCACTGCTCTGTCGTGTTCTAGAATTTTCTGCCTGGTTATGAGCAATAGGGATCCCAGGGGGAAAGAAGAGGCCCTGAGGTCCACATTTTGACAGATTGCCTTGTTTGGAAAAAATCAATCACGATTAGGTCTCCTGGTATGTGAATCTGTTCTTCTCCCCTGTCCCCCCTGGAATCTCCATGTGGGGTACCGTGGAGGGCCGGCCTGCTGTCCAGCGCGGGCATTGCATGACAGAAATGGCCGAGGAGGTGCGGTGTGGTGGCGTTGGGAGATGCTCCGAGTGTTTTCTCCAGTCCAGGATGCCCAGGGCAGCCACAGGGCCAGGTTAGTCTGCCACCTGTCAACTTGATTTCGTTGAGCGTGTGTAGGCTCGCACACGGTGGTGGCTGTGACAGGTACAGAGTTGTCACGCTCCTATCCCATCCCTGAGCTTTTCCACCTCATCCAAGGCACTAGTATCAGGACGGGGAGCACAGTGGCATTTCCGGACTGTTCTAGGCTATCATTACCCACAGGAGAGCTGATTTCTTTTTTCCTCTGTCAGCGGTGGGGCTTGAACTCAGGGCCTGGGCACTGTCCCTGAGCTTCTTTGCTCAAGAGCCGTACTCTATCACTTTGAGACACAGCTCTTCTTCTGGTTTTCTGGTGGTTCATTGGAGATAAGACTCTCGTAGACTTTCCTGCCTGGGCTGACTTTGAACCATGGTCCTAGATCTCAGCCTCCTGAGTAGCTAGGATCACAGATGTCAGCCACTGGTGCCCAGCAGGTAGTTTCTTTTGACAATGACAAACAAGTCTGTCATCCATTGTTTTATTTGAGTACTATATTGACTTTTTTTTTTTTTTTTTGGCATTTAGCGCCCCAGGAATATGCAGTGTACATAATCTTCCTTTTCCCTAGGAAATAAGACATCCTCGGATTCCTTAATTTAGCTGACGCATGGCCTGCGCCATCCTTGTGGTGCTATTCTGGGGTTAAAGTGAACGAGATAGAGGTGACATTGTCTTAATGTGGTTATTATTTGGGCTCAGAGTTGCTCGGTCAGTATCCTGAGTGCAGACGAGATCTTCTGATCTCTCACTTCTCTTGTTCTAAATAAATAGGATAAATAGCTTTAACAAGAGTGTGGTTTATGTCCACTTGAAGACTCGTGAATGGGGTGACAGTCCACCGGTTGGAACAGGGTCTTTGGGGCCCCTGCTCCCCCCGAGTGTGTCTACTCTTCCCGCTTTTACACTAGTTGTGACCCCACATCCCTTCGAACTGTCTGTGGGAGTGAGTTCAAACGAAGCGTTTTCACGTTTCACTGTGTTCTTTCTTGGTTTAGAGACGAGAAGGCAGCCCGGCTCTCTGCAGAGAGCCATCCTTGGGAGACCTTTGCAATGAAGGTCAGGAATATTCAAGCCTCTTCTGCAAGTCGATCTCTTGGTACAGAGGGGCGAGGTGATGGGTTCGACCAGCCCAGTCATTTCTCGATCCTGTCAGGGTGCTGTGCATCGATCCACTTCTTGGGAGTCTTGGAAACTTCTAGCTCGATTGCCAGGAGAATGGGTTTGGCTTAAAAAGAACAACCTGTGAGAACTGCAGGCAACTGCAGCCTGGCCTCCTCTGGAAAAAGCCCACATCCTGAGGCCATTGTGTGCAGCAGCAGCACATGAGAGGTTCACTGGTTTTCTTGTCTTTATTGGGGGGTGGGGGGCAGGAAGTGGAGTCTGGTGGGGGGGGGAAAGGAAGCAGCCTGGAGCATTTCCTCTCGGAAGAGGAAGAGGTGCTGGGTTCCGTGGCCGGTGAGGGTCCCCTCGGGGTTTGTACAGATCGTGTCCGTGTCTCAGATGGTCAGCGAGCTCTTCGCGTCCGTGTCTCAGATGGTCAGCGAGCTCTGGGATCGCGTCCGTGTCTCAGATGGTCAGCGAGCTCTGGGACCGGCGGTGGCTGCCCCGGCGGGAGTGCCGGCTCCCACCGCTCCGCTCCCTACAGTAACCTCTGGGGGCCACGGTCCTGTCTGTCCCCAGGAGGTGCTCCCCGGAGCAGAGTGTGCCCAAGCCGTCCCCCGGGCAGCTGTCATCCCTGCTGTACCGCTGCCCCCGCCCGGGAGGTCTGCCGCTCTTCGGGGTACTGGTTCTTAAGTACTGTTCGGGGACGGGTGGCTCTGGACCAGGGGTGGGCTGATTCCCCGCCGGGGTCGGAGAAGGCCTCCGTTTGCTTTGCCAGTTCTGGATCGCCAGGTTCCTTTCGTTGGTGGGCAGCTGGTCAATTTTCTGAGCTCTTGAGATCAAGGACTTCCCCAAAGTACCGTGCAGAGACAGGATAAAGAACCTGGTAGGAAATAAAACATAAACAAAAGATGTTTTCTGGTGTCTCCTGGACTTCTGGAATCTCAGCACTGAAAGGCACACGAGACACAAACAGTGCAAGAAAGATCCAGGATCATCATCCTTATTTTGTTAGTCGTGGGGCTTGAACTCAGGGCCTGCGAGCACTCAACCACTTTGAGCCACAGCGCTACTTCTGGTTTTCCGGTGGCTCATTGGAGATAAGAGTGTCATGGACTTTCCTGCCTGGGCTGGCTTCGAACCATGATCCTCAGCTCTCAGCCTCCTGAGTAGCTAGGATTATAGGTGTGAGCCACCAGGGCCCGGCTCCAAGACCTTCTTTACTGCCCTTGTGACTAGACGATTCTCAGATCTAAGCCAGTACCTCTAGTGAGGAGGAATAACACAACAAACTCCACTAGCCAACTGTCTTGGATACTCATAACACAGTCCTGCAGTCTCCATATGGCTGGCCACATGGTGATGTTTTGATCAATGATGGATAGCATATGCAGTGAGTGAGTGGTCTCTTAAGCTTAGGAAGGACGCAGTCACCTTAATCGATGTAAGAAGCCTCTTTGGTGTTTGCCCTATGCTGGGATCAGCTAGTGATGCCTGGCTCACAGTGTCTCTCCCTGTGTGGCAGTACACTGGACAACAAATATCTCTGTTTCTGTTGTTCCCTGGATACAGATGAAGACACCAGGCCTTACTCTCTCTCCTGGGACTTCAGCTGTCCCCATGAATAAAAGGGACCAGAACCCATAGTTCCCCCTGACTCTCGGCTGATGGGAAGAGCCACGTGCAGGCGTAGAGCAAGGTGAGTGCCATGAAACTTGTGGCTGAGTGGTGGACAGGAGGAATGTGTTTGGCTAAGGAAGCCAAATGATCTGATGCATAGGGAGGCGTCTGCAATGACTGTGTTGGGCATTGAAAAGTAGGCCGTTTCGTGTAAGATGTTACATTTCGGGGGAGAGGCTGGACCCTTGGTCCTTCCCGGGAGCGGGGGCAGAAGTGCTTCCTTCCATCGTCTGTGCGTCAGCTTGCCTCTTCTGCATGGGAGAGGCAGGGCCTCGTGGCTCCCAGTTCACAGATGTCCCTGCTGAGGCAGGAGACTCGGTGACAGAGTCGCCCGGTGGCTCACCAGGGACCCGAGTCCATGTTATTTGTCCCACCCCCTGTCCATTATTTCCTTCTGTCCCTGCAAAAAAAAAAGAAATAGACTCGGGGGTCCCATCCAAAACCCACTCACAGGAGGTGCCAGCGGCTCAAGCTCGAGACGGGGAGATGAGAGAGACTCATTGTTCAAGGCCATCCTGAGTAGAAACGCGAAGGTGAACCTCCTCCCCATCTCAACAGAAAAGCTGGGCATAATGACACATTCCTGTACCCCACCTAGATAGAGCAGGAAGTACCAACTAGGAGACTCCTAGGCCAGCCTGACCCAGGTAAAAAGGCCTTATTTATTTTCTGTTGGTCGTGGGGCTTGAACTTGGGCCTGAGCACTGTTGCTGAGCTCTTTTGCTCAAGGCAAGTGGCTTTACCACTTTGAACCACAGCACCCTTCCGGTTTTCTGGTGGTTCATTGGAGGTAAGAGTCTCCTGGACTTTCCTGCCCAGGCTGGCTTTGAACCATGATCTTCAGATCTCAGCCTCCTGAGGAGCTAGGATGACAGGCGTGAGCCACCTTATTAAAAAAAATAAAAAAGAGCAGAAAGGGGCAGGAAGCATGGCTCAAGCAGTAGAGCGCCTGCCTTGTGAGCATGAAGGCCTGAGTTCAAACCCTAGGACTAGCCTGACTCCCGGTTCATAAGGATCACAGGTTCAGGGAGCTGCGGGGGTCTGGGGGGGAGGAGCGGGCTCCAGGACTCACCTCGGGAGAAGAGCCACGGCTGGCGTGAGGAGGCAGACGAGGTAGAACGTGGGGTCCGAGAGCTGCCTTTCCATCACCCAGTACGGGTTGGTGGGGCTGTTGCAGGTGACGCAGGTGGCGTTGTACACGAGGGACACGACGAAGTACATCAGGAAGCTGCCCACGAGGACAAGCCAGTGGATGGCGGTCTGCCAGGAGAAGATAACAGTGGAAGGTTGGGATCTGGGCAGCGAAGTCACAGTTTGGGGCTAACTTACCCCCAACTTAGGGTCACATGGCTACTGGGATAACTTTACACCTCTTGGAGATGACCACACACACACACAGAGACTCCAGGCGGGCGAGCCATTTAGTGGGGGTCGCTGTAAAGCAAACATCCACGTGGCTACTAGTGAGCTGGACGGTGACAATCTAGTCCACAATCCAGCTCGGAGACAGCTACTGAATCAGCGATTGGAATTCTGTGTGCCAAGGCGGGAAGCGTGGCTCAGCAGGAAAGTGCCTGCCCAGTAGTTTGCAAGGCCTTGAGTTCAAACCCAAGAAACACGCACACATACACACATGTATGTACACATTCATTCTTCCCCTCCCCCGCCCCCTCTACCCAGGGAGAGCAGGTCAGCTGCACCTCTAAAGGAAGTAGGTTCTTTTCTTTCTAGAGAGTATCAGAAATCATCCGTAATTCTTGGGGTACCTGGTCCAGAGTGGCTGTTTGGCCTAGGAATACAGATAGATCACCTCCCCACCCCCCACTTTTTTTTTTTTGGTGCCTGTCTTGGGGCTTGAACACAGGCCTGAGTGTTATCCCTAAGCTTCTTTGGCTCAAGGCTAGAGCTCTACCACTTGAGCCACAACACCACTTCTGGTTTTTTTTTTTTTCTGAGTAGTTTATTGGAGATAAGAGTCTCACGGTGCTGGGTGCCAATGGCTCACGCCTGTCATCCTAGCTACTCAGGAGGCTGAGATGTGAGGATCACAGTTCAAAGCCAGCCCAGGCAGAAAAGTCCACGAGACTCTTATCTCCAACGAACCACTAGAAAACCAGAAGTGGTGCTGTGACTCAAAGTGGTAGAGCTCTAGCCTTGAACAAAAGAGCTCAGGGCAGTGCCCGGGCCCTGACTTCAAGCTCCATGGTGGACAAAAAGAAATAAAAGAGTGTCACGGACTTTCCTGCCTGGGCTGGCTTTGTTGATCTTTAGATCCCAACCTCCTTAGAAGCTAGGATTACAGGTGTGAGCCACCAGCGCCCAGCTTCAGTACCCTTCTGCAGCAGGTGGTTACATGCTTTGAGAAACAGATGGTTATGTGCTTTAAGTGGCCAAAGCTGGAGAATCTTCAGTGTCAAAACCCACATAGTCCATAATTGAGGCCTGATAGCGCTTGGTGTGGCATTTTGAAAGGTTAAGAGAGAACAATGGAGTAACTAGAGAGTTTCTACCTCTACTACTTGAGTCTTATCTCTAGCCTTTTTGCTCTGGTTCTCTAAGAGATTAGGGTCTTTGCTTTCTTTTTTTTTTTTTTTTCTGCCTGGCCGGCCTGGAACACAATCCCCCTATTTATGCTGGAATGACCACAACACTCCTATTGATACAGGAATGACCGGTCAGGGGGGCGACTGTGGGTTCCACAGCCATCCAGCAGGACGTTCGTTCTAGTCCATCCTGGTTCACAGAGGGGCTCCGCTACCCTTACCCATGTCCTCATCTCCATGGCCTGGTGTAGGAGGATTGTGGTGAGCGAGATGGTGTTGACCGGAGTCCCGAAGGTGAAGACGTCGATGTCAGAGTCTCGGTAGGTCTGAAAAGGAGGAGCCAGTGGGCGTCACCCCTTGTGCCACAGGAGTCGGGTGCAGCCTTTGGGAAGGGCAGGGGTCACGGAGGGAGGGGGGACGGGGTGAGAAGGGGCTACGTGCACCCCCTGGGGAACAACCAAGATGAGTGGAGAGGAAGAAATGGCCGGGAGGAAGCCATGATGAAGGTGGTAAAACCACGCTGTAGAAAGACGGAATGAAAAAGGTACCAGACGCATGACTGACTTACGGGTACAGGCCAAGCACCAAGTACCATCCCCCCCCCAAAAAAAAAAAAACAAAACACCAAACAAACCAGGGACATTGAAAACCAGGTGAGGTAGCTCCAACCTGTCAATCCTGGACATGAACATTCATGAATATCATGGGTTACTAGCTGGGTGCTGTAGCGCACATCTGTGGTCCCCGATGAGTTAAATACAAATGGGAGGAACGCGGTCCAGGCCATCAAGCACGATCCAACAAGGGCTGGTAGAATAGCTCAAGAGGTAGAGTGCCTGCCCAGCAAGTACTCGGTACCACCAAAAAAGGAAAAAAAGGAAAGAAGATTTCCCGAGCCTCTGCCAGTCACCAGCTAATAGCCGAGGATTCTTCAAGGGCAGCGGTGCGGATGAGGAAGCTGAAGCTCTAGTAGGAGCAAAGACAAAGCCGGAGAACACAGACGAGAGGTTAGCAGCTGAACACACACAGAGCTAGCATGAGGGAATGCGCTGCAGGTAGTCAGAACTGGGGTTGGACATGGTGGCTTTGGAGAAACCCTCAAATGGCCTTGTGTGGGGGTGCTGAGTGTGTGTCCCTGCAAAAGACAAAGCAGGAAGCAGCAGACGTATGTGCGTGTGCGTGTGCGTGTGTGTGTGTGTGTGTGTGTGTGTGTGTACTGGCCAGGGAGGGTGCTGCCAGCCAGGAAATCTGAACAAAGCAGATGATGTCTGTCTCTCCCACCATGTTGCTAGCTGCAAAACGACAGGAGCTCAGCAGCGCCGTAAGCAAGCTCTGTGGCTGAAAGTCCCCATGTCCTGTCTGGGAAGACCAGAGGAATCCTATGCCTTGTAAATCCTGTTTCAACTGGGGATTCAAGGCAGATGAGCTGGGTAGCCTCTGCTCTCCATAACTGCTGTTTAAGATAACTAGTATTCCCTTGGTAGCAAAAACTTAACTGCTGGAACACCTGTAGCTTTGACCCCTGGAGCCCAAATCCATGCGCAAATCTAGGGTTCTTAATTCTCATTCCACCAGCAACCAAGCAGTAAATGCCTTAAAGAAACCCAATGGGAGACAGAGAGGAATAGTGGAGTCTGAGGTAAATTAGACAACACGGGTAAATCTGCCCGCCTACGGGCCCACTTTGGTTTTTTTTTTTTTGCTAGGAAGAGAAAAACGATCGGCTTCATGACAGTGACGGCCTTTGGTTTTTGGAAGAGCCGCCAGAGAGGAAAATACGTGGGGGAAGGTGTTTTGGTTCCTCAGGTGCTGTGGGTAGGCTGGTCTGGAGTTTCACGTCACCAAAGCCAGCTGGGACCTGGGACTTACCAGGTAAGGGATGAAGAAGCAGGCGAGGCTCTGGTAGAATGCATCCACCATGGAGATCCAGAAGGTCGCTAGGTTGTAGCACTGCGAGGAAGCACATGCCCAGGTGTGGGTGGGTGCTGGATGGGTCATTTGCAATGCCCGTCAGCTCAGACAGAGGGTGGAGTGAGGAAGTGTGTGTGTGTGTGTGTGCAGGTGTGTAGGTGTGTGTGTAGGTGTGTAGGTGTAGGTGGTGGTCAAGTCCCAGGCCTGCCCCGCATTGTGTGACCTTGAGAAAAATGACTGAACTGTTCTAAGAATGGCTTCTTGTTGTTGTTGTCGGTTGTGGGGCTTGAACTCAGGGCTTGGGCACTGTCCCTCAGCTCTTCAGCTCAAGGCAAGTGCTCCCTCACTTGAACCACAGCACCATTTTCGGTTTTCTGGTGGTTAATGGGAAATAAGAGTTTCACAGACTTCCCTGCCTGGGCTGGCTTTGAACTGTGATCCTCAGATCTCAGCCTGCTGAGTAGCTAGGATTATAGGCGTGAGCCACTGGTGCCTGGCTTGCTTTGTTTGTTTGTTTGTTTTTTTGCACACAATTGTGGATAAAAAGAGCAGGTGGGTCACAACTGTCATCCTAGCTACTCAGTAGACGGAGAGCTGAGGATCCTAGTTCAAAGACAGTCTGGGTAGGAAAACCTATGAAATTCTTCAAGGGGTAGAGCATCAGCCTTGAGCTAAAAAGCTTAGGGACAGTGCCTAAGCCCTGGGTACAAGTCCTTGTACTGGCATAAAAAAAACATGTAGATTAAAAAGAAATCTCTTTCTTTCCTTGCCGGAGATTCAAGAAGAGGACTTAGATGCCATTGTTCCTTGTATCCAGAAAGTTCTGTCATGGATGACGGCTCATCCATCAGCTCTGTAGCTAAGACTAGTGCAAACTGGGTACAGGCCGAGATTCTACAGTTAGCTCGGCGTCTGGAAGGGAGAGGCTGACCAAGGCCGGGCCCGTGGGTTTCCAGGAGGAGAACTCAGCCACTTTAGACCCCTTCTTCCATCAGGCCTGCCTTTCCGCCTTGCTGTGCCCCCTGCAGCCCTTGCCAGGGTGAAATGATGATCTACCTAGGGTGAACGGCCGGCCGCTGTGTGGTCGCTTTCTGCTCCTGCCTGTGGCCTTCGGCCTGGATTAATGCTGGGCCCTCCCAGGTCTGGCCTGTGCCTCTCTTGTTCTGGCTGTCAAGGGGCCGAGCCCTCGGACACTTCCCTCCAAAGAGCCGCGGCCCCCTCTCCTCTGGCTAGCGGGAGCAACTGTCGATGCCCTCCAGGTTGCCTGGGAGAGTTCTAGAAATTCACCTGATGGCTTTTACAGTTCCCACAAGAGCAAGCTGAATCTCTCTGGCCGTTCACTTCCTCCCTCCATGAGCAGGTCCGGCAGGGGTGAAGCCGCGGGACCCCCTCCCCAACTCTGAACACACGGGGCTGCCCTGATCTCGGAATATCAGCCCCCACAGATGTGAGCCAAATGAAATGTCTTTCTCTCTCTCTTACCCAGCTCCAGGTATTCATAGAAACAGAAGACAAGCCGGGCACCGGTGGCTCACACCGGTCATCCTGGCTACTCAGGAGGCTGAGATCTGAGGATCAACGTTGAAAGCCAGCCTGGGCAGGAAAGTCCGTGAGACTCTTATCGCCAATGAACCACCAGAAAACTGTCCGTGCTGGTGGGGTAGTTGTGGAGGTGGGAGGGAAGCGGTGGTAGGGGGAAAACAAGGGAGGAGGCAACCATGCCCAATAGGAAATGTACTCATTACCTTGCTCATGTAACTGTGACCCCTCTATACAGCATTTTTACACTAAAAAAATGTACATAAAACCCTGTACATAGAGTTGTAGCTCAAAGTGATAAAGCAATAACTTTGAGCCAAAAAGCTCAGGGACGGCACCCAGGCCCTGAGTTCAAGCCCCATGACCGACCAAAAAAACACAGAAAACAGACTAGTAACTGGGCCTCAAGTGTGTAATTGCTGTACTTGCATGCCCTTTCTCCGTTCAACTAAGGCCGTGACAACTTGATATCTGTCTGTCTGTCTGTCTGTCTAGTATCAAGCAGGTATTAAGAGAAACTGTACTCAGGGCCTTGTCTGACTGCCTTGAGCTGAGAACCAGACATGGGAAGAGTTATTCAGAGCCGCACGGGCGCTGAAGCAGCTGCTCAGTGGCTACAAGGCAGGGTTTCCCGGCCTCCAGGGAGGTTCGGAGGCCAGGGCGATGCGGGGCTACCCTGTCCCCTCCCCACCCCCGGAACCCCACGTACCTCGGAGTTCTGGCCACTCTTGTAGAGTTCGGGCAACGCCAGGAGTGTTTCGGCGGAGACGTCTTTGTCGAGGATTCCAAAGATGATGGGGGGCAGGGAGGTGAAGAAGAGGTTGAAGAAGATCAGCTGCCAGTAATCGATCAAGGTGGAGCCGGAGAAGCCGCAGAAGAACTGGTACCAGAAGAGCAGGTTGACGTAGCACTGCGGGCGGAGCGGGGTGGGTGAGAGGCCCCTCCCGGCCCAAGACTACTTCTGTCCTCCACCCTGAGCTTTGGGGGTTCACAGGGAGCCCAGCAAGGCCAGCAAACGAATGCAGTTAAGTCCACTGAGAGAGAGGGAGAGAGGGAGAGGGAGAGGGAGAGAGAGAAAGAGAGGGAGGGAGGGAGGGAGGGAGGGACGGGGGGCCTGTTTTTCAATCCACAGAGTGCCAGGCCACCTGTTCAAGTCTTTTTAAGGACATCATTTTGTCACCGGGCTTTTTTGGGGGTGGTTTATTGGAGACCAGAGTCTCATGGACTGACTGTCTTCCCTGGGCTGGCTTCGACCCCTGATCTTGATTTCAGCCTCCTGAGTAGCTAGGATTACAGGCATGAGCCACTGGCGCCTGGCTTTGCTTTTTGTTTTTTGGGTAGGGTCTCAGTGTATGCCTGGGCCAGCCTGGAACGTATTCCTCCTTTTGCTCTCCCAGAGCGGATATGACAAGTGTACACTTGTCATGAGATTGGGTCTCATGAACCTTTCATCTGAGCAGGCTTTCAATCTCTACCTCCAGAGTAGCTAGCCTCACAGACAGCAGCCACCGTGCCCGGTTCTAAGTTCTTTTTCTAGCGCACACCAGTGAGATTCTTCTAAGCACCTGCCACTTGCACAGAAGAAAATACTTCTTTCCTGGGGGGGGGGGGGGGAGGGAATGGGGGGGGCTGTCTTCCCTCTTCCCTAGGCTGAACCTCAGAGTGAAAGCCCTCCTCCTCCTCTTCTTCTTCCTCCTTCCTCCTCCTCTACGGAGTGAGGAATGAATTCATGGTTCACATCTGAGAGCAGGCAGGATCTTCATCTGCTCTGAAATTCGTTTCTTTCCAGTGTGCAAAGTCGACGCTGCCCACGCGCCCGTGGTCGATACGGCAGCCACGTGTCAGCGTCACCGCTGAGGTTTTGAGCCTGGCGTCAGGCTGGACAGAGCAATCACGGAAGCTGTGACCGCGTGGCTGCTGGAGATGTGTCCTTCCCGGATCCACCAGTGCCATGCAGGACAGAGGCCATGGCCGATCCAACTTCGGATTGTAAGCACTCGGGCTCCGGGGCAGAGTGGGTGTCAGATGGGAGGCATGGCTTGTTTGCATCGACTGGCTGAGCAAAAATGACTGTGCGGTTGATGGGGGTCCACATTACTATTTGTGGGGGGACAGGCTGTTTATGTACATATGCATGGAACTTATAGGAAGGCCCGCTTCCCAGCCAGGCCCACCGAGTCACAGAGCACTGGCAGCAAGAGGAGAAGCGCTCTGTGTGGCGTGGCCTTGGCCAATGTCTCTGTTCCAGCACGCTCGAGTGTCACCCTCCCTTTTTCCCTTAGGCAAAGAGGAATCATCTCGTATTTGGAGATTCCTGGTTGGGGGTGTGCGTGTATTAAATATACAGATCCTTGAGGTAAGGAACGGAGAACTGAGGCTCTGTTTTTCCCTTACTGCAACCCTATGCTAACATACCCACCAGCTCACCACCAGCTATTTTGTTCATTGTTGTTGTTGGTCGTGGGGCCTGAACTCTGGGCCTGGGCGCTGTCCCTCAGCTCTTCAGCTCAAGACTAGCGCTCTACCACTTGAGCCACAATGCCATTTCTGGCTTTTTCTGCTCATATGGTACTGAGGAATTGAACCCAGGGCCTCATGCATGCAAGGCAAGCGCTCTACCACTGAGCCACCTTCCCAGCCCTCACCACCAACTATTTTAAGCAAGCGCTCTGCCAGGTTTTCTTTGTGTCTATTTTTGATTACGGGTCTTGGGGCTTGAACTCAGGACCTGGGCGCTGTCCCCGAGCTGCTTTTGCTCAAGGCTAGCACTCTACCTCTTGAGTCACAGCTCTGTATCTAGCTTCTTTGGGATAATGTATTAGAGATAAGAGTCTCACGGACTTTCCTACCCAGGCTGGCTTGGAACCGCGATCCTCAGATCTCAGCCTCCTGAGCAGCTGGGATTATAGGTGGGAGCCACCAGTCGGTTCTAACGCTTGCCTTGGCGTGCAGCTTTTAGGGACTCTGTGCCAGGGCGGGAGGCGGCCCAGGGCTACTGACCACGTTCTTGTAGAAGTAGTAGACCACCATCCGGGCCAGGCGCGAGTAGCACCAGTGTCCATGCACCAGCAGCAGCTTCTTCAGGTGCCTGAAGCGGGAAATGGCGAAGTCGCTGGACATGACGGCCTGCCGGGGAGAACAGAGACAAACGCTTCCACTCAGCTACTGCCAAACCGGGGCCCCCTCTGCCACCCCCCTGTCCCCCCACCCCGAGACCAACGGGACCAGGGATGGCTGGACAGCCATCTGAGGTGTGTCTTCTCCCACTGGAATTCATATTAAGATCCAGTTGGTATTAAGAATCTGAGGTCGCTGGTGGCTCACACCTGTCATCCTAGCTACTCAGGAGGCTGAGATCTGAGGATCAAAGTTCAAGGCCAGACTGGGCAGGAAAGTCTGTGAGACTCTTATCTCCAATGAACCACCAGAAAGCTGGAAGTGGTGCTGTGGCTCAAGTGGTAGAGCGCTTACCTTGAGCTGAAGAGCTCAGGGACAGTGCCCAGGCCCAGAGTTCAAGACTCATGACTGACAAAAAAAAAGAGATCAACATAGAAGTGTGTCTGTGCATGTGTGCACGCGCATGTACAGGTACTAGGGCTTGAATATAGGGCCTTGCAACCTCATTTGGCATTTTCTTTCAAGACTAGTGCCCTACCAGTGGAGCCATGTCTCCACTTGTATCATTTTTAATTAATCATCATCATTACTGTTATCGTTGTCTGTCGTGGGGCTTGAACTCAGGGCCTGGGTGCTCTCTCTGAGCTCTTTTTTTGCTCAAGCCTAGCGCTCTATGGCTGTGAGCCACAGCGCCACTTCTGGTTTGCTGGTGGTTCATTGGAGATGAAAGTCCCATGGACTTTTGTCCGGGCTGGCTTTGAACCGCCATCTTCAGATCTCAGACTCCTGAGTAGCTAGGGACAAGAGGCATGAGCCACCGGCGCCCGGCTCGCTCTGGTCATTTGTAGTGGGGGCTCTGGGAGGGGGGGGACAGGACCCCGACCCAGAGCTCATCCTCCTGTGATGTACACGAGGGAAAGGGTGGCTCCAGGTACTGTGGGCAAGCGTCAACTCTCCAGAGAAGGAGGGAGAGCGGGGAAGAAGCCGGTGCAGGCGGAGCACGCGGTACCTGCATGCCCTCCTGTCCTGATATCCCGACGCCAACATCCGCGGCTTGAATCATGCTGACGTCGTTCGCTCCGTCACCTGAAAGGAGGGAGGTAGGTCACTCATCCAACGGCCCGGTGACAATGACAAGGCTCTGATGTGTCCCCAAGTGTCCAAGCCTCTATCCTGGGATAGAAGAATAGTCCCACGGGAGGTTAGCTGTAGGATTTGGCCCGTAGGAAGTGTCTTCTTCTATGCCCAGGAAACCCTGCTTTTCCTTTTTTACCCCTGACCCAGCATGTTTTATTTGGTGTCTTTTTTTCTGGACACAGAATTGAGGATTAGGATAGCACCAGACGGTCCGTAATAGTTCACAAAGAAGCCTTTGCAGCTGCTGGAAAGATCTGTACGAAAGCGCCCATGGAGAATTATAGCAGAGGCTTGGGGAAGGGCAACCCATCTAGAGAAGGAACACAGGAGAACTGGAACTCAGCTCTTCTTGATTCTAGAGCCAATATAACGTCCTCAACACAGTCTAACTTGAAATGCTGGCCACGTCCCAACAATCGGAAAGTGAGGAGAACCAACTCGTGGGAGACACTCTGAATGAGGGCTAAGCAGCCTTGCTTCTGCATTGAAGGAAATGAGTGTGACCTTGTTCATTGAGAAACATTCGGTACACAGCCCCTCCGCCCCACCCTTTCTGGGGCTTGAGCTCAGGGCCTGGGCGCTGTCCCTGAGCTGCTTTTGCTCAGGGCTAGCGCTCTACCGCTTTGTGCCACAGCGCCACTTCTGGTGGTTACTTAGAGATAAGAGCCTCAAGGACTTTCCTGCCTGAGCTGGCTTTGAACCATGATCCTCAGATCTCAGCCTCCTGAGTAGCTAGGATGACAGGTGTGAGCCATTGGCACCCAGCAGTTACAGTTTTTATGCAATTAAATAGTTTCTGGAGGCCTGAGGTAAGGCTGTAGATAGTCACACACACACACACACATGCACACACGCACATGCACACGCACACACAACCATACAGTTGTTTTTGGAGCAAGAGTCTCACTAGCCTAGGCTAGCTTTAAACTCTCCATCTTCTTGTTTTCACCTCCTGAGTCTGCGCTCTCTCGCCCAGTTAGCTCTCATTTGAAATGCTAGCAGAGAAATTGTCTTTCCCTGCCTCTCTAGGGAGAAGGCGCCATCTGGAGAAAGGTGGGCCAAGGAAGAAAGTCCACCCTTTTCTGTTGGACGTGTTCCCCGACACCCAGCGGACAGGCAAGATATGGGCAGTGTTGAGCCCTGGAGACTAGGTTTTTCCTGTACATGCATAACGATAACAATTAATTATGCATTCTAGGTTATAATCAATTGTTATAGTAAAAATAGCTAATTTCATTTACGTTTAAAAATCAGGCACAACAAAAGATGACCTACATTCGCTAATAAGAGAAGGTGACGGTTCAAAACATGCTATCGTCGAAGTTATTTAAAACCCATGAACTGAGCCAGGCTCACTGAGCCGGTGGCTCAGGCCTGTCATCCTAGTTACTCAGGAGGCTGAGATCTGAGGATCACAGTTCAAAGCCAGCCCGGGCAAGAAAATCAAGTGAGACTCTCATCTCAATTAACTATGCCCCCCCCCCAAAAAAAAAATACTGGAAGGAGCTGTGGCTCTCGTGGTAGTGTGCAAAAGCTCCAGGAGAGCACCCAGGCCCTGAATTTAAGCCCAGGACTGGCACAAAGCAAACACACACAAAACCCTACAAATGGTTTCTTTGTAGAGTTTTCTCTATCACTTCTTGGGCCTTAGTTGACTGTAGGTATAACTGAGGCCGGGAGAAGGGAAGTAAAGGGGAGGGGCGTGTCGCGTGATGTTTATTTCCTGTGTATTTTGGTTCATCAGATGGGAAGCATCCAGTGTGACTGACCAGAGACCACACAATAAAGCAGCTCTGGTCCTCTTACTCTAGCACAAGAGATAAGCGTCTCACGGACTTTTCCTGCCGAGGCTGGCTTTGAACTGCGATCCTCAGATCTCAGCCTCCTGAGTAGCTAGGATGACAGGCGTGAGCCCCCAGTGCTCAGCTGGCTGCGGTTTTCTGCTTAAAAAAAAAAAAAAAAATTGAATCTCCTTACCAGCCTTCAACCCTCAGAAGCACATGGACTCTGTAGGCCCCCATGATCATCTCAGAGGGGAAGAAATGTCTACCCAGAGCCAGCTGTGGGTACGTCTTGCTGCTGGCAAGGTGGCCAGCTTGGTTGCATGCTCTCATTCGAGACCCTCATGCTCCTGAGTTTTCTTTGGCCAACCTGCCAATTTCAAGAGCTTGGGTTTCGCCTTTGCTGGGCCTGTGCTTCATCTGTAGTGTCTGGGCCGCTATCCTGAGCTTGTGATTACGAAGGCAAGGGTCCCCCCGCCCCCCAACATGTCAGCCCTGCCAGCCATACCTATAGACAGCGTCATGACGCCGCAGCGGTCCCGCACCAGCTTCACCATCATGCTCTTCTGCAGTGGCGTAGAACGGCAGCACAGGACGGACCGGCAGTACCGGGTCAACTCCAGAAACTTCTTCTCCAGCTTCCCCTGGAAAATCACGTTCAGCGTCTTCCCGTCCACGACCAGTCCGGCTTGGGGAAGCGTAGCACCCGGGGCGGCAGCAGCAGCAGCAGCAGCAGCAGCAGCAGAGGAGGTGGCAGACGAGGTCTCAGCAGGTGGCTGCGGTGGTTCCTGCAATTGCTTCACCTCTTCCAGTGCGCAGGAGAGGATGGACTCACAGGTTTCCTAGCGAGAGGCCGATATCACAGGGGATTAGTAAATCATGATGGATTAACAGCCTTCTACTATGGCTGCTGAAGGGTTTTTTACGGAGGTGGTGGTCCATTCTCTCTGGTTTGTTACATTTCACTGCAGCATCTGAAACAGCATCAAAGCCATATTAATCTGGTACCCAAACCGGACATCCTGCTGGCCAACAGAAAGAGCAATAGCTCAGTGAGCTGGTGCGAGATACAGGTCATCATGAAACAGTAAGTGTTTGTAATGTGCTGGTAGAAAATCACCATATTTTATGCAGGCTTGTACCTCTTTTCTTTTTTTGGTTGTGTGTGTGTGTGTGTGTGTGTGTGTGTGTGTGTGTGTGTGTGTGTGTGTGTGTGTGTGTGTGTGTGTGTGTGTGTGTGTGTGTGTGTGTGTGTACCTGTCCTGGGGCTTGAACTCAGGTCCTGGGGCTTGAACTCAGGCCCTAGGTGCTATCCCTGAACTACTTTTGTTCAAAGCTAATGCTCGATCACTCGAGCCACACAGCTCAAGTGATTCTTTTTTGGAGTTAAAGAGTCTCACGGACTTTCTTGGCCAGGCTGACTTTGAACCCAGTGAGATCCTCAGATCTCAGCCTCCTGAGTAGCTAGAATGACAGGTGTGAGCCACCAGTGCCCGGCTCACTCTATTTTTCTCCCAGCCCCTAACACCACCACCACCACCACCACCACCACGACGTAAGCCTACTCGATGCCCATTCAGGTTTGCCGAGGGCTCCCTCTTCTGAATTCTCTGGAAAGCCGAGCACCTTTGCAAAGTGAATTTCCTTCCCAAGCAGGGCGGGCTGGCATCAGTATTAGCACAGAAATCAAACACCGAAGTGAGCCGCAAATGATGTTCTTTCCCTCCCTCAGTATAATGGTAAAAGCGAGAGTCGTCCCGGAGATTAATTCATACGTTAAATCTAGAATAAATGAGTCTTCTAAGGGGCCTAGGGCATTTTTCATTATATATATATATATATATATATACACACACACACACACACACACACACCCTCACAAATAGGTATCTAGAGGTTTCTTCATGGAATAAAATCCAAATATAAACCTCCTCCTATTTCCAGTTTAATATCCAGATTAGCCGAGGCATGGAGATCTGGGACGGGCTTCCCTTCTCCACCGTCTTACTGCCGTGAGGAATTCGGGCCGCAAGGTGGCCAGTGTGGAATTTGGCTTCTCTCTTCCCCAATCCCATCCCAGCCTACCAGCCTCGCGCATCCCCTTCCCCCTTTAGGGGTCCAACTCGGACACAACGGGGGCTGCGATTGTGGTTTTAGGCTTAGATTCATTTCACGGGGAGCGTCAGTATGGTGGGATGTGATTAGCACCATCAGCGGGACAGCGGGGTTCTAGACTCAGGTCTGTCGGAAGCCAGCAGACGGGGCTGGGCCTGGTGGTGCACACCTGTAATCTCAGCACGCTAAAACCCAAGGTGGTGTGGCGGTGAGGGCGGAGCTGGGGAAGGGACTAAGCTTCTGTGTGTGCCCCAACAGACCCACGGCCGGGTCTCCCGCGGGGCCCGGAACTTGAACCCGGGGCTCACCTGGCTCTCGGTGTTAATGGTGTACACCGTGTCCGTCTGATCCAGGAGTCGGCAGGCATGCGCGATGTTCACCGCCGTCTCCTGCTTGTCTCCTGTCAGGACCCAGAGGTGCAGCCCTGCCTCCCGCAGGGCGGCGATGGTGTCGGGGACCCCGTCCTGCAGCCGGTCCTCGATCCCCGTGGCTCCTGGAGGGACCAGAGGTGATCTTCCATACACGAGCACCCCCCGCCCCGGTCAGCACTGAAGGAGGGAGCACCCTGCCTTCTCGGAGCTCACAGACCGTCCGGGAAGGATCCTGACGGAGCTTCATGCTCAGAAAGGCCACGGGTGACGTGTGCACACCTCACCGGGGTGAGCAACTGCAGCTAGGCTGGCACCATGAGGCCTGAGAAAGACCCAGGGAGGGGGGAGAGATGGGAGAAAAGGGGGAGAAGGGAAATAGAAGGGGAGAGGGAGAGCGGGAGGAGAGGGGGGAGAGAGGGAAAGAAAGCTGCAGGAAGGAATGAAGGTGGAGATGGGGAAGCGTGAGGAGGTAGAGGGGAGGGAGAGGGGGAGAGAGGAGGGGATGGGGAAGAGGAGGGGAGAGGAGGGAGGGGGAGGAGAGAAGTTAGACTGGAAGCAGGAGGGAGAGGGGGTTTGGAGGGGGGAGAGGGGGAGGAGAGGGGAAGGGGCAGGAAAGGCTGAGCACTGCTGCTTGCTCTGAGCCTAGAAGAATTGCCATGGATTCAGTAGCAAAGGAAGTTACTCAGGGGTGTTGGGTGGGAGAGGGAGGGAGTTAAATTTGTGTTTCCAATCAACTTTCTTTTTGGGGAAAAAAATCTCTTCTGCCAAGGGGATCTGGATATTTCTACCACCAATGGGGAGGAGAGGGAAGGCTCCAGCCCTCGTCCTCCCAGAGATGGCTGAATTAACCGGGACTCAGATGCTGGCCCACTTCAGGATGGACTTAACATGCGGTGCATCAGCCTTGAACGGTGGCAGGTGCGCGTGGCCCCAGGAGTATATTCCTCCAGCAGCGAACAGCTTGCTCCGTGATTGAGCAAAAAATAAAATAAATCTGCATTTCAATGGAGCTTCATTTCCAGCCGCAGACGGCTGGCTGTCCATTTCACCCTGGCAGTTTGTCTCTTTGTAATAATCCAGCGTGCTCAGAGCACTGCTTTGGTTTAGAGACTTAGCCCGGAGAGCACATCTCTTCCCTGGGCCAGCGTTAGAGTTCAGGTACACAGAAGCACCTTTCTCTCCCAGGCTGCCAGGTGCGGCTCCCGGAGCCCATGTATAAACCGGGGCAGCCAGGACGAGAGAGGATGGAAAACGCATTTCCTGGTGTGTCCACGAGCAAAGGCGACAGGGGAGCTGTGAGGCCTGTCCGAGCTGGGGGACACCGAGAGCCATTCTTCCTCACCTGGAGCGGCTGAGTGGAGCGTGAGGCTGGTGTGCTGGGCCGATTCATCGTTAGCTTACCTAGCAAGGTGAGGTGGCTCTCCAGGTGCTGCGCAGTCTCCATGAGAAGCTCATCCCGGTTGTCCAGGGAGGCCTCGGCCTCACGCCGGAAACTGACCCATCGCCGGAAGTCCTCTTCGCCTACGACCTGTGTAGGGTGGGGTGGGGGCAGGAAGAGGCCTGTGAGTCACCTCCAAGGGCTCAACAGGCTGGCACGTGCCCTCCTCTCCCACCCGCAAGGTGGGCTTTTCTAGCCTCGCTAGAGCACGGCGAGAACGATGTTGGCTTAAAGGCAAAACTCAAAGGTGGCTCGTTCTGTACCATGATCACCGAGAATCTGTTGAGATCTGGTTACGCTCGGGGCATGGGAGTTGATCCAGATGGAGACAAGGCTCCTGGGCTTGACTTGTTGACCGAGGGAGACGGAGGGACATTGGGCAAGTAAGTGGCACAAGAGGCCTTCCAGGAACGTGGCACAGATAATACAAAAGGGAAGAGATGCTGGACAATGCTGTGTGTGTGTGGGGGGGGGGGGGGCAGGGAGAGAGTTACTGGGAACAGAGGCTGCATTCTATTGGCTGTTCAGGTCTCCTTGACAGGTGACGTACAGCCTAAGATCCAATGAGGGGGAAGGGGCCTGGCAGGGGGAGGAGCCAGGGCAGTCACAGCCTTACCTTCTCTCTGTCCCCTGAATGTGCTAGTTGCTGGGGGGATGTGAAGCCAGGGAGGGAAAGGGCTGGAAACGAGGCCTGAAAGCGGCGGCTGTATCCTGCCCAGCTCGTGGACACCCTCACAGATCTGAGGTCCCCCCAACAAGGCTGTGCCTTCTTTCCCCAGAGCCCCCATGTTTGGACCCTCCTCTTGGGGTTACAAGCACCCCATCTCTTATAGAAATGAAGGATGCTTTGGTCCGAGCACCAAACACGTCCTGCGTGCTCTCCCCCAGCCCCATGACGTTGTAAAGAAAACCAAAGTGACACAGATAGGCCTTTTGAGGAGTGGCCGTGGAATCCACGAGGCCGAGCCAAGGCCAGGGGTCCGAGAGCAGAAGCGGTGAGGGTGTGATTTGAACCCGCAGTGCCGAGGACTTGTCCCAGGTGCTGGCGCATGCCACGAGGTGAGACCAGGGAGCGGCCAGCGCCATTTCATGACTCAAAACAAAATCATCTCTCCATTGGAAGTGGGGGGAGATGAGGCCCTGTAGCAAGGCTGGTGTGGCTTTCACGTGATCACCCCGTAGCTCCATCTAGAAATGTATATGGCCATGACAGCATACTAGACCTAGAGCATCACGCCTACTAGATCTTGGGGGAAGGCAGAAGCAACAGATGCCCTGTCCCTGAAATTCCCAGCCTTCTGTCCCACGGTAGCTGGGCTCAGCACAAAGCACCAGGGAACGGCACTGCCCGTGGCCAGAGCGGAGCAGAACCCCAGCCCGCAGCCCTCATCCAAGGACCAACTGCTACACGGATGGACAGACGGACAGTGGCCGAGTGCTGTGCCACCCACGGAGACCCAGATTTGCCAGCTGCTCTCAATTTGCAAGAGAAAAGGAAATCGGGAATGATATCGCAGATGCATAAAGAGCTGCCAAATCCAAAGCAGGGGGTGGGGGTGGGAATGATGAAGACAGACTGACTGACCGACTGACCCAGGGCAAGGCCATTCAGCTCTCTGCTGGTGGCCAGGGCGGGCTGAGGAAAATGGCTTCTTACCTTCTTGGCGATGCACAGTGTCCTCAGGCCGTCTCGGGCATACAGATCTAGATGGTTCTGGGTGCGGAGTCGGATTTTCTTCAGCTGCTTTTCCTCATTCACGTCAGTCGCTGTCAAAACAGTCATCTTTTCCCATGAAGCCCTGCATGCATGTGGTCCCGTTCCCCCTCTCCCAGAAGACCAGGATTGTCCCAGCTGACCAATGCCTTTCCTCTGTGCCCAGCTTAGTCCTGCCTGCCTAACTTTCCAGCCTTGGAAATCCATGACTAAGGCTGAAGATTTGATACTACCATCAGCTTCCTCTCTGTTGCCTGTATCCGCTCACGTCCTATGACAGCTTTCCAACCCGGATGTCATGAGCTTAGGTTCGTCACCACTCAGGGTTTGGTAAGTTTGGCAAACAGATGCTTTTAGAAAAAAACTAATATAGTGTTTGTATTTCCTGTAAATCTTGGGTGAAAAATGTTTCAGTGTGATATTCCAAAAAAATCCCTTCTGTGGATCTTCTACATAATACATTTCTTGCAGGAGAAACTTGTCTTTCTCTTGAAATTTCAATACTTTTCATGATCAGATGCTTTGTGTGTATGTGTGTGTGTGTGTGTGTGTGTGTGTGTGTGTGTGTGTGTGTGTGTGTGTGTGTGTGTCGGTTGTGGGGCTTGAACTCTGGGCCTGGGCTCTGTCCCTCAGCTCTTTAGCTCAAAGCGAGCGCTCTACCACTTGAGCCACAGCACCACTTCTGGTTTTCTGGTGGTTCATTAGAGATAAGAGTCTCATGGACTTTCCTGCCCGGGCTGGCTTTGAACCACAATCCTCAGATCTCAGCCTCCAGAGTAGCTAGGATGACAGGTGTGGGGCAGGACAAACACTGTCAGCATTTCCTTGGTCAAAGCGGCCATGAAGGTGTCACTAAACCATTGCAATACTCTGCAAAGCTGAGCTGGCACAAAGCCTCGAATCCTTTCCCCGGGCCAGACTGAGAACCAAGTCTAGACTCCTAAGCAGTGGACAGACATTTGTGTCTCTCCCTCTAACCCTGGATACAACGCAAAGCTAAAACTCACCTTCCTGATGGGGAGCTAACTGTAGAAAGGTGCAATAATGCTGATATTTATTTATTTTTTACGTTTTCATTATTCAGGTGCTTGAAGCACATTCTCACGTAGGCCTTTTCTTATCAACCACTTATGAACAGTATTTTAATTTGGAAGGCACCAATGTCGGAGATCAAACCCTTTGGGCTTGCATTTACCTTTTTGCTTAGGCTGCCAGGAACCTCAGTGTGGAATGTTCAAAGGCTACAACATATCAAGCCTAGAGTTCTCTTTCCCTTCCAAGTTTTGCTTTCCCCCGTGTTGACAGCAACACGGCACTTGTATCTTTCCCTGGAAGCATCTGCCATCCATTGTGGGATGGGATGAAGAAGGCAGAAACTAATATTATCTCCAGGGCAACGTGGATGGCTAACCGCCCAGAGAAAGAGAATGTCATGCAAGTGTTGGGTTTGCTAGCCTGCCAGAGGCTGAGATGAAGAGAAGTAATTAGCTCCCTTCCCATTCTAAACACTCATCAATCCCATGAACCTCTTGGCGGGGTTCCAGGGCTCGATGGCGTTGGATGCCCAGGTCTGCTGGGGCGATTCTCAAGCTTGGCTGGCATCTACTATCCGGAGAGACTCACAGTCCCATCACCGTCTCTGGCTTGCTCGCCATCACGGGGCAGTTGCACGCCGCTGCCAGGCGCAGTGTGGTAGGAAAGCGGGTGGGCAAAGGAGGATATAAGAGGACCCAGAATTTCACCCTGATTGACCACATCTGGTGAATCCTTCCGTTTCCGTTCAGAGTTGCCCCCAGAGTTCCAGGCACTGGGAGGTGTATCAGGGCATTCCTACCACGTGTGAACAATCCACGTGTAAACGAGTTTGGAAAAAGGGATCAACATGGCAGCCTGCTGGAAGCCTTCTGGGGCCTTTAGCAATGCTAATGAGCCTTGTGATCTGCCAGTCCACAAAGACCTGGCTCTGAGTGGATCTCCCAGGCCGGTATTCTAGGTAGAGCCTGCTAGACTGGTCCTTACCACTCCACAGTGCCTCTCTTGACCACCCAGCACCTGAGAAGGGGCGACTCACCACAGGCCGGGTCTTCCAGCAGGTCCATGATGACCGAGTCGGCGCCCTTGGTATAGACGACGATCTGGCCGGTCAGCGGGTGCCTCACCACCACGGACATCCTCTTCCTGACCGCGTCGAAGCCCAGGGTGTAGAGGAGGTCGAAGGAGAGGCAGGTGCCCTGTGGCAGGCGCACGGTCACCTGCTCGGGGGTCCGGGACACCAGCGTGAAGCTGTAGGCGCGGGCAGCGTGGACCAGGGCGGCCTCGTCCGGGCTCTCGGCCTCGTAGCACAGCTCAGCCCCGGCCAGGCCGAGCCCGGGGGGCCCCAGCCCCTCCTCCAGCGAGGCCCCCGAGCCGGACTCCAGCCGGTCCCCCTGTTCCCACGCGCTGCTCCGGTAGCCGCAGTCCGAGGAGGAGTCCCGGCTGCACACCGACGCCCCATCTTTCTCCTCCGAGTCCGCGGTGGGCAAGTGGGGTCCCAGGCTCTCCCCGAGGTCCGTGTCCGAGGGCGCGGTGGACGAGAAGGACTGGCTGAGCCCCAGGAGCTTCAGCCTCTGGAACAGCTGCTGGATCTTCTCCAGGGAGGTGCCCAGCGCCCTGGAGGAGGGCGGAAGGGTGACCTGGGCCCCAAGGGAGAGAGGCCCACGTTACACCCATGGGCCCCATGCAGGAGAGGGGCGGCGGGCCCCAAGTGGATTCTTGGGGCGTTTTTTTTGGGGGGGGGATCCTCCCGTAGGATGAGGGAGCAACGACAGCTCAGTGTCCTCTATTTTTTTTCTTTTGGTTGGTCGTGGGACTTGAACTCAGGGCCTGGGCGCTGTCCCTCAGCTCTTCAGCTCAAGGCGAGTGCTCTACCACTTGAGCTACAGCGCCACTTCCGGTTTTCTGGTGGTTTATTGGAGATCAGAGGCTCATGGATTTTCCTGCCTGGGCTGGCCTTGAACTGGGATCCTCAGATCTCAGCCTCCTGAGTAGCTAGGATGACAGGCGTAAGCCACCAGTTCCCAGCTGTTCCTTTCTCTATATCTATCTATCTATCTATCTATCTATCTATCTATCTATCTATCTATCTATCTATCTATCTATCTATCTATCTATCTATCTATCTATCTATCTATCTTTTTCCCTGAGCATTCCACTCTGAGCTTGGTCCAAGGGAAAGCCAAGGAGATACAAGTCAGACACGTGAGATCAGAACGCAGGTCCTGGATGATCCCCTGTATCTGCTTTATCTTGATGTAACGTCTCCAGGGTCACCTTCCCTGACCCCGGACGCCATCGAGATGGCCGAGGAAGCCAGCAGGCCCACCATGAGCCACGCAGGGGCCACCATCCCCCAGGGAGAGTGTGTGGATGGGTGGCAGAGCTGGAACTCAGCGCTGGCCGGTGAGTGCTACTTCCTGCCACTTTCCAAAGTAGGCTTCAGGTCTCAGCTCATGCTTCCTGAGTTTGTGAAGAATTGAAGGCAGATCTACCTTGAGTGGATTTCAAGGTCTAACTTGACATCAATGCCCGCCTTCATATTTCCATGGAAAGAGCCTCATGCTTAGAGATCCATGTAACAACATAGCCCGGGAGCCATATTGGAGTCTTACATTCTCAATCTCTATTCATTTGCTCCGTCCCCAAACATACCTCACAGGTTCCGGAGACGGCAGGAGGAAATGGTGATGCAGGTGAGGGGTTTAGCACACAGCCACACATTCAGTACTACTGACTCTTACTGTCTACCCCACGGGCTTAAACAAAGTATGAAAGTTGCCCAGAGTTAAGGTATACCTTCTCACATTCTGTTTAAAGACAAGGCAACAGCTGGGTGTTGGTGGCTCACACCTATAATCCTAACTCAGGAGGCTGTGATCTGAGGATCACAGGTTCAAATCCAGCTCAGGCAGGAAAATGTGTGAGACTCTTAACTGCCCAAAAGCCAGATGTGAAGCTGTGGCTCACATAGTAGAGTGCTAGCCTTGAGCAAGAAAAATTCAGGGACAATGCCTAGGCCCTGCGTTCAAGCCCCTAGTTCAAGGACTAGAGCAAGAAAGGAGGAAAGAAAAGAGAAGAAAAGAAGAAAAGGAAAGGAAGGAAGGAAGGAACCCAGCCTGGTGCTGGTGGCTCACACCTGTCATCCTAGCTACTCAGGAGTTTGAGATATGAGGATCATGGTTCAAAGCCAGCTGGGGCAGGAAAGTCCATGAGACTCTTATCTCCAATGAACCACCAGAAAACCAGAAGTGGCACTGTGGCTCAAAGTGGTAGCGTGCTTGCCTTGAGCAGAAAAGCTCACGGACAGCATCTGGTCCCTGAGTTCAAGCTCCAAGACTGGAACAACAACAAAAAATTCCTCCATAAAACAGAAATAAGGGAACAGACCCAATGGGCAAAGCACCTTTTCTGGGTCTCACAGTAACAGAACGTTGATCTTGTGGGTAGAACCCAGGGCTCATGTCTCTGTGACCAGAGCTCTTCCCCTCCCTCCCCCTCTACCTCCCTCTGCTCCCCTCCCCCCGGCCCTCAGAGGTCCTCACTCTCCGCCGGGGCGCGGTGGTGGTGGACACCATGACCGAGTTGCAGATAGCCAGGGCAAGGAAGAAGTCGGCGATGGAGGCGGTGGCCGCGTGGGCAGGCTGGGCAGGCCGGGCCTGGGCCAGGGACTCCAGCCACAGAGCAGCATCTTGCACCTTGCTCAGAAGGGTTTTATCTGGGGTCACGTCTTTTTCCTGGAAGAGAAAGGCCAAGAACATCTTTCCTGAGAGGTCTAGGGGAGGAGGGTGTCTTCCAGTAGATTCTTTGCAGCCTTGCTGTCTTGGTTCCCAAACATTTCCCTCTCCAGCCCGCCATCTTGGATTTCTGCCCCAGCCGCTAAACCAATATGGCGGCCTTCCATCTGTTTCCTTGCTTCCCAAAACTCCACTTCCCTCAGCCATAGCTTTGTCTTACTCTCTAGCTTTCCTGGTTAGTTGATGGTTGGCATTTCTACTTTTCCTTCTTTGACCCTCCTCTGGCTCTCGGTGTGGACCCGTAGCCCCTGTTCCCTTGGCCATGTGCTGCGTGCATATTCCTTGTGTTTGTGAAAGCCCTCTCCGGTCCTTGATGTCCTGCCCCTGCCAGTCACCGCGAGAGCCCCCTTGTCCACAGTGGAGACCTTGGAGTCACAACCACCATGTCAGGCAGGTAAGGTAAACACTGGAAGTGGGGTGGGGTGGGGGGGGAGAGCTGAGGGTGTGGTGTGTGATGGAGTTGGGGGTCTGAGAGCTACCCTGACTTCTCAGATAACCAGAGGGGAGTATCTCCTCTCCTCTCCTTCCCCTTCCTCTCTTCTTTCCTCTCTTCTCCTGTTCCCTCCCTTCCTTTCCCTCTCTTCTGTCTTCTCTCCTCCCCTTCCCTCCCCTCCTTCCCCTCTTCTACTCTCCCTCTCTTCTCTCTCCTCCCCTTCCCTCCCCTCCTCTCCCTCTCTCTTCCCCTTTCTCCTTCCCCTCTTCTCTTCTACTCTCCCTCTCTCCTCTCTCCTCCCCTTCCCTTCCCTCCTTCTCTCCTCTCCCCTTTCATCCTCTCCTTATCTTCTTTCCTTTCTCCTCCCCTTCCTTCCTCTCTCCCTCTCCTCTCCCTCTCTCCTCCTTTCCCTCCTCTCTTCTCTCCTTTCCTCTTTTCCCACCCTCTCCTCTCCTCTTCCCCATCTCCACTTCGCCCTCCCCTCTCTTTTCTTCTCCCCATTTC
The DNA here is from genome assembly GCF_019054845.1 of Dipodomys spectabilis. Taxonomy (NCBI): domain Eukaryota; kingdom Metazoa; phylum Chordata; class Mammalia; order Rodentia; family Heteromyidae; genus Dipodomys; species Dipodomys spectabilis. The sequence goes on from NW_024870935.1 coordinate 1,985,436, forward strand.
CCCTCTTATCTTCCTTCTCCTTTCCCTTCTTTCTCCCCTCCCTCTTCTCCTTCCCCCTCCCTCCCTTCACTCCCCTATCTCTCCTCCCTTCCCCTCTACCTCCTCTCCACTCATCTCTCTCCTCCTTTTCTTACTCTTTCTTCCCCTTTCTCTCTTCCTTCCTCCCTCTTCCCTTCTCCTTCCCTCCCCTCTCCTTCCTCCCCTCCCCTGCCCTGGCCTCAGCCTCTGACAAGGCACTACTCTGCTCCAGGCTGTGCATCATGCATCTCCAAATGCCCAAGTGGTCAAAACCACTGCCTATTATTTACTCCATGTCTCTGACCTGATCTGCAAGCATTGTGAGGGCTGAGGCCATCTCTGGTGTGTGTGTGTGTGTGTGTGTGTGTGTGTGTGTGTGTGTGTGTGTGTGTGTGTGTGTGTGTGTGTGTGTGTGTGTGTGTGTGTGTGTGTGTCCCTCCGCATGACAGATTCCAGGCAGGCACCATGCTGGATGCTTGTCCAAGGATTCCTTTCACTAGTACTCTCTACTTCATTTCCATTCACAGGCTCCTCTGTGGAGTGTTCACACGGGAGAGTCCTGCTGCTCAGGTTACAGGGACGGTGGGGAATGTAGCCCAGAGTCAGGCCTTGCCCGAATGGGATCTCGAACTTCACCTAACCAAGGAACAATGCTGGTCTCATTACTCTCGCTTTTCACTTTGATTCAGGCAAATGGGACTCCCAAAGCCCCAGGTTACTCATTCCACGCTAGCTTTTGAATCTTGCTCTTTCTGATGTCAATCACCCCCGCCCCCCATACAATGCCAGTGCTTCCCTAAACCTAAATGCAGATCCAAATCAACTGGGCGTCTGATTGAAATGCAGACTCTAATTTAGCAGGTGTGCAGCAGAGCCTGGGCATCTGAATCCTTATCCAGGTGGCACTTGTGCTGTGATCCAAGGGCCATGTAGGATCTGGGGTCTGGGGTCCCATGGCCGTCAGTGGGGGTCTCCCCACCCCAAGGCTGGGTGGGGAGAGTAGGCCCAGCTCCACTCTGCTCTCCTGTCAGCTTGAATAAGTCACCCAGTTCACCCTGGAAGCTCACCGATTGGCGGCAGGCTCTTGTTGCTATGGCAACCCATCAAACTAGAGAAGAGAGCAAACAGGTTGGGCCTCCCCCCTCCCCTCCAGTTAACCCTTTGTGGCATGAATGCTCCTGTGTCCTCCTCTCCTTCCTCACCTCTCCCTGACTTGCACCTTTCCTTCCAGCTTCCCCCCAGAACCCCTGAACGATTCCTCTAGCTCACACAGGTTTTCTCCTGTAACAGTGGGGAGAGGCTGAGAGGCAGCTGCCCCTGATGGCTGTCCCCGGGGTTGGTGGAGACACACACTTCAGCTCTGCCATCTGGCCTTTGATTCTCTTTGAATCCTTAGCCGGTGGTTGTGATACTATCATAGAAACAGATTTCCTGGGTTGCCCTCCTATGATGGAAAACACTGGGAAAGCCCAATGCTCCCTTGGACAGCACACGGTTGCCCAACGCTCACTTCACAGGACTTGGATTGCACGGGTGGCTCACGCCTGTAATCCAAGCTACTCAGGAGGCTGAGATCTGAGGATCCAAGCCCAGGCAGGAATGCCCATGAGACTCTTATCGCCAATGAACTCCCCAAAAAGCTGGAAGTGGTAGAGCACTAGCCTTGCACAAAACAACTCAGGGACAGCACCCAGGTCCTGAGTTTAATCCTAGTACCCCAGTACCTCTCTACCCCCCTGTATGAACAACAAATGGGTTGTTAAAGGCAAGTTTCCCACCAATGGGACAAAAAATCTGTGGAAATTATACAGTGGCCTTTGAATCCCAAAAGAAGAGAGGTGTAGGCCTCTAATCCCAGCTCTTGGGGAGGCAGAGGCAAGAGGATCTTGATCTGAGGCTGGTCAGGTTAATAATAGTCTCAGACCCTATCTGAAAACAGAGGCCCCCCAAAAATATAGGCTGAGGTATGGCTCAAGTAGTAGAGTGTCTGCCTAGCATGCTGCAAGGCCCGGAGTTCCAACCCCATTCCTTTCCCAAAGCAGGTGTTTCTTTCCATATCTGATCTTAGAACTTCATTTGGGACTTTGAGGCCCGGGCAGCAGAGGCGGGGCAGGGAAGCCCCTGCCCCAGAAAGGAGTCATTAAGTCAGGGCTCAGGGCTAGCTGCAGCGGGCAGGGTGGGTGGGGCTTCCCCCTGCCTCCCCCGTGTTCTCCAGGTACAAACTCCACAGCCCCGTCCCCGTGTTCTCCAGGTACAAACTCCACAGCCCCGTCCTGGGAAGCATTGTGTGGGAAGAGGCTTTTGGTAAGGAAGGGCGCTCCGCTGGCGGCCTGGCTTCCTACCGGCCAGAAACGAAACCTAAGGCTGTTTTATCTTCCATCTGCCGTGCTATTAAACCTTGGCTCAGAAATGGCCATTTTCCTAAGTATATTACCTACCTCAAAACCACAGGCTTTATAGCGGGCAATTAAGACAGAATTATTCCTGCTTCCTCGTTTTTGATAGTAAAAGAATAAAAAAAAACCCCAAGCAACAACAACATGAAAAAAACAAACCCCAGGATGCATGCAAGAGGGACAACTCAGGACTCAGGGCCTGCTCTGTGTGTGTGTGTGTGTGTGTGTGTGTGTGTGTGTGTGTGTGTGCACGCAGGTGCGTTGGTCCTGGGGCTTGAACTCAGGGCCTGAGCGCTGTCCCTGAGCCTGTCTGCTCAAGGCTAAGGCTCTGCCACTTTGAGCCACAGCTCCACTGCTGGTTTTTGGGAGATGAATTGGAGATGAGTCTCATGGATTTTCCTGCCCCAGCTGGCTTTGAACCATGATCCTCAGCCTCTTGAGTTGCTAAGATGACAGGCTTGAGCCACTGACTAGTATGTGACTCACTATTTGATTTTCTAGAACAAAGCAGGATGAAAATTATAACTGAGGCCCCGCCAGGTAACGCAGAAGGATGGAAAGATAGGAGTCCACAGGCTGCGGTCATCTAGTGAGTCGGCCGCAGAGCTGAGACTAGAACCTGTGCTTCAGGCCTTGCTACCTAGACTCTTCTAGAACCCCCTAAGTGCTGCTGCACCCTGCCCCCCTTACTCTGCGGCCGCCTTGGGTGAACAAGTCACTGTCCCATCCTTACCCACCCATGGCGAGAATCGAGTCCTAACTCATGTCTCCATTTCCTTATTGCTCCCGAGTGAACTTTGAACTTGAGTTGTCAGCCAGGCAGCGATGGTCCCGGATCTGGGGTGGGGGGGGGGGAGCTCAGGGCTGCTGTGTCCCCCAGCACAGGAGCGCATCACACGGACACCATCCACAAGGATGACCGGAAGGCCAGAAGTTCAAGACCACCCACGGCAACAGAACAAACACCCCCGTGTCCAAAGTAAGTAAAGAAAACTGCTGTTCAGGAGGCAGAGGTTTGAAGCCAGCGTGGGCAGAGAATCTGTGGTTTCTAATAAACCTTCCCGCCTGGGCTGGCCTTGCCACGATCCTCAGATCGCAGCCTCCCAAGTCGCTAGGATTACAGGGGTGAACCCCTGGCCCTCAACTTCCAATCTGTCTCAAAGAGAAGCAAGAAATCTCCACGTCCCGAGGACATCTCTCGGTTTCTGAGCCCACACAGGCCCGAGGCCGCCATGTGGAGAATCCTTTGCCCTTCCGTGCCCTAAAGCCTCCGCGTCCTCTCTTCCTACCACGGGACACTCGCAACTCAAAGAGGTAAAACAAGGACACAGGCTCACGCCGGTCATCCTAGCTTCTCAGGAGGCTGAGATCTGAGGATCAAGGTTTGATCCCAGCGGGGGCAGGAGAGTCTGTGAGATTCTCATCTCCAGTGAACCACCAAAAGAAAAAACACACACACACAAAACGCAAGTGGTGCTGTGGCTCAAGTGGTAGAGTGCTGCTCGCCTTGAGCAGAAAAGCTCAGGCACAGCATCCGGGCCCTGAGTTCAAGTCCCACCACGGACAAAAGCCCAACCAACCAAACCAAGGACTTACTATGGGGCTGCTGAAGGCCACGGGGGCCTGCGGGCTGTCCCAGCGGCCTGCGGACCTTTGCCGGGCGTGGCCCTGGAGGGGCACCCGGGCACTCTGGCTCCTCCTCAGCGGCTGGGCACCGTCCTGACTTCTTGTGGCCGCTTGGTCTTGGGCCGCTCTGGCGGGGAAGGGCAGGCTGTGGTACTGGGTCCACTCTTCGGGGTCCGAGTCCCGCTCCTTGGGGGTCTCCAATCGCTTGGCTGCAACAAAGGAGATTGGTCATGCATCGGCTGGCCAAGGTGGGGGGGGAAGCTGGGGTTCGGGGGGGGGAGCAGGGGAAGCGGCTCTAGGGCTCTGAAGACCGGGCACTGGGCTATGGAGACCAGGTCCCCGATCTTGCCTCCAGAACCTTCTTGGGTGTGTGTCTGAGCTCCGACTTCCCTCACATCTCTATTTACCTCCTAGGACTGCGTGGAAGTGGCTGACCGGGAGTGGTAGCTGCTTTTATTGTTATAAAGAGATCTCCCATGGTGGAGGGGCTGCGTGCGGCTCCCTGTAACACCTTCTTTGGCATCCTCCACCCCTCCCGCCCAAAACGAATGAGCGCTGTTCCCCTGAGGGGCTCTTTTCCTAGTTAGAAAGTACGTGTGTGTGCGTGTGCGTGTGTGTGCGCGTGCGTGTGTGTGTGTGTGTGTGAGAGAGAAAGAGAGAGAGAGAGAGTGTGTGTTTATGGCAGGGAAGTGGTTGAGTCTATCAGATCTTTTTTTTTTTTCTTTCTGATGGTCCTGGGATTTGAACTCATGGCCTCCTGCTTGTAGGCAGGTGCTGTACACATGATCTACAAGCCCTTAGCCCCTTTTGAGTAGCCCCTCATATTTTTGCCCAGGGCTGACCTGAGACTGTGATCCTCTACCTCCAGGGCTCCTCTGTAGCTGGAATGAGAGGCATGTGCTACCACTCCTCACTCACTAGTTGAGCTGGGTGGCAGGGTGGAGGGAGGGGCCCTCTTGGTAACTTTTTTTTTGTCCAGGTTGCACTTGAACTGTGACCCTCCTGATCTCTGTTTCCTGAGCGGCTGGGGTTACAGGAGTGAGCCCATGCATGGGGGTGGTCAGGTTTATAGGCCAGCCATGTAGGTGAACCGTCTAATCTGCAACGTCTTACAGCCTTATCTCCTACAGCAAACCACTGCGTGGTGGAGGGTCTCGCCAGTGGGGGCCAGATCTGACCTCTGTGTCCAGACCTGACCTCTGTGTCCAGACCTGATAGCAATGACATGTCCCATCAGGCAGCCCAAGAAACTCCTAAACCTTGTCTCCCCAGGAACAAGTGTCTGCCCCAGGAACAGACACTTGGTGTGAGAAAAGCCATCAGACAGAGAAGCACAGGGCAGGGTGTGTGTGTGTGAGTGTGTGTGTGTATGATGTGGTTCAAGCGGTGAGCCCCTGGGACCCCGGCGTGTGCACCGTTCTCTTGGTGGCGGAACTCGGAGCCCCCGATGGTGCAGCGGCGGAACACCATCTTGTTCTCGGTGAGCGTGCCGGTCTTGTCGGAGAAGACGTAGTGGATCTGGCCCAGGTCCTCGGTGATGTTGAGGGCCCGGCACTGAATGGCGGTGCCGGTGTCCTCGTCGTACAGGTCCAGGTCGTGGTGCAGGAGGAAGATCTGGCCAAGCTTCACCAGCTCGATGGACACGTACAGCGAGATGGGGATGAGGATCTGAGGGGAGATGGGCAGGCGGCATGCCGTGAAAGCCGGAGGGCAGCTCGCAGGGTGGACTTCCCCCGAGGGACCAGCCTCCCTCGGATTCTGAAATCTCCTGGGGCCTTTCTTCCCCCTGGGCTGTGAGGGTGTCTGTGGGGACACGGCGAATGGGGTGCATGGATGGTGGGGGTGGTCACGGGGGTCGCAGGGTCGGGGTCAGAGTCAGCCCGGGTTTTGGAACTGGACTCTAAGCAGACGGACATCCTGGAAGATTCTGGTGCTCTCAAGTCACTCAGGAGGCTGAGATCTGAGACCCTGGGTTCGAAGCCAGCCCAGGCAGGAAAGTATAGGAGACTTTTACCTCCAATTAATCAGCTCAGAGCCACGAGTGGAAGATGTGGCTCAAGTGGTAGAGCACCAGCCTTCAGCAGAAGATGCAAAAGGGACAGCTCCTAGGCCCTAAGTTCGCACCCCAGGACTGGCACAAGACGTCACTTTTAAAATGTATGACCCTTGTGAGGCCCTGGTGGCTCACGCCTGTCATCTAAGCTACTCAGGAGGCTGAGATCTGAGGATCGAGGTTCAAAGCCAGCCGGGGCAGGAAAGTCCGTGAGACTCTCATGTCCAATGAACCACCAGAAAACCAGAAGTAGAACTATAGCTCAAAGTGGCGGAGTGCTAGCCTTGAGTGACAGCACCCAGGCCCGGAGTTCAAGCCCCGTGACAGACAAAACAACAATGCTGCGGGTAGGCACATCATGTTTTCCTCCCATGTCCCTCCTCGTCTATAACCAGCGAGGGGACAGGTGTGTGCGGGTGGCTGAGGCCATCTTCTCTAGCAAAGGCAGGTACTACAGAGCGCACCTCCAGGACTGGGTCCTGCAGGTCCTGCTGTCTGCCCCGTGGCTGGCAGATTCTTGGGGCCTCCTACCTGCAGCAAGATAATCATGGTGAGAAACATGTAGAACCCGCCCAGGGCCGCAGGCGGGAAGTTCCCACTGGCGTCGGGCACATCGAAGGGAGGCGGCTCTTGAAAGGTTCCGTTCCAGAGGCTGTGACCTGGGAAGAAGCCACACAAGGGGTGAGGCAGAGTTCTCCCCTCAGTCCTTGACCACATCCTGGAAGTGGGATGGGGGTGGGGGGCTCTGGGGAGGAGCCCAGCCTGACATCCCAGCAATGATGCCCCAAAAAGGTGGATTACAGTCCTGGCACATGTGAGACCCTATCTCAAAAACCAAGCAAACAACAACAACAAAACCCAGCAAAACACAGGGTTGGAGGAATGGCCCAGCAGTAGAGCCCCTGACTGGCAAGTATAAGGCCCGAAGTTCAAACTCTTACACTGCCAAAAAGAAAAGCAATCAAACAACAACAAGGGGCTGGGAAGGTGGCTCAGTGGTAGAGCGCTTGCCTTGCATGCATGAGGCCCTGGGTTCGATTCCTCAGCACCACATAAGCCGAAAAAGCTGGAAGTGGTGCTGTGGCTCAAGGAGTTGAGCGCTCGCCTTGAGCTGAAGAGCTGAGGGACAGCACCCGGGCCTAGAGTTCAGGCCCCAGGACTGACAAAAACAAACAAACAAACAACAGCACAAAAACAGATTCCCCTTGATGGGGCTCCTTGTGGGAGGCTGAATAATGTCTTGCTCCCAAGATATACCCCGGGCCCTGGACTGTGTTGTATACCAACATGGGCCTTGCAGAGGTAATTAAGTCGTAGATTTTCAGATGGGAGAGGAGCCTGGGTTTCCCAGGTAGGTTGAGGGTGAGCAGAGCTGTGCGCTTCTCACAGGGGAGCTTCTGTGGGGAGAGGAAGGCCATGCGAGCCGGGATTCAAGATGGAGCAGGTGGCCGCAAGCCAAGGTATGCAGGCAGCCACCGGAGGCCGGAGCTGGCCCAGAAGTGCTGTTTGGGATTGCTCAGTGCGTCCATTTGTTACAGCAGCGACTGGGAACTAGTACCTACACCTGTGCCCCGCCCTGCAGAGAGCCATCCAGAGCCCAGGGGGTTGATGGTAGATTTTTCTAGACTGTGGGGACCAGTCTTGTGACTGGGTCTTCTTGCTTTCTTCCCATGTTCAGAGAGCACCTGTGTCCCACATCCGTTACCTCCACAAATAAATCATGAGGGATATGCCTAATATTTAAGGATACACTTAACTCTCAGATTTTCACTTGCATATATATATATATATATATATATATGTATATATGTATATATATGTACACACACACACACACACACACACACACACACACACACACATATTGGTGCTGGTCCTGGGGCTTGAACTCAGGGCCTGGACTCTGTCCCTGAGCCTTTTTTTTTTTTTTTTGCTCAAGGTTAGTGCTCCACTGTTTGAACCACAGCTCCATTTCCAGCTTTTCGATGGCTAAGGAGATAAGATTCTCAGCTGGCTTTGAACCTTGATCCTCAGATATTAGCTTCCTTAGCTAAGATTACTAATTTACTTACACACACACACACACACACACACACACACACACACACAAAATTAGCTCTGATTTTCTTAGCAGTACTGAAGTCTAAACACAGGATCTTGTCCTTATATGGCTTGCTTGCTTGCTTGGCTGAAATTCTACCATTGGAACCACACCTCCAGACTGGCTTTTTGCTGGTTATTTTGAAGATGGTGTCTAGCAGACTTCTCTGCATGGGTTGACTCAGAACTGTGATCCTCCAGATCTCAGGCTCCCGAGTATGGGCTCTGTCTTACAGAGGGAGAAACGAAGGCTCCGAGAACTGAAGCAACTTCCCTCGGGAGACAGAAGATGACGGTTTTAATTTTTTTTTAATTTAAAAATATTCTCTAGAACCTTCCATACCGATAGCTCCCGTGAGGCACATGAGGAAGAGGAGGCCGACGCAGAAGAAGATGTGGACGTTCATGCGCCGCTCGATCTTGCTGCGCTTGTACCGGGGCCCGCTGTTGTTCAGCATGGCTTTGGTTTCATGGCCTGAAAGAGAGAGACAGAGACAGAGAGACAGAGACAGAGAGACAGAGAGAGACAGAGAGAGAGACAGAGAGAGACAGACAGAGAGACAGAGAGAGAGACAGACAGAGAGAGAGAGAGACAGAGAGACAGAGAGAGAGGAGGTTAGTCGTCCGGCTCCTGTTGGTGTCTGTCATGGTGCACACCCCTGGGTTTTCCCCTGGGAGCTTCTAATGGATGTCAAGCCCCACTCACTACGCTCAGGTGGCGTGGGCCACAGGCCCAGATGTGGCTCACAGGCCAGATGTGGCTCACAGGCCAGATGTGGCTCACAGGCCAGATGTGGACCAGCAGGTGCTCACCATGAACCTCCTGCCTGCTCCCATGTGCTCCGCTGGGCTATCAGTGGGTGCTCAGCATGGCTCTGCTGCCCTTGGAGAGGGGCTGGGGGGAGGGGGAGGGGGAGGGGGGAGGGGGAGGGGGGGGGGAGGGGGGAGGAGGGAGGGGGGAGGAGGGAGGCAGGGGTAGCCGAGGGCCCGCCCACCTGCATAGATGACGATGCCCACGGCCACCTCCGTGTTCCTGATGGTGCAGCCTCGCAGCAGCAGGCTCTCGCTGCCGAAGCCCGTCCTGGTCTGGTCAGGATGCTCCCTGGGGAAGGGCAGACACACGTGGGTGGCTCGGTGGCTTCCGTGGTGGTGGAGAGGGGTCCCTGGGGTGGCAAGCGAACCCCTTCCCCAACTTCCCCTCTTGCAAAGGGCAAGGAACGTCGGTCCAATCTCCTTCAAGTTCAAGTGCTCCTGGGACCCAGCGAATCGCAGGGACTGTCCACCCCAGGGAGACCCTCCTGGACCCATGTGGGAGCAGCCTCGGCGTCGACTTTCTCCGGCTGTAGGTCAGGGTGTGGGGACCGGCCTCTGGCCCAGCATGGACGGTATGGGAACCCTTCCTGGCTCAGCTGTATCTACAAGATGCCGGTTGCTTGTCCCTCCATCCCCACCTCCCACACAGCCCAGTGTCCTCTGGATGGGGGAGAAGGGAGTTGTTCCCTTGGGAACCATGTCTGTCTGTCTGTCTGTCTCAATGGTACTGGGTGTTGAACTTGGGGCCTCTTTCTTGTCACCACTCAAACCAGGCCTCCAGTCCTTTGTTTTTAGCTTGTTTCTCGGATGTGGCCTGGCATTTTTGCCCGGGCTAGCCTCAGACCACGAATCCCCGCTTCTGCTGCCTGCCTGTCTCCACCTCCCCCTTTCTCCATAGAGCCAGGCAATGGCAAACACATCCGGATTCTAGAGCCAAGGCCCGGATTTTAATCCTGCCTCTGTCCTGTACTTGGCCAGGCAATCTAGGGGTGAGCCTGGGTGTCTTAGATGCTTAGACTCTCCATCTGAAAAGTGGGGATCACAATGGCTGTGTTCTGGGGTGGTAGGGAACACTGCCCAAGACAACACTCTGGGAGAATGGCTCAGAGAGGTCAGCTCATCTGCCCAAGCTCACACAGCTTGCCATTGGGAGACCTCAGACTGAAGCCCAGGTCCCCTGTCCTCAGGATTCACAGACTTAATCTGGTTTGTCATTTCAAGAGAAAAGCGGGGCGCCAGGTACTTACATATAACCTTTAAACTTGTTCAGGTGGTTGTTGGGTTTCTCGCACACAATCGTATTGCAGAAATGCTCTGGCTGGAACTGGACATCCTGAGGGAGAGGGGGAAGGTCACTGTGTTCTGGTCTTAGGTCACTGGTCAGAACCAATCACATAATCCCTGAGTGGTCCCAGTGTGTTCAACGTCCTCAAAGAGGCGGCCGTAGACACAAACGGAAGTCAATGCAGGGGAGAGGAAGGTGTCTGCCGCCACCAGGCCTGGGTCTGAGCTTAGTCAAGGCTGCCCGGTGTTAGATGGGTTCTAAGTCTGTGTCATCCAATATGGCGGCCACCAGTCACACATGGTCGTTGGGCACAGGAAGTTTGATAGTTTGACCCAGGAATTGGGTTTTAAAGTTAACTGAATTTAACGTAGCTGATTCCAGGTGGCTAGTCTAACAGCTATGACCTTGGATACTGCAGGAGCACATAAACAAAAGGCTTACATGAAAAATGTACAGAAATGTTTCAAACACGAACTCTTGGAAGGTGCAAGAAACAAAGGGTTCTAAGCTACACTAATTAGAAACAGTCATGGCTAATACACTTAGGTTATAGAATAGTTTCAGGCTTTAAAAAAATTTCTCCCTTACTCAGCTATGCATATGCATGGATGTACATTTATGCATTTCAAACAAGGATCAGTGTTTTTATACCTTCGCATATTTTAAAATATTTATGTATTAATTTTTCATCACATCATAAACACTTAAGCAGAAACTTAGTCTAGGAATACGATTTCCTTTAAATATGACACTATTAAATATTTACATTTTTATAATCCGTTTGGCTATTATAAAAACACGGTGGCAATCATAAAACAAACCATCCCACCCCCTTGAATTTAATGACCTCTCATTTCTGCCGGGCCTGTGTCTCCCAATCAATACTGTACCAGAACTCACTATTATTCTACGAGGCAGGAAATTGAATTCTATTTTTTAAAGCTGGGAGATGTGTGACTCAGAAAGGTAACAGAGTCTGCCCAAGGCTACCCCAGGTTGAGATTTGAATTCAAGACCAGGTGGAGATGGGCTGGTCTTTATATTCCCCCGCAGCCCAGCTCCATGTAGCTTAGGACTTGAACCAGATTCTTTACTTGCTTGTTGTGTTAGGTTTTTCTTTCACATTTCTGGTGTACAAGCTTTTACAGTAGAACAATGGCTATGAGACACAGCCCAAAGTGGGGAGATCTTTGTTTTCTAACTCTCCTCTTCATTCACTAATCCCATGTTCAACTCTCTCCATCTGTAGCATGGGCCAACACAAACCTGCCCATTTGGTTTGTGCTTCAGACAGTAGCATCTGCCCCGTCCAGTTCTGAACTGTGTGCCCTGTTATACCATTAGCAGCCAGTAGTGCTCAGGGGCGATTTGGGATGGGTTCCTGGCCGCTGCTAGAAAATAAGGCAAAGCTCCTAGTCTGGCCCGGGTGTCCGTGGTAGGTCTTTGACAGCAAAGGAAAGTGGACCAAAGGCCGTGACACAGTAACAGCCTGGGTGTGAGCCACTCCTCAGTGACTCAGATACAGCCAGCCACCGCCTAGCTCTTGCGGGAAGCAATCAGCTGATAAACGTTCTGCCAGCTAAGACTGGCTAAGAGCCTTGCCTGTGCCTCAAGCTTTATTCTTCTGGGCTCATTTTCCAGTACTTTTCTTCTTTGAATGTGGACAATTCCTATTATCCAGTCATTCACTTGCAATGGATAATAGCTGCTATTTAAAACTCTTGATTACCAATAATTCCACAATTAATAGATGCAGCTATTACAGTGCGTCTACAAATCTCCTTTTGGTACCAAATGTGCATTCTACAGACAAGAGTATCAATAAGTCATAGATATGTGTACCATTTTTTCCCTCAAATTTCTGTAGGAAATCTTGAGGTTATCAAATTAAAAAAACACATTTAAAAAGCTTACCAAATTATGGTAGCTTTTTATTTGGTGCCAGTCCTGGGGCTGAAACCCAGGGCCTGGGTGCTATCCCTGAGCTTTTGTACTCAAGGCTAGTGCTCTACCACTTGAGCCACATTTCCAGCTTTTTTGGTGCTTAATTGGAGATAAGAGTCTCACAGACCTTTCCCGCCTTGCCTGGCTTTGAACCTTGATCCTCAGATCTTAGCCTCTTGAGTAGCTAGGATTATAAGTGTGAATTACCAGTGCCTGGTACCTTTTTCAACAATGAATGTTCTTAAACATTGAGCCCTGAAAACATGACTGCTTAAAAAAAAATAATCACAAAGGGTCTTGAGAGAGACCTATAACAGTAAGCTCTTGGCAGAGAGAAACCCATTTTAGATCACTGGGAAAGCTGTCCACGGCCAGGAAGAAATATTCAAGAAAGATTTTGTTGGATGGAAGAAAGAGGAAGTGTCCACAGTCTGTCTTCGAACAGGAAACGCACTGACTTATTTTTCACTGTGAGTTAAGGATGTGGGTGGGAAGAAGAGCTGTCAGTCAGTCATCACCTAGCTTCGATGCCTCTGTTTCCCATGATAGACCTCCAGGGCTGAGACAGGGGTAGGGGTGTTGGGGGATGTAAGTTACCATGGCAACAGAGGAAGACACGTGGACACGTGTGACCTTGGAGGAATACTAAAGGTCGCTCCCTCCCTCCCTTCCTCCCTCCATCTCTCCTTCCCTCCCTCTCTCCTCCTCCTCCTTTCCTTATTGGCCTTTTTCTTCCTTCCCTATCTTATCTAAACGGTGAAAGCAAATGCTCTTCACACGCCAGCTTCTGAGCCAGGAGACCGAGATTTCTTCCTGGAATACAAATTGAGCGCCTCTCCCACTTCTGAGCCGCCTATCTGCAAAGTAGTGACAGCTACCAGCACTCGATGACCTTTCTGCTTCCTGGTTGGTGAAAGTTCTCTTCAAGATAACCCACAGCCGTGAAGGACAATTGCTCACAGCCTCTGTGTGAGCACCCGGCGGCCCCCAGCCTGCCCGCCCCACCGATCCCAGGGCCCCAGCCTGCCCACCCCACCGATCCCAGGGCCCCAGCCTGCCCTTGCTGCACGTGTACAGAGCTCCCAGCCTGGGCTGGAGGGCCAGGAGGGAGGTTCTGTGGAAAGAGTCAGGGTTGCTTTTTCTCTAAGTAGACAAAGAAGTTGGTTGTTGTTCAGGGCTGACACATCTTGAGCTCTTGTGATGATGTTGGCCGATCTAGGAGGCTGCTGACATCTGGGGTTGACATTCGGAGCAAATGCAAGAGAGGACACTTTTCTTTTCTGTCAATTTATAGGGAATTGATGATTCCTATAACTGTGTTTTCATTACTATCAGTTAGTCTATAAGCATAGCCTCAGTTTCTTCCTTCTTTCCGGACCCCCAGAACATTCTACGTATCTATCTGTCTTTTTTTTTCCTTTTTGGTTGATCATGGGGCCTGAACTCTGGGTCTGGGCACTGCTGTCCCTCAGCTCTTCAGCTCAAGGCTAGCGCTCTACCACTTGAGCCACAGCGCCACTTCCGGCTTTTTCTTTTTGCTTATGTGGTGCTGAGGAATCGAATCCAGGGCCTCAGGCATGCAAGGCAAGCGCTCTACCACTGAGCCACCTTCCCAGCCTACATACTTATCTTATAGAAGGCCTTTGATTCATATTCAGATGATGAATGAATCAGGGTGAGAACAACCTAAAATATGGGTGTCTGCCACCAGATGACCAATGGCCTCTTACAACCCCGGGTCTCGCATCGCCCAGATGGATCTTTGCTGTAAGTTTCCTTGCTCTCCATAACTGAGCCAAGAAAATGGCAGGAGGCGCGATGTTCTTGCCAGGGGAGAACGTGTATTTCATTGTGAGACACTCCGAGGCGGCTCACAGAAGACACAACCGTGTGTCACCTCACTTCTGCAGCTGTGAAGAGACACTCACGGTACGCCCAGCACAGTGTCTAGCCTCAGGAGGAACGCCTGGGGTATTGGCAGAATAATCAATTTCATCGCATGAACTATAATGGTTGAGTGATTAAAGAAGAAGTCTATAAGGTCAAGTGTGTGTGTGTGTGTGTGTGTGTGTGTGTGTGTGTGTGTGTGTGTGTGTGTGTAACAGGGAGAGCAGGTGGGGGGGCGTGTTTGGGGAACAGGGGGAGACCGGGCTGCTAGCCATTGCCTCTCCCTGAGGATGGAGGATATCCTTTGTCTGACATGCACAAGTTAGGCTCCTTGTACCCTGCAGTGTCATAGTTACAATGGGTATTTATTGGTGGGATGTTCAGAACTCTCCTCCTGCATAGGTTAGTTTCTTTCTTTTTTTGGCTGGTCCTGGGGCTTGAACTCAGGGCCTGAGCACTGTCCCTGAGCTTCTTTTTGCTTAAAGCTAGCGCTCTACAACTTTCAACTTTTCCTGTCTCTGTGGTACTGTGGATCTGAACCCAGGGCCTCATGCATGCTAGGCAAGCACTCTACTACTAAGCCACCTTTCCAGCCTTCATGGACCCTTCTTGGAGGATCCATTTTCAAAATCTTAAGGATTCACCAAGTCTGTTTAAACTTTAACTGGAGCTCTCCAAACTTATTGGGCCTCAGAACCAATTCTGAGCACAAATAAGTATTAGCATGCTTCTGGGAAAAATGTTAACCCACAGTGTAATACAGAGATGATCACAGCTCTGGGGCAGCTACAGACAAGGTGACAGTCCTTACAGCCCAGGGCCTTCCTCTCCCTGTTAAGAGACAGACATCAAGAGCCTCCGAGAAGGGTCTGTGATGCCAGAGTTCTTTTCTCAGCGCTCAACCTGGACCAAGCCAGTTGCTTTTCCAGCCAGAAGCTGTGTGGTGAAGAGCCCTCTTTGACATCTCCAAGTCACGGACCTATTTGTGAAAAATGAGTTCCCATATCACATGGCTGGGGACAGGGCGAAAGGAAGTGAATTTAATACCAAGTATTATGCTAGCCCAGCAGGCAAGAGAGCTTGATTAGAGAATTAAATTATACAGCTTTCTCTTGGCTGACATTCTGATGCCAAGGGTGTTAGTCTAACGGTTTAACAACAAAAAATAAATTCCTGATCCATTCCTTTCAATAAATGGAAAAGTTCCCAAAGCCAGAGGACCAGAAACAAATTCTTCTCCTTAGCACTGTAAGTCAAATGCGGTACTGATTGTCTGCTTATCAAAGTATCAAGGCCTAAATCTTCCTGACGCACATGCCACATCATTTCCCAGTGACAATTAGGCACCTGCTAAGCCACCTCTCACCCATCGGGGAAAGGCCAGCGGCTCAGGGCTCACCCCAAGAGCAAGCCAGACTTTGCATTTCAGCAAAATCCAAGGAAACTACTGTGCATATTAATGAGCTTTGAAAAGCACCGCCTAGGGCATCAGTGAGTGATGTAGCAATTGTGCTTATCTGTCCATTTCTCAGGTTCAAAACTCTCACCAAGTGTCCTTTTTCCTTCAAACTTTTCATCAATTCTTTTACTCATCTATTCTTTTGTTGTTGTTGGTCACGGGGCTTGAATTCTGGGCCTGGGCGCTGTCCCTCAGCTCTTCAGCTCAAAGCAAGAGCTCTACCACTTGAGCCACAGTGCCACTTCTGTTTTTCTGGTGGTTTATTGGCGATCAGAGTCTCACGGACTTTCCTGCCCGGGCTGGCTTTGAACCTCGATCCTCAGATATCAGCCTCCTGAGTAGCAAGGATTATAGGCGTGAGCCATCAGCTCCTAGCTAAAATTTTTTTTTGATGGGTCCTTCCTCCAATAGGTTGTTCCAAATTTCCAGCAAGTTTGCTGTTGAGTGCTTTCTACGTGTGACTCGCTGCTTTACAATTCTGTTTCCTAGGATTATTATTATTACTATTATTATTCTTATATTTGGTAAGGCCAATCTCAGCTTCAGAGATCGACTCAGAGACCAATGGGCAGACAGCCTTGATAATCACAGCAGCATGATGACGGCGATGTTCCAGTTCCAGTGGAAGCCATGGTGGCAGCCACAGTGGCAGCCGGTGGCACCTCTTAATGTGTAACTACTGGGTACCAAGCCCTAATGCCTGTGCTTGGTGTTTTAGGCCATGTCAGAACTGAGCCGACCTTTGAGGCAATCTCACTGTGACCACAGAGAAAGGAGGTTAATGATTAAAAGCTGGAGGCCCAGGTAGCCCCAAGCCAACTTGGCACACTCCCCACCATAATGGACCATCAACTGGAGGAGGAAGCAGAACTGATCTGAGCATAGCAACTCAACCTCAGCAGGACTCTATTACTTCCTCATTCACACCCAAGCCTGGAAGCGCGTGGATCCTCCATGAGACCCGTCTAAGGTTCCTTGCTACGTGTTTACTTGAATCTAAAAAGAAGGTACTACTTCTTTGTCCCAAATGCCCTCTCCTGACATTCTTGTTCCTCCACCAATACCTGCCCAGGCCCCAGGACCGCTCAAGTCCTCTTCCTCCTGTTGGCAGCCTTCCCTCTCTTCCTCAGTTTTCTCATCCTGCTCCTTCCAAGGACAGGGGTCGTGACTCTATGCCACGGCATTAGTCTCTAATGTAAATTTCAACCTATCACCAGTACCCTACCAGAAGTAGAACTGGTCAACCTCTACAAATGGAGATAACTGGTCAACCTCCTGGTGAGGAAGCATCTCTTCTCTGCCGTTCCTGTGCTGCCCCTGAGAATGTGCACACATTAGGTGTCTCTCGTTCTCCTCATGACCTACAGGTTGAGCACTGTTAATGAGCAGACAAGGAAGGACATGGTTCATGGGGCTTGGCCGTACGCAGTACAGTTTACCTGGCACAATCTTCAGATACTGGTTCTTATCCCTCTTATGAATATTCATAGACAATGTCCACTGTCCTTCACCTTTGTTAATGCCACTCTCCCTTGAATCACAAACTCTCTCTCTTCTAGCACAGATAAGGAACACACAGTACAGTCTGTATCTGACCAGGCAGCCATAGGTTCTTGGCACTCAAGGCTCTGGTACAGCTCCTGTTGTGCTGTATGTACTATGTCCCTGTGTTACAGGCTCCCTTGCTTGATAGAGAACTCTTCATGGACCAGAAGCGTAGCTGCCATGTCCTTGAATTAGCAAATGTTGAACACTGGAGGGAAGAAGGGGTACTACATGTCTCTGGGTGGTAACTTCTGCTTATAATAATCCCAGCTACTCATGAGGTGGAGATCAGAAGGGTTACAGGTGAGGCCAACCAAAACAAAACAAAACTAATAAGACTGCATCTCAATGAACAAGTGAGGCATGGTGACTCATAACGTCAGCTACATAGGAGGCATGGATAGGAAGATCACTGCCTGAGGAAAAAGGCATTGCCCTGAACGAAAGGCATGAGATCCTCTCTGAAAGGTAAAGCCAAAAAAAGGGTGAGGAGCATGGCTCAAGGGCAAAGTACCTCCCCTGCTGCCACAAATCCCAGGGGGCACAGGCTTCGTCTTTGCTGGTTCCTGACCACTGACGGTACCAGAAAGAGCCTACCTGCTGTGAGAAGCCCTTCACCACACGTCTTTGCTTGAGGTTGGTCTCTCCGTCCAGGTTGGCGGTCTCCAGGTGGCAGATGCCGCTGGGGTCCGAGGAGAACAGGAGCAGGATGTCTGCTGGGATGATCTCGTTGCAGTGCATTTGGATGAAGTCTCCCACGCGCACGTCCTTCCAGCACTTCTGCACATAGCCCTGCTCCTTCCTTGGGTGGGGAGAAAGACAGGGATCTCAGTGGGATTCACAACCCCTCAGGAAATGCATGGATGAGTGGAGAAAGGTCCTACTCATGCCTAAGTTATCTCCCAGGTCAACCTATCAAGAGATTGTGCCAAATTGTACCTTGTTCCAATGGACCATGGTTATACTCTCTCTAGAACAGGTAAATGTGATTTACAGGGTTCTGGTAATAAAAAAGATTGGTCTTTGTGATTAGAATTTTGACAGACTACAGGCTATATAGATCAAGTTCTGTGCTCAACCATTGCATCTTAGCAGGAAAGAAATGTGAAGAGGAAGTTAGCCAGGCTGTCATATGAACACTGACTACCAGATAGTGAGTGATCAGTGAAGCAAGCAACATTGTGAAGGATTGGGATAGAGTAAAAGTATGTTTTTTCCAGTCCTGGGGCTTCAGTTCAGGGTCTGAATGCTGTCCCTGAGCTTTTGTGTTCAAGGGGCTAGTACTTTACCACTTGAGTCACAGCTCTACCTCTGGCTTTTGGTGTTTTATTTGGACATAGTCTTGTACACTTTCCTACCTGGGGCTGGCTTCAAATGATGATCCTTAGATCTCAGACTCCTGAGTTGCTAGGGTTATAGGTGTGAACCACTGATGGCTGGCTGAAAAGGTAGTTTTTAAATTATGGGAAGAAGAGAGATAGTAAGATAGTTGCTGATAGTGGACATTGTCTATGAAAGTTGGAAAGTGATGGAAAGTGGTGAATGCACTGGGAAGTCTGACGGGATGAGACACAAGGTAAAAGTAGAATCAGAGCATGATAGAACTAACTCAGAGGCTAGGACTTACTTTTCCATTGCACCCAGTTTATCAAGCTCAGGCAATAGCAGCAGCAACAACAATGGCGAATTTATCATGGGAGCATGCTGAGCACTAGTGTTTATGAACATTTCATTCCCTTGTGTAGACATTATCACCTCCCATTTCACAAATGAGGAAACTGAAGATCAAAACATTTCTCCTCGAGTCTCTCAAGAACAGCACTGAAATCTGAGCTTGGATCCAACGTGACAGAACATGGGAACCTCCAGTTCCCACCATTGGGTGTGCTACCTCCTGTCAGCCATCTTAACCCTGCTCTGCTTCATCTAATACAGGTAGGCCCCTTTCCCAGGGACATTCATTCCACTTCCATACAGCAGTTTTTCTTTAGAATAGCCCCAGAATCACTGGTTACACATTCAGACATAGAATCTTTGAGATTCTGGTGTGCATCACACTCTCATTGAGCAAGGGATGCTCTGAGTAAAAGACAGAGGAACTAGGTTTCCTTCCTTCCCTTCCCCTTCCCTTCCCTGCCTCCCTCCCTTCCTTCCCTTTCCTTTCCTTCTTTTCCCTTCCCTCCTTTCCCCCTCCCTCCCTCCTTCCTTCTTTCCTTCATTCCTTCTTTCCCATGAAGTCACTTGCTTGACTTGCTTGTTCAAATGTCACTTCACTCTATCATTTGAGCCATGCCTCCAGCCTGACTTTTTTTGCTGGTTATTTTGGAGGTAGAGTCTCACAAACTTGTCTATCCAGGCTGGCTTTCAACTATGATCCTCCAGATATCAGCCTCCTGAATAGCTAGGATTACAAATGTGAACAGCTCCTTCTGTGACCGGGTCCATCAAGTTGTCTTGTCCATCTCCATGACCAGGCAGCAGAATAACCCCACACTCAAAGTTAGACTAGACCAGTCTCCCACTGCTTGCTGTTGGTCATGGTTTCCAGGGAGTTGCCAGGGTCCTGGTAACCTGTCCTTGTTTCAGGTGCAATCTTGTGCTACTTGAATGACTTGTGATCATAAAAGAATGCTTCCTGTCACTACTAGGCTCCCCCAAACACAGACATCCTGAAGGATTGAGTCCTGCCGTTTCCCCAGGTGCGGGCTCACATGCTTGTCCACAGGCAGTTCATTCCGACGTGGGCCCCCAGGAGACAACAGCCCCTCACCCCAGGTGGAGCAAGGACATGGCCCTTGATCCCAAGGAGACTGTAGCCCATTTTTATTCTCTGTTTCCTTGTTAAGCCCTATAGAAGCTCACCTCAAAACCCAGTCCCTCACACAACCCCCAAACCTGCGGGAAGGTCTGTGCCCCTTGCCGTTCCTTGATAAACCACAGAGTCCGGCCTGTTCCTTTTCCATTCTCCCAATGCATTTTCCCAACGTGTCCCATCCATGGGGCTGTGTTTCTCAAACAAGACTCCCCAGGGGGTGGCCAGAAGCTCTGTGAGTGTATTCATTAGTGATGATTTGTGGAGAGGGTGGATAGTTAGTCCCTTCGTTAGAAGAGCCTCACGATACATGGATGCTGTAAAATGACAGCACA
Source organism: Dipodomys spectabilis (assembly GCF_019054845.1). NCBI lineage: Eukaryota > Metazoa > Chordata > Mammalia > Rodentia > Heteromyidae > Dipodomys > Dipodomys spectabilis. Next base: position 2,005,709 of record NW_024870935.1, read on the forward strand.
TTTGGTGAGACTTTTCAGGGACACGCGGGACCCTCTGTTCTTGCGCTTGGTTCCTTTGTGGTGGCCACCGGCTGCTCCGGGGTCCGCTCTGTCTCCCCAGCTGTCAGGCCAGGGCTGCACACCGCTCCCCCAGGGAGCCCAGCCAGGGTAGGTGAGGAGGGACAGAAGGTAGCTGATGCGTGAGAGCGGCGTGCCTCAGCCGGGTGCCGCCCAGATGTGAGCGGCAGCTGGCGGGGAGCGGCCCGCGGCCGTCACGCCCTCATGCATCTGCCTATCTGCAGCAGCTGCCCAGAGTGGATGCAGCCACGCATCCCGGCCCCATCGCCGAGCCCACACCTGGGAGCTGATCAACTGCTTTAGTTTCACGCCATGTTCATTGCTGTTTAAAAGTAAGACAAATCCATGGGGCTTGGGACAAAAAGGCTCCATCTGGCAGCTTCGGCCTGGAGGAGAAATGAAGTGGCGTGGTGTTATGTTAAGGAGCTTTCGGAGGAGATGGGACTTATTAAAAGGTAAACAAACAACCAGAGAGCTTTGTGACCAACTCTATGCCACGGGGGTGGTGGGGGGAGGCAATGAGAGGGGAAGGAGGCGGCCAGGATGCTTAAGTACACTTTCTCCAGCCCTTGAGTTCTGAAATAGACTTTCAGGGAATTTGAACCCTGGAGTTGGATCAGGAGAGATAAGATGTTTGGTGAAAGTTCTGCTGCCAGACAGAAGGAAGAGCTGATCTGCCTGGGCTTCCCAGGCAGATCCAGAATGTTCCATGCAGCTATCCAGGTCCCACAGGGACCTCCAGAGAGACTTGAATGCAGTAGAAGGATTTGGGGGTGTGCTGGAGTCTCAGCTTCCTACCTTAGGAGCTGTGTGGTGGGGTGAATTACGTCACCTCTCAGAGCCTGTGTTTCTTCTATCTGCCACGGAAGGTTCTAGGCACACTTCCCTGTGAGCCGCCATAAGAAGGCCTGGAGACATGGCCCTGGGGAAGGACTGAGCTCCAGGTTCTGTATTTAGTAAGTACTCACGACATCCAATGGGACAGTGATACTCTTGGAACACCACTGTTGGTGATGTCCAATATGGGCCTGCCCCGTTCTCCAGCCCATCCCGGGCTGGCTTCGAATGCCAGCTCAAGCTGATAGTTACGTTCCGTGACTTGAGTCTAGGCAACAAGAACCTATAAATAGTAGAAACTCTAAGAAAAATAAAAAAATGAAATCCAAACCTTTCCCCCAGAGGGATTGAATCTCCACAAATGGACCACGCTGGAAAGGTCATCCTGACAATGTGGACCTGAGTGGACATAGCTGATAGATCTCCAATTCCACCCTCATTTTCCAGTGGGAGAAATGGCTGGCCTGGCACGCTGCAGTGTGGTAGAACTCAGGCTGGGGGGCCTGGGGCTGGAGTGGGGGTGCCTGTGACCCCTCCACAGAACTCTCTAGCTCTCTGTTTCTTTATCTATGGAGTGACAAGACCTTCCCATAGAGGCCAGTGGAACTCCAATCTAAGGAATGGTTTTCTCGCAGCCAGGGGACCTCTAATGACACGGTCAATGTGACAGGAGCGAGCTGTTTGGCTGGAGGCGGGACGGAGGATGGGTGGCCCCAGGAAATGGCATAAAGGTGGAAAAATCTCCAGGAGAGACGGCCTGAGCTTGGGGCCGAGGACGGGGAGGTAGACGTGGTCTCCTGCCTCTCCCTTCATGGCCCCTCTGCTTGCCTGTCTGGGGTTTCCAACCTGGAAGATTCAGGAAAGCTCTAGAAGGAAAACAGCTGGGGCCTGAGGCATCACAGGAGGCCAGAAGCCGGGTTGGAGACATTGGGGGAACCGGGGGATGGTTCCCTACAGGATGGATCTGGATGGTCCACTTTCTCTGGGGGGGGGCTTGAGGGTTGGCGTGAGAAGTCTGAACCCCCCAAATCATCAGTATCACCATTAGATATTTGTGTTTTTTTGGGTCCGGTCGTGGGGCCTAAACTCTGGGCCTGAGCACTGTCCCTCAGCTCTTCAGCTCAAGGCTAGCCCTCTACCACTTGAGCCACAGCGCCACTTCCGGCTTTTTAAAATTTTTTCTGCTTATGTGGTGCTGAGGAATCGAACCCAGGGCCTCACGCATGCAAGGCAAGCGCTCTACCACTGAGCCACCTTCCCAGCCCGACCATTAGATATTTGTGATGTTGCAGTCTCTTCTCCCTCACAGGCTGGGTCTCCTTTACCCAGCAGGAAGGTAAAGACAAGGTCTGGGGCAGGGGTGGCCAGGCGTGACCCCACTGACCAGGCATGACAAGAGCACAGAATGTCACCACGAACTGATGGCCAGTGGGAACTCCATGCTTCAGAGGACAGGGGCCTCCCGGGCGCCTTCCCGTAAGGGCACGGCCGCAGGCTAAGGGGAGTTGGAGAACACAATGCTGTCCAGCATCGCCTGTCTCTAACCTGGGCAGGTGCAAATCCTACCACTCCCTTTTCAGCCCTGGGCTCCGGCCAGCCAGGCCAGCCCAGCCCAGCTGCTGGCCATTCTGGCTCACGTTTCTCAGTCCTATTTGCTCACTGTCTTCATGCATCTTCTATTTTCAATTCTGCTTGTGGGAGCTGGGTCTTACAATCATATGCTTATGTCCTGGGTTCAGTGTCGAGCACATAGTCCATGTTTATTCACTGAGTTCTTGGTCTACAGGATTTTTGTCTACGGGATAGTTAGTGGGAGTTTTTCCCTGAACCTTCAGCCATCTTAACATACCATCTGTCCATCTGTGTTATGGACAACAGCGGAGACGTGTTTGCTAATAACACGATCATGTATTATGGATTTGCCTGTATGGTACAGCATGCTTGCAATGCTCCACCAAGTGAACCATGCGAGCACTTAGCTGCCTAATAAGGAAATGACGTTTACACTTACCACCATCACTATTTCATAGGCAAAAACAACTCCCCTGAGGTCCTGAAGCTGGGGTAGGGTCCTCCAGCATGGCTATCAGACCCTAGGTGTGGCAGCCATGGGAGTTTCATAGGCTTCATTCACTGTCCTGGCTCTTTGGGGAAAACAAGTCAGAGAAGGAGGCCACATAAAACCTGATGGACACTGGCCACAGCATCTCAGGCTACGGATTCTGGGGAGAACCGAATGTAGGCTCTTCTGGAATGGCCAGCTGAACTGGCCTGAATGGTTCATAGCTTGTCTTGACATGAGTCAAGACAATGGGAGAAAGTGTGTGTGTGTGTGTGTGTGTGTGTGTGTGTGTGTGTGTGTGTGTGTGTGTGTGTTGGGGGAAGGTGGCTTGTAAAACAGATGCCTCTGAGAGAGGCCGGATTTGCTGGTGGCAAAAGCTGAGCAAACACCTGAGGCTGATGCCCCAGTTTGTTGGCCCGTGACCTCCAGTCAACTGCACTGTTATTTGTGCTATTTGTGGTTATGCTTCAAATACCCCTGGGCCTTTCTCCAGCTGTGTCAACTTTTATGGCTCTCCCATGAGGCCCATTTTGCTACAGTTCTGTGCTTAAATGCCTCTGTCTTCTTCACATACATCCCCAAACATCAGCCCTGTCTCTCCTGCTCACCTTAGGCTAAATTTATGGTGATTCTCAACTAGTACGCCTCTAGAACCCTCTTCCACAATATTTTAGCTAACATTGTTGCATTGCCACCCTATTCCTGGTAGCATGCTCAGTGTCTTATATGCATTCCTTAATACCAAAAGCCATCTTGGATGTGGTTGTAGGCAAAGGTCGGTTTATAGGTGGCATTGTAGAATGAGCCTGGAAAGACTTTAATTCAGTCCCAACCATCACCTTGCTCTCCTTTCACTGTTTTTTTCCTCCCCTAGAGGGTTGTGATCAGAGGAAATAGTAGAACGGAGAGAAAAGAACTTTTCTATGAACACACATACAGCTAAGATACACTAAAACACAATCAGTGCTAGAAGTTGGGTAGAACCAGAGGGTACTGCCATAGGAAAAAGTGGAGTTGTGATGTCAGGGAATTAAACCAGTGACTTATTGGTACACTGAGGTAAATGGCCTGCAAAGATGGCCTCCTTTAGTCCGACTGACCCTGGTAGGTGGGTGCTGTCACTGGGGAATTCCAGGAGAGGGAACAGGGGCTCACATGGCCCATTAGCAAGGCACAGGTGAGGGGCAGCACCTCTGAGCCATGGCCAGGTCAGATGCAAAGTCCTCTGTGGCCACATGGTGGGACCATCCTGAGGTCATCCCTCCTGGCCTTGCCTCCTAGTCTGTTTCTATAGTACAGTTATTTTCTGCCCTCTTGTCTGTCATCCGCATAGCTTGTCATAAAATAGTCCTGAGAGATTAGGATTCCCATGGGTCCGGCTGCTGAGGGGACAAGGTCAAACAGGTCATTAGGAGGGAGACTCTCCACCTCTGGAGGAAAAGTCAGACAGGAAGTGAAAATGGAGCTGGATCATTCCGCTCTGAAATGGCTGACATTTCTTGGTTCTGGTTTTTCTGATGCCAGCAGGAGCCACACATACAGCTGTGCGGGGCAGTGTGCTCCGTCTGGCTCCATGTCACTCCTCTATTGGCAGTGTCACTTCTTTGGAGAAACCTTCCCTTGGCCTCAACGTTCCCTGCTCCCAAAACACCTGGGATAGTGCTGTGTGGATGAGTCTTGAACTGTGAGGCCTTGAGTGTACACTGCCAAGATGGCGGCCGCACACTACCAAGATGGCGGCCACACACTACCAAGATGGCGGCCACACACCAACTGGATGACTAAGGGAAGGATTTCAACACAAGGACCAAAAAAAAAAGCCAAAACCCACCCTGGATTTGCCTCCAATCACATTCTTCCTTCTGCCAGCCATGCTTTCTGAATACAAATACACATTTACTAAGCTAGCTGGAGAAATTCAAATCTCTTGCTGGGTAGGGTTTGTAGATTCATTAAATGGAGCCCTGGGAGAAGCTAAGCTAATACAATTTTGAAGCTAATCTCTCCTAGTAGTCATCCCATAGATCTGATTAATGGGTCACCTTTAGACCACAAGCACAGCTGCCATATTAAAAGAAAATGCCGTAACAGGATTGTAATGCTGTTAACAAGGCTTTCTTGCTGCTTGCAAAAAAAAAAGAAAAGCAAAAAGACTTTTTTTTTCCCCCACAGTAGAAACGAGTCTGGACTGAATGACGCGTGGGACTGTGTAGTGAGCAAAATTCTGTGGTTGTGTCTTCTCCCAAAACTGAAACAAGAAAAAGGCATCATTTTCTCAAGTAGGAGGAAGCGTGTGGAGTTGGGACTGGAGCGCTTTGGCATTGCTTCTCACAAGGAGCAGGCATTTTCTCCAATCTTGGCCTTGTGTCTCCTGGTGTGGCACTGATATTTGGTCAAAATGATACCGGGCTGTTTCGCTCCTCTTTTAAGATAATAATGAAAATAGATGAACTATTTCTGGCTCTCTCTGGGGCTCTCAGAGGACTGGTCGACTTCAAAGTCAGAGCTCGAGGGACAGTAGGTACAGAATGTTCTGAGCTGGGCATCTGCCTGCCTGCTGATCTGTGGGAAGCAATTTACATAGAGGCCCCCCCCAAATATTTTAAGTGATAATCATGAGGATGTGGTGGTGGTCTCTACCATCACATCTGCCACCACATCTGTTTCCTCTGCTCTTGGAGATTAGTTTCCACTTTTTCCTTTGGCTTTTGTCTAATAAACGTACATACCCATGGAGACCCTGACTTCCTGCTGGGCTCTGTGGGAAAACCCCATCTCCTGTCCCCAGAGAATGAGTCAGGGTGGAAATGTCACCCACTGGGACCCGCTGAGACACGAGAGGAGTTAGGAGGAAGCTTCCTAACTTTCGAGAGTCTTGTCATCAGATCTTTCTTTTCCCTCTTGGGGGTTACTCCACGCAGTTGCAGGGGCTGGCTCTGTTTCAGCCTCTTTGTCGCCAAGAGGCAAGGTTTCACGAGGGTTAGGATGATACAGGCACAGGGGTTGAATGAAGAGCGGGTTGCCAAGTCTGGATCTAGAATGCTGCCTGACTCAGGCTGAGAGAGCCTGTCCATCTCAGGTCAAGTCAGAAGTGGAAACTCAGACCTGGAGATTTAGCTGACATTCCTGGGCTAGTGACAGGGGGGGGGGGTGTAGATCTGGAGGATAGGCCACTGGCTGCACACTCAGCTTAAGATTATATCCCTCTCTCCCTTTCTCCTAGAGGAGGAATCTCAGCAGAACCTACTTCACCTTGTGTAGAGACGTCAGATTCCCAAGCTATTCTAAAGCAAAATGAGGAGGAGGGAATCACAGGCCAGACAGAGATTTAGAGCCCATCCAATAGGCCTGAGGTATTAGGCCTATTTGTTATTAGTTAGCAACATTGAAAAAAAAGTCAAGTTATTTCAAATAGAGACATCAGTTTCTGGCTCCTCTAATAAAACTCAGACAGTCTGGTAACAGACACCAGGCTTATTTCCATATAGTAACAATCCAGGCTGAATGAATGGCCAGTCCTGCCTACTGGGGGGCATGGTCTCCCCACAATCCCTTCTTCCTGTCAGAACCACACACAAACGCCCGTGGTTGGTATGAATATGAGTCAGAGTGCTTCAGAAAACGGTTTAGTCCATTTCATTTAATTAGTTTATCTGTCCCCCATACTCTTACTACTTAACTGTAATGGAAAAAAAAGAAGTTTCCACAACTTAGCTATTAAAAGTACTGTTAAGGTCCAGCAAATCTAGAGCAACACCAGCCTAATCCAAGATAAACACATGTCTTTTCTCAGTCCTTCATGGCCCACTGAGTCATGACATATAGCATACAAATTTCTGGCCACGAATGTCTTTTCACAAAGTGAATTTTGTTGAATAACTTTTGGGGAATCCCAGCGTGCTGCTGGAATTATGTCCCCAACCCTACTGCCTAAATGATTATCTTGGTTTTCCTGTGTTCTCCACAGTCTTTTGAGAACAGGACAGGAGAAAGCTGGCCTTGGTGATCAACTAACTCTAAGACCAGCACTAAGAAGATATTATTATGTTGGGGTGTCTAGACAGGCCAGGCCAGAGTTCACAATGGCCAATGTGTACACCCCCCCCCCCCCCCGCTTCCATCCCAAACCCTGATTCCTGGCTGTACTAACCACAAAGGAGAAAAAGTTTGGAAAATCAGAAGTGACGAATGGCTTGGGTGCCTGGAGGAAAACAACACTTCCTCAATGACTGGCTCTTGCAGGGAAAGCAAACATGTCTTCCTCTCTTTAGAATACCTCCACTCAAGGCGGAGGAAAAGAAAAAAAAATCAAAATCTCAGTAGCTAAGCTAGCCAGTGTACTCCCAAACGTCACGATAATTCGATCTAGCCAGGAAAAGAAGAAACGAAAGTCCTTCAGTTGGAGGGACAAGCTGTTTCCTTCTGTCCCTAAGGGAGCTTAGGTGGGTGTCACGGTAGGGTCCCAGGGAGTTGGGCCTTTTTCCCCTGGAGAGTGAGAACAGACCCCCTAACAACTCCGTTTGAGCAATGAACAACCGTGTGTCAGGAAGGATATTGAATACTGTGCAAGTGGTTGGCCACACTATTCGTTTTGTTAGAGAACAGCATCAGAAATTGTCCTCAAGGATGGTATGAATGCTGGAGGATTTCCAGGCATTTTTCTTTATATATTGCACACGTCCTTGCAGCTTGCATTTCCTGGCCATCCATTATACGCCACACACAGGCTAAGCATTCCCCCCCCACCCCCCCAAGAATGACCATTCCCAGGAACACTGCAGGAATGAATGGCTCCCAACTTAGACAAGAAGAAGAGACTAAGAGAGGTCGCTTCCCTGCCCCCTACTCCCCACAAAGAAAAGTCATGAGAGGGGAGCTAATGATGGACTCGGGCAAGATCCTGCTTTTCTAATATAATGCCATCCCCTCCCCGCTGTTCCCCTAAAACCAATGCCAAGATCATTTCCTACCGAAGACCTTCTGGTTTTAAAAGAGGGACCCCCATCTTCTTTCTCTTTGGCTTTTCAACTGTAATGGCTCTCGAGAGAACTGAACACTGATGCTGGAAATGACCCTCTGGGTCTCCACGCTCCCTCCTCCAGATTGGCTGGCGGGCCTGGGCAAGGCCTTGCTGCCCTTACCTGCTGAAGGCCAGGCATTCCCGGTTATTGATGACTTTGTCCGCTTTGTACCTGCGGAAGTCTTCCCACGCGTCCTTGATGGCCGTGACCACCAGAATGACACAGACGGGGACGACGCTCACCCCGGGCTGGAAGGCGTTCACCACGGGGATGAAATTCAGAATCACCACGGCCACGAAATAGAGATTGGCGAAGCGGTGCAGCTGCTCGAAGAGGTTTTTGGGCACGAAGGACAGCACGGTGTATTTGCTGGTCTTAATCTGGTTCCCGCAGTAATGGTGGTTGGGGTTGTCTTTGTGGGGTTGGCCTTCAAAAGGCAGGTTGGAGACGACCAGCCGTTTCCTGTCCTCTTTCCTCTTCCGCTTCTTCCTCCTCTCCTTCCTCATCTCTGCTCAATCCTGCCTCTGCACTTTTCATAATTCAACCCTCATCTCTTGCTTGCCTTCTTTGCCAGGAAGTTTTCTTTCTTTCTTTCTCTTCTCTCCCTCTCTTTTCTCTTCTCTCTTCCTCTTCCTCTTCCTCTCTCTCTCTCTCTCTTTCTCTCTCTCCCTTTTACAAAAGGAAAATTAAAAACAAAAGGCCAGCAGACAGCAGCAGGACTTGCAGGGAAGGGCTGTGTATTTACCTGGCCACTTCCTCCTATTTGTTCTAGACTCCACCTGTTGGAATGCTGACATCAATCACAGGTGTCTTCTGTTTTCCATCTCCTGGCAGCCAGGGACAGGTGCACCAACTCTGGGTCCTAAAACCTACCCGGTTAAGTTCCAAAAGGAAGAAGTTTTTTCCCACCCAAGAGACTTGAGGTACTCAATATGGCACCGCTTTTCATGTTGAAGGGACATTGTCTGAGACCCTCCAGAGAGAGTCTCCTGAAATTAATCTCCTGAGTTGACCTGATCATCCTAGTGTTCAATTCTGGAAGTTTCAGGAATTACAATTAAATTTCAATCTACTTCCTTTGGGCTTGAAGTCAGGGTCTGGGCAATGTCCTGCTTTTTCATTCAAGGCTAGTGCTCTACCACTCAGCCTCAGCTCCACTTTTGGCTTTGTTTTGGTGGTGAACTGGAGATAAGTGTCTAACAGACTTTCCTCCCTGGGTTGGCTTTGAACTGGGATCCTTAGCCTCCTGAGTAGCCAGGATGACAGGCGTGAGTCACTGGGGTTAGGTAGATCTAGCGATGTTCAGGGTTGAACACCCTTGTGATGGAGGAAAGGAGCGTTTTTCTAGGTTAAACCAAGGTTTCCAACTTTAGCGCTCTTGACATTTTTGATGACATAGCGATTCCTCGCTGTAACGTGGCGTCTGTCGGTGTGGATGGACGTGTGCCCACAAAGATGCCTGGCGGTCATCCCCCACATACCAGGGGCACCGCTCCACCAGGATGACGAGAAAAATACATAGTACCAAGCATGCCCTGAGTCATCAAAATCATCTCCCAACGAAGAATCCCAGAATTCAGTATACCTGAGAACAATACAGAGCTCAAGGCTCTGACTTGATCCCAAGAGGAACCTAGCACCTACCTTTTATAGATCCGGGTATTGGAACAGTTTATTTCTCTGTCGAAGCGGTGCCTCTTGAAGTCCTCCACGCCGTCCTTGACCATGATGATGGACAAGACAATGGCTAGTGGTAGCATGGTGATTTCCCTGTGGAAGACCTCCATGGCGGGCATCCAGTTCAGGACCACTAGCAACAGGAAGTAGAGGTTTGCCCATCTGCGGGGGGTTGGGGTGGGGGAGGGATGAGCAAGGTGTGAGAATCATGGAGAGGAAACAGGTGCTGGACTCCCTCTGTCCTCCCTCCCGTTGGTTCTTTAACCAACGGAGATGCCATTCCATTTTATCTCTGGTATTACATAATTGGGTTGTTAAAATGTGTTTTGGTTTTGGGTCCCAGTCCTGGGGCTTGAACTCAGGGCCTGGGTGTTATCCCTGAGCTTTTTTTTTTTTTTTTTTTTTTGTGGTCAATGCTGCTAGCATTCTATCATTTGAGCCACAGCTCCACTTCTGACTTTTTGGCGATTAATCAGGTATTTTCCCTGCCCAAGCTGGCTTCAAACTGCAATCCTCAGATCTCAGCCTATTGAGTAGCTAGCATTACAGGTGTGAGCCATCGGCGTTCAGCTGGAACTGGATTTAATCTGTGTCTTTGATGGGCTTCCTGGACTGTTTTGCTCTTGTGCCAAGTGGACATAGTTCATTGATAGGACTCATAAAATTATATATATATATATATATATATTTGTTAATATTAAATTATATTAGTTAGGTATTTATTAGATAGTTCTGAAGCCTAGTAGTTGCTCAATATTAACTATAAAACTTGATAAGTTTTAATTTTATGCCAGTACTGAGGCTTGAAGTCAGAGTCTTGAACACACAAGCCTGTCTGCTGCCATTTTCACCTGCCTGCCTTCCCTGCCATTTTGCTTCTCCTTTTCACTCAGCGAAGACTTTCTATTCTTTCCAGCTTATATTTCAATCATTACCTCAAAGAAGTCTTATCTGACCTCTTCAGCTCTGCCCAGTCCTTCCCTGTAAATCCTCATACAACCTCTCCTTGGCAGGACTTACCGTGTTTATACTTTGGTAAGCGTTGCTGTAATTTAAAAATAATGTCTGTCTCTTTGGCTAGAAAACACTCAATGAGTTTCTTTGGTCCTCCACCATCCAACGCACAAGCTGATATTTACTGATTGAATACACAAATGAGTGAATCACATCTTGGGTGTATGCAGAGGCAATATGGCCCAAAGGGAACAGGCCTCCGGTGGCTGGAGCTGTTCTTTGTCAGGACCAGGGCTACGAACCTGTGAAACTGCTCCCACAGAGACCGGGGCAGGAAGGTGAGAGGGGTGTATTTGGTTGTGCGGATGCTGTTGCTGGAGTAGCTCCTGCAGGCTCTCTCCCAGTCCCGGTGACACAAGCTGTTGTTGGGGAACACCACCCGCTGCCCGGTCAGGCTGTAGCTCTGCCTGTGCTCTGACACCAGCAGCGGCGTGGTCTCTGATGGAGACTGGAGGAAGCCAGGCCGGCCTTGCCACCGCCACCGCCACCGCCACCAGGATGAGTCCACAGAGACGGTCATTCCAGAAGCAGGTCTGAAGGCCTGGAGACAGACACGGTTAGACAGCATGGGTTGGTTGGTACAAGGCTGCAGGAGGTCGCTGTGGGTATGGAGAAGGGCAGCAGGTGAGGCCCAGGGCTCTCCACGCAAGGCCCAATATCTGAGTCATAGCTAAGTCCTAACCCATCTGCCACAGTTCCAGGCGGAGACACTGAGCAGCACACAAGCCACACGCAACACCGACGCTGTGACAAGCAGAAGCATTGACGGCCCCGTTGGGGCAGTCGGGGCAAAGCAGAAATATGGCTGGCCCACGGGGGACCCTAATTCTATCTCTGGTTTATTCCTAGTACAGTGCCTCCTCCCACTTGGCTCCCTTTCAGTTTCCTTATTCACATTAAGGAACTCCAGTCGTACTGAATTTTCCTCTTCTCACTGCTTTTTGGGCTGGTTAATGGGAGAGGGAATCTCAGAGAGCTTTTCTGCTCGGGCTGGCCTTGAATTGTGATCCTCAAAACTCAGCCTCCCGAGTAGCTAGGATTATAGGTATGAGTCCACCAAGGCCTGGTTTATTGTCATGTTTTGAAACCATAGAAAAAGTGTTTGTGCTTTAGGGTTTCTTTGGCTCATTGTGTGTGTGTGTATGATATTTGTGATATTTCAGAGAAGGCGCTCTGGGGCTGAACCTTCAATGTTATTGAAATGAAGAGATTGGGTGGATACTGGCTTGATGTGGGAAACAAAGGTATTTTAGGTGGATTAGATTAGCACCTGCTTCTCATAATCCTATCCTTTATTTTTAACAATGTAAGATAGGCTTTCTTCAACATGAAACCCATAAGGGCCAAAACATAGCTCAAGTTGTAAAAATATTAAGTGTTCGCTAAAGAATGATTGTCTACTCAAGAGTAGATTTTTTTTTTTTTTTGGTTGTTCATGGGGCTTGAACTCTGGGCCTGGGCACTGTCCCCGAGCTGTTCGGCTCAAGGATAGTGCTCCACCACTTGAGCCACAGTGCCACTTCTGGTTTTCTGATGGTTTAACTGGAGATAAGAGTCTCACGAACTTCCCTGTCTGGGCTGACTTTGAACCATGAGCCTCAGATTTCAGCCTCCTGAGCAGCTAGGATTACAAGCATGAGCCACTGGTACCCAGCAAGCATAGATTTTTTTTTAAATGAAAAGTATGTCAGAGTGTGGTGGTGCATGCCTGTAATCTCGGCTACTTGGGAAACAGAGCTCAGGAGGACTGTGGTTTGAGGTCAGCCTGGACAAAATAAGGTAGTAAGACCTTACCTCAGTAAGTTAGCTGGGGGTGGAGGTCCCTGTTTATAATCCCACCCATGGGGGAGGTGGGTGTAGGAGGGAGGATTGATTCATGGCTGGCCATGGTGCAATTATTCGAGACCCCAGGAGGGAGAGAAAAGATCTGTACAATTAAACGGAATCTATACTTCTCGATACAAAGCGCATTATTCTGATATTGGAGAGGAACATTGGCCGTCAGTTAACCACAGGAATTCTCAAAGCAGTCTTTACATAAAATGTATAAAGTGTACAAACACAGTTTTCTCTTGAGATACCTGAGTAACAAACAACAAATACATTAGAAGAAAGGATCTGCGGCTGGCCCATCCCCAAAGCAACTCTGCCATAACTCGGCAGTAGTCTGCCGTCAGTTCTTTTTTTTTTATACCACACCCAAATATTTTGTTTAATTAAACGCGGTCTGCCTACAGTCAGTTTACCTAGTAAAAGCTTAAATATTCTGGCTTGGTTCAAAAGAATGGCTATCTGACATTCAGGAGTTCCACCCCTTACTCTTTTAAAAATAGTCACAGATGGAAATGACTTTCCTTCATATAGAGACTGTTGATGCATTAGGACAGCACTACCCTTCACCTCCTCCATCTGTATCTGCTGACTTGGGAGCCGGGTTCAGAAAACGTCACCCACCAGCATGTGTGGTGGTTCACAATCGTGATCCCAGCTGCTTGTGAGGCAGAGGCAGGAGGATTGTGAACTGGAGGCCAGCCAGAGCAAAGTGAGCAAGATGCTATTTTTTCTTTGAGTGTCTCTGCTCTACTCTTTGCCTAGTGTATGGCCATGTTGGGAAGCGCAGCCCCACACTTCATCAACCCGGGAAGAATGTGCAAGACCAGACAATTTCTCAAGGAAGTGACTCAGCTTTCAAGATGGCTACTGCAGGGACTCAGAAGTCAACGACTCTACTCGGCTCATGGTCGAAAGGCCAGAACGGGTCTGTGGATTTAGCTCAGGTGCAAAGGAAATTGTGCTGAGTGAGAATCATTCAACATAGCACGGTGTCAGGTTAAAGGGAATTTATTACTAAAAATAGAACCACCAAACAGGGTGCCCGGGCTCACGCCTATAATCCTAGCTACTCAGGAGGTTGAGATCTGAATATCCTGGTTCAAAGCCAGCCCAGGCAGGAAAGTCTGTGAGATTCTTATCTCCAATTAACTACCATAAAACTGAAAGTGGCGCTGTGGCTCAAAATGGTAGAGCACTAAGCCTTGAGCATAAAAGCTCAGGGACAGTGCCCAGACCCTGAGTTCGAGCCCCATGACTGACAAAAAGAAAAGAAAAACATAGAACTACCACATAATCCTGCTAGGCCACTCCAGCACATAGCTAAGGAGAGATGCTTGCACACCTGTGACCACAGCTGAACACCTCACAACAGCTAAGATATAGAAGCAGCATCAGTGCTCCACAACAGACGATTAAAGAAAGCATAGCACACATGTACAGCGGAGTATTATGCAGCCTGAAGGAAGAATGTAATGATGGCATTTGTAGGAAAATGGAGGGAACTGGAGATGATCATGTTAAGTAAAATAAGCCAAACTCAGGCAGACAAATATGTTTTTGTTCATGTATGGAATCTTGAACTTCCCCCAAAGATGTCATGATCATGGGGAAGATTAACAGGTGGGAAGGGGGGGAAGGAGATGGTGAGAGGCATGATTATTACATTATATATATAATATATGGATTACAAAATTATATATAGAATTACATTATATATAAAATATATTTAACCATGTGTTTATATATACATTAAATATATAAATATACAAATACATAGTCTATTAAATATATAATATATGAAATATATGAATATATAATAATTTCACATATAAATATATATTTATGAAATAGCATAGTGAAATCCACTTGAAGACATTAGGAAGGAGGGGAAGGAAGGACTGGGGTAAAGAAAGAATAACCTGGATATGATGAATTTGATCAGAATACATTATATGCATGTTGTGAATATCACCCTGAGACTCTAGGATTCCATCAAGTCATTGTTTTTTAAATAAAGGACATTTCTTTCAAAAAGATGAGTATAGATGTGTCAGAGTCATGCTCAGCCTGACAATTGGATAGAGCCATGCCGATCTTAGGTATCTTTTTTTGTTGTTGTTGTTGTTGGTTGTGGGGCTTGAACTCTGGGCCTGGGCACTGTCCCTCAGCTCTTCAGCTAAGGCGAGCGCTCTACCACTTGAGCTACAGCGCCACTTCCGGTTTTCTAGTGGTTTATTGGAGATAAGAGTCTCACGGTCTTTCCTGCCCGGGGTGGCTTTGAACCGCGATCCTGAGATCTCAGCATCCTGAGTAGCTAGGATTACAGGGGTGAGCCACCGGTGCCCGGCTGATCTTAGGTATCTTGATGGCAGAAGGAAGACCTTCTATGTCCTGCAACCACTTGGACACTCTGCCATCACATCTTAAGGCACGACAGCAGCTCCCAAACCCAGTCCTCTGAGCGAGGCTGCCGACGGCAAGGTGTCAGCATGTGCATACGTGCGTCTGGCATGGTCTACAGCGCAGACACGTCGTAACATGCTTGAGACAGACGTGAGCCACTTGTCTCTGTTTAGAGATACTGCCGCTCTCACAATGGAGTCTGCTATTGTATAGTTGCCCTGTTCCTGAGTCCTGGAATGACAGCTACTCGCTGAGGGACCCAAGAGAACTCTTGGATGATGAGAGAGACCTGTGGCTTCTGGAAGGGTGGCCACACTGGTGTTTCAGAGGGCATCTACGACCAGAGCGGGGTCCTTGGTCAAGGAGCTGAGGAGAGGGAGGCTCAGCAGTGCAGACTCTGACCCAACAAAGGTAATGCGCAGGCCGGCAATGGGGCCCTGGATAAATGGCAGACAGGAAGTGACAGAAATTGTCTGAAGAAAACGTGCCAAAAAGATGTGTTCCCTGGGATTAGTAGCAGTGGCCATTTAGAGAACTGGAGTTGGGGGGGTCCAGAGGCATTTTGGGTCTTATATCCAAGAATGACAAATAGGAGGCTGCACTCTTGGCTCAGATCAGACCTTAGAATCAGCAGCCATGGGGAGTAAAGGGAGGAGGGGAGGGAGGAGGGGGAAGGAGGAAGGGAGAGATCACCCTGGGAACCAGTCCTAACACCTGCTGAAGTTAGCAGTGGTCACCGAGCAAGTGGGAGACACTGCCTGAGACTCTACTTACCGTCCACAGGAACCTAGAGCAGCCTCCCCTGTACCTCCCTGATGGAGGGTAAACAATCTGGGGAAATAAAGAGACAATGCAGGCCAGCTTTGCTTTCTGAGACAGGTACGATCGGATGCATAATTTCATTGTTTAATACCCCTCCGGGCAGAAATGCAATGGTACTTAAAAAGTTGTTTCATAGATTCTTTTTGGCTTGTTTTACTGATAACATAATGAAGTTGGGTCTAATGAGAAGGGACTAAATTGCACACAGAAACTGAGTGAATCAGGGCTGAGCTGAAGGGTAGAAAAAGTTGTTCAAAGTCCGTAGGGCTGAAAGCAATTAAAAGGCAAGTTCACACAAGCGAGGCTGGCGAGCGGGGACCTGGGAAATGTGGGCTGGGCCTTGTCAAGGTCAAGTGCTCTGGGCTTCTGGTTTAGCACAAAGACAGGGGAACAGATTTGTGAAGTGGGGTGAGAAACATGGATGCGAAGGAGTTGATTCTAGAGTTTTCTCAGGCAAGAAACAGGCTGTGACCAGCCACTGAATTGTTGGAACACCAGTACCTCTCAGTAAAGAAATCACGTGTCTCCTGGAGGAAGGTTCTGGAATACCTTCGCAAGGCACCAGAGACCTTATGGCTCCTCTTGCTGCAACCCCAGCCTAATTATTTTCTGCTGGCAAATCTAGCAACAGTAATTGAAACCTTTATTTCCCATTGGTGCGATCGCATAACTGCTTATGGAAACTTCATATGCCATAAAAATACCAACGCGAATCATGGAAGCAAATGAAGGGAGGAAAATAGGCCCCTTCGAATACCTGCTTCTGCAAACATTTATTAAAGAGACAAAAAAAAAAAGAAAATTGAATGGCGAGCAGAAAGGTTGCAGTGTAATCTTTTTCTTTCTTTTTACAACACGGAGTACAATGAAGTCTCCGGCTCTCCAGGGTTCTCTGAGCTGAATTCAAATTAAAGTCAACTCTCTCTCAGCTTCGCCTAGAAATCAGTCATACCTCAGAGGTTCTGCAGGCTGGTTTGGCTATGAAATCTAGATCCTGGTCTGGAGACAGAAAATACTCCTGGCCATTATCAGACTCTCAATTGCAAGAGGTTCAGGTCAATTCTCTGGAAGGTTCTTTTCTCTGACTGTAGCTCTTCTCCTGAGTTTGTGGACTCCCCCACCCCTCTTCTCAAACTATCCTCTGTCCAGCCTGGGGACTCCTTTGATCTGACATCATATCTGTTCTTATCTTTGCACGAGAATGATTGCTCAGGTGGAGAAGTGTGAACATTGCCTGTCCATTCACAAAGGCAAGACTATTATAGTCTGTGTGACTCAGCCCTCCGCCCTGCCTTTCTGTGTTGATGGCCCTGGCTGGGTCCCAGGTCACTCTGCTCGGAACTGGCATGATTTCTGTAAGTTGGCCAGTTGTAAACAGGAGCTGAGATTGCTGGGAAGTATGTGAGTTTGTGTGTGTGTGTGTGTGTGTGTATGTGTGTGTGTATGTGTGCATGCATACGTACACATGTTCTTTATGATAAGAATACAGAAATATGGACAGTTACCAGGTGGGCTTTCCTAGCTTGGGGACCAAAGGCTTCAGAATATCTGGGGGCCCATGGAATGGGGTGTTCTGTTCCAACCGGACGGCAGATACTTCCTGGATCATGAACATCCACGGGAGGTCAGGGTGACGTGGACCTGACTGAGAATCCTGATTAGTGTCAAGGGGAACATAATACCTCCAGGAACTAAGTCTCTATTGTGGCCACGCCTCAGACCCTTTGGGCTCCCAGCTATATCCCTGCTATATTCCCACAGCATCAAAAGGGGGCGTGGGATGGGCAGAGTGCAACTCAGGATTGTCAGGAACTGCTAAACCTCTGTAGTCACCTTGCCTGGGAGACGGCAGGAAGAAAAACTGTGAGTAGCCCCTGGGAAGAGGCCAAGGATCTGGACGTGGGTGCTGGTGCTGGCCTGCCATGGTGGCCGAGTTCCAGCTGCTGGGTGAGCTCACAGGTGGGCTTTGCAGAGAAAGCCCCAAGGAGTATTACAAGTCCAGGCAAAAGGTTACAGACCCCCCCCCCCCCACCCCATGACTTCCCACGGCTGGATTCCAATGGTTGACACAACCTACGATGGTCCCTCCCCATTAGACCCTTTCTGACCTCTCATAGCAATTCACATCCATTTGTTGCAAATCTTAGTTCTGCTGCTTACTAGCTGCAAGGCCTAATAACTGCTCATCAAGTTCCTCAGAATACCTAGATGGTAGGAGTGGGATCTGAACACAGAGACTCAGGACTAGGCCAGTACTATACTTCCAAAGCCCTGTCCCAGTACTTTTTCTGCTTTAGTTATCTATTTATTATTTTTTTTAATAGGCTCTTGCTGTTTTTTTCTCAGGTTCAGCCTTGGACTATGATCCTCCTATTCTTACCACCTATATAATGGACTACAGGCATTTACCACCATGACTAGCTCGGGTACCTCCTTTGTGTAGGAATAACACTACTATTGACCCAGGTTGTGAGGCTGTCAGGAGAGAACACTTCTAAAGCACTGGAACAATTGCAGCTTCAGTTGTAGTAAGTTGGTCTTCCTTTAATTTTATTTTTGTTTTACGTGCTGGTCCTAGGGCTTGAACTCAAGGCTGGGGTGTGTTCCTGAGCTTTCAAGGCTAGTGCTGTACAAGTTGAACCATAGCTCTACGTCTGGCTTTTGTGGTGGTTACTTGGAGATAAAGAATCTCACAGGTTTTCCTTCCCTGGCTGGATTCGAGCTGTGATCCTCAGATCCCATTCTCCTGAGTAGCCAGGATTACAGGTGTGAGCCATCCAGTGGCCAGCACAAGTTGGTCTTAACTAAACATATCCAAACACACACATTTCAGACAGTCCATAGGTTCTTCAAAATCCCTTAACTCGGATTAAAATCTGTTGTCTATCCTCACAACGGGATGCAACGATTTCCCGGAACCCTGTGTTCCATGAAATACCAACTGTACAAGAAATGTAGACCTCCGATGTAAAGGCTCACCCATGGAATCTAGCTTCTTTCTCCCTCCTCTAGCTAAGGTAGGGGAGATAATCACCCAGTGTCTTGCCTTCCTTCCTTCATCATCCATTCATTCTTTCTCTTCCCACACACTGGTCACCCCGGCCCTCACAAACCTTTCTTACTGTTGCCAGCTCCCTCGGCTCCTCAGAAGGAGTTGAAATATTCATTACAGACCCAACGGCCTTTCAAACCGTTGTCAACACACAGGGAAAAAAAAAAAAAGTAGCACGGAGAACAGCACTTGCCTTACCAAATGGAGCAAATCTTATTTACAAATGACCTTTAACCCCCGAGATCAGCCCAAATAAAGAAGCAGCTGTCATCTCTGGAATATCCAATAGTCTTCACCCTGACAAGGGCCTCCAAAGACCAGATGCCGTTCCAATCTAATTGGCCCTCTGCCCTTTCCCTGACTCATGCAGCCATGCACGGCCAGGCAAAGCATCCTGGGAATGGCCAGCCAGCCCGGAGATGGGTGACCCTCTGACAGCAGGGCTGGGGGATGGAGGCCGGCAGGGCTCTGTTAATTAGAGAATACCCCCCACCCCAACCCTCCCAAAGATTTCAGAGTCAGGAGCTTCTGTAATCTCAGAGCTCTCATTGCTGGTTCATAGTAGCTAGAACTTTCCATCCACTTGGGCCTGGGGCCTAGTGTGGCAGAGAGTTTTCTGGACAGACATGAGGCTCCAGGTTCAGTCCCCAGCATCTAAGGAAACAAGGGACTCCTTGGCATATATTCTGATGGGAAGGATAAAGAACACGAAGTGAAGGCAAGCGTGACAGGTTCTCCAAAGGCACCCAAAGGGCCGGAGGTGTAGCTCAGGTGGTAAAAGCAGCCAAGGCTTGGGAGTTCAAACACCATTATTGCCTTCCCTCAAAAACAACAATGATGATGCTTTGGTAACACACCAGAAACAATGCTAAGCATCTTGGGTGCATGAACTCATTGAACTTCCACAGCATTTAAAAATTATATTTATTTATGTATTATCATGTTGGTTATTTCCCCCACTTGACAGATAAAGACAATGGTGGCAGAAAGCTTAAGTGTGATTGTCCTTGAATGGCCAGGTCAAGTCCAACTTGTAAGTTATCAGCCATAAACTTCTGTTTTCATTGTCATATTCCTCTTAATCCTCCACCCAAACATGTACAGTTAATTGTGATGGCTGGGGCAGTGGCTCATGACTATCATGCTAGGTATCTGGGAAGTGGACCGTTGAGGATTGGGTTTGATGAAAGAAAAAAAGCTGGTACATGACAGTTAGTGAGGCTCCATCTCAACCAATGGTGGGGTGTGGCAACATGGATATATCATCCAAGAGACAAGGGAGATGCATACATAGGAGGATCACAGTCTAGGCATCAAGAGATGATCTCAAATACAAATAAAGGCTGAGAGAATAGCTTAAGTGATAGAAGGCCCTGAGTTCAAACTCAGAACTCTCCAATAGGAAAAGAAGTCTCCGTACTCTCTAATGGGTGTGTACACATACTCTCTAATGGGTATGTACACATACTCTCTAATGGGTGTGTACATATAGTCCGAACGTTCTTCATCACCTCCACCAATAACTACCTTCATCCAACCCAACTTCCTCTCTCAGCTGGCTTATTTCAGTATTTCCTTCTTGTTAGCAAGAAGTTGCTCTTTTATCATGCAGGTTTCCCTGATCGCCATCTTTAAAACTCTGAGCTCTCTCTTCCTCTGTAATCTCTGGCATGCTTCCTGACATAAATTTTTATTCCGAGCATTTAGCCCCACTTGAGAAATCTTTCTAACTACTTTTTGACTTGTGTATCGCTTTGCTTTCCAGTGCTGAAAATACAAGCTGAACGAAGGCAGAGATTTTTTTAAAAAAAATCTGTGGTTTAGACTCATTCACGTAAACATCTGTTGATTTAATGACTTAATATTCCCCTGGTTTATTTAATGACTTCTTCTGGTTGGATCAAGAAAACATTTCCGATGGACAGAGACAATGTCTGATGTAGAAAAGAAAGGGAAAGTTGACAATGAAGCAGGAAGAATGGAGAGGCATGTATGGAGGAAGCCAAACAAGAAAGGGCCAGTTACAAAAAAATGAGCCTGGACAGATGGAAAGCAAAATGGTTGGTGGTGTTGAGTTGGGGTCATTTCTTCCCAAGTCAACTCTGCTTTTCTCACCAAGAATGTCTGGGACCTGTGGGAAGCCACTGCCTCTAGATCTTGCTGGGGGAAAGAAGGAGAGTTCAGGAGAGTTTGTTTCTCTTACTCAGTTGCTACACTGAGACTGGAAGGGCAAAGAGGTCAAGGGAAGAGAAAGGCAAACTCCGGGACTTCTCCTCTCTTCTTTTGTGGTACTGGAGATTGAGTTCCTGGACCTGGAACTTGCTAGATAGGTGTTCTATTGCTTGAGCCATATACCTCCAGCCTCTTTTTGCACTGGTTATTTTTGGTACCGATCCTGGGGCTTGAACTCAGGCCCTAAGTACTGTCTCTGAGTTTCTTTTGCTCAAGGCTAACACTCTACCATTTGAGCCACTTCTGGCTTTGTGTGTATGTGTATGTGTGTGTGTGTAGTTTAGTGGAGATAAGAGTCTCATAGATTTTCCTGGCCAACTTCGAACTGTGATCCTCACATCTCAGTCCCCCAAGTAGCTGGGATTACAGGCATGAGCCACCAGCGTCCAGCTTGCATTGGTTATTCTCTAGGGAGGGTTTTGCTTTATTCCTGGACTGTGATCCTCCTACTTGTCTCACCCCGAGTCACCGAGTGTTAGGATGTGTGGTGATGGAGGAACGGGGAACAGGTCCAAGGCACAAGCCCATGGAACATGCTCCGGGGAAAGTTTGCCTTTCTCCAGTCCACCTGACGATTTCAGGAAGCATTCAGCAATCGTGCATGATCTCAGTAGATGGTGCCATTTTTTTCCCCTCTCAGACCTTGTTATACAATGTGGCTGATGCTAGTGTTGCACACTCAAGACTCCTCCTCTGTGTAGCAAATGTCCCGTTTTCTCAAACCACATGCAGGGCCTATCTTCACTCTCCTGGCGTGTGAGCTCAGACGCGCTCACTGTGTGTAAGCACAGGCAAGTCAGGCACAGACACCAGAAGCGGCCTGGGTATTTTTGGAAAACATATTTTCATCTTCAATTCACACCAGACCCGGAGTGGCGCTAAGTCATTACAGAGTGTTAGCATCACTCATCCCCACCCCGGACCACTCTGTCAGGAGCTGTGTCAAGCGCTGTGGGTCTCTCCAGCGTGCTTCAAGGATCCGGTTCCTTGCATTTGGCATTTTCTTCCTCACTGTGAGTTGAGGGACACACTCCCATCCTAAGAGAAGATCGGAGGTCCGAGAAGGAAGGAGGGGAGGAAGAAGCAAAGCCAGAGCAGGAAAGGAGGAGGAAAAGGCTCTCACCTCCTGTCTACCTACTCTGTGCTAGCCCAGCATCGAATACACGGAAGGCATGAACTCTGAGTGTTCATGCTATGCATCACTACTCTCTGGGAAGAAACCTTGGATGTTGGTGCGCCCTGGCCGGAGGAGCTCAGGCGGGCGTAAACAGAGCAGCTGTGCAGGCCTGGTGGAATCCTTGTCTGAGAAACAAGCCCTGGGAACAGCCTTGGGAGAACGAGGGATGCCAGTGTTCAAGCTCGGGACCGTGGAAACCAGGCAAAACCCAGCTGCTTGTAGACAGACTCTGAGCACAGAAGCCGTAGAGGTCCCCGATTCTGTCCTCGACCCTGCTGCTTATTGTCTGAAGACCCTGGGAGGACCTCCTTCTTGGTGTCAGTCTGTCTGTCTGTCCTCTGTGGATCCTGAATGGAATCACCATTAGGTTCCCTCAAGGCTTCAGATTGTGGAGGATTTTCATCATTCTCACATGAGGGAAATAGCATCCTCTGGAGATGTAGAAATAAAGAGGTTTGTCTGTCCCTTTGTGGGCATTCTGGACACTTCAGTTGGCTAGAATATGGTCATTCAAGCCATGCACTGGTGGCTCACGCCTGTCATCCTAGCTACTCAGGAGGCTGAGATCTGAGGATTGTGGTATGAAGCCAGCCTGGACAGGAAAGTCCATGAGACTCTTAACTCCAAGAAATGACTCAGAAAAAGCCATAGGTGGTGCTGTGGCTCAAGTGGTAGAGTGCTAGCCTTGAGCACAGAGAGGCCCAGGGGCAGTGTCAAAGGCCCTGAGTTCAAGCCTCAGGACTGACCAAGAAAAACATATATACAATATATAAAATACAAAAATATATCATATGGTCAATCCCAGTTCTGAGTGCCAAAGGGAAGCTTCCTGAAGAATTCTGTCTTTCCACACTCTGTCCCCTCTGCTTCCCTGTGTGAGTGTGTGTCTGTCATGGTGCTGACATCTTGCAAAGAGGACTAGAGGTACAAGCAGAGTCTGCAGGAGGGTACAGATGACTCGAAGGGGTCAGTCGTGACTGCAGGAAGAGCGCAGCAGGTGGCCGCATGTGACTGAAGAATTTCCACGTGTGGAGACAGATTGAAGCATCTAGCATCTTTCCACAAGGAAGAATCGGGAAGAAGAATCCTCACTCCCCTCCATCTGGCTTCCATGAGGGAGCTATTCAGTATCCAGGAACCATCTTTAAGAAGTGGCCCATTTATTCTGCAAGCGATCTCTGGTGCCTCCCTTGGTGGTGGACGGAGCCCTAGCCCGGGCTTGTGTGCATGGTGCTCTGGGAAGCAGTCACGCTCTGTCAGCTGTGGCCAGAGGCAGTGCCTCGCTGGCTGTCAGGATGCCTGTTAACCCTGAGTGTCAGCTCCAGAAGGAAAGACAAACAGCTCTGAAGAAATGCAGACAGAAGGGTCTATGCCTCTTGTAGAGTCAACTGCTTGCTGCACGTCACTCTATCCAGCCTACTGATGAGGCCCAAAGGGGGTGGTGGTAGTAGTCCCTGCCCATCGGGGTAAGAAACTGGACTAGCAGTCAGAGATGTGGTTGTTCCTAATCTGGACTCTGTCTTGATCGACCTTCAGGGAGGGTTTCCCTATAGCTTCTCCTTGTCTAGGAGCCTGCAGGAGTTGTGGCTTCACCGCTTTGTCAATTCTTGTCCCCAGAAACAAATACAACAGCAGCCGTAGCAGCAATTACAGAGAACGAGAGCATCACTATGTGTTGAAATCTGTTTTGTGCTTTTCACCTTTTGCTTTTTCTCTCCCAAGAGCTCAGCTGAACCCATCTCTATCTTCACGGGTCATGAGATGAAGAGGATCTTAACTACATTCCAGCCTGGCAGGACGCTATCCCGTAGAAGTTGGCAGTGGATTAAATTAATTTAACCATTAGGGACAGATCTAGTGTCTCAGTGCTATCTGGTGTCTTATTAGATCAAGGATTTTTTCATGAACTTAAAAAAATAGACTATCAATTTGGGTGTTGGTGGCTCATACCTATAATCCTAGCTACTCAGGAGGCTGAGATTTGAGGCTTGTGGTTCAAAGCCAGCCCAGATAAGAAAGTCGTGAGACCCCTACATGGAATCAATGACTCGGAAAAAGCTGGAAGTGGTGCTGTAGCTCAAGTGGTAGAGTGCTAGCTTTGAGCACAAAGAGGCTCAGGGGCAGTTCCCAGGCCCTGAGTTTAAGCCCCAGGACTAGAAAAAAAATCAACAGAAATTCCTAAAGCAATCCCCTGATTGCCTGAAAGCCATTACCTCCAGATACTTCTAGCTGAACTCGAAGGAAGGGAAATGAAGGGATAGTTAGAAGTAATTATATCAGTAATGAGAATAGAGGTGACAGTATACAGGGAATGCTGACTGTCTGTGTATGACCTGCCTAAGCACTCTGCCTGCAGTATTGGATTATGTTCTTACCATAGCCCTCAGAGGCTGGTACCATTGCTGTCCCCATTTTCCTAGATAACAAAACCAAAGTTGAAGGTTTCAGGGCTAGGTTCATAGATGCATGGATGAATTAGACTGTGGTTGAATGAATGAATTTCAACTCTTCATGCCTATGCTTACACAGCATGTGCATCTGAAGTAACGACACAGTGGGAAAGAGACCACTTCAAAGTACCAAAATAAAAAACGAGGCCCAAAGTTTATATCAAAGTAATTTCTATTGAAAAAACAAAGGATCGGCGGGCATTGATGGCTCACATCTGTAATCCTAGCTGAGACTGAGATCTGAGGATCACACAGTTCAAAGCCAGCCTGAGAAGAAAAGTCCATTTGATTCTTATTTCCGATAAACTACTCAGAAACATTCGGAAGTGGTGCTATGGCTTATGTGGTAGAGTGCTAGCCTTGAGTAAAAAGAAGCTCAGGGACAGCACCCAGGCCCTGAGTTCAAGCTCCAGAACAGGCAAAAAAATAATACTAATAAAAAATGAATGAAGGATACCTCTTAGTAAGAGAAAACCCTATCTGGGCGAGTTCTCCAGACATTTCTTTTAATATCACAATTTTGGGAGTGAGAAAGAAGTTGGTGAGAGAGAACCGTCTTAGATGATAAAACTAAAAAAATAAATTTTTAGCAGCTGACCTGAGGTCAAGAGAAAGCTGAATAATGGTAAACCACAACAGCTGGGCCTCCAGGAGGCAGGCAGCAACCAGCCAGAGCATGTGATTAGCAGCTGAACAAAAATATATTGAGTTGTTTTTTAAACCAAAAAATTAAACATCACCTAAAATATCTTCAAAATCACAGGGCTGTTGCCAAATAACACCTCTGAAGTATTCTAATTCAATGTTCTCAACTCGGATTTATTTGGAATTTTGATTTTTATTTTTAAAGATAAGCCAGGTGCTGGTGGCTCACGCCTGTCATCCTAGCTACTCAGGAGGCTGAGATCTGGGATCGAGGTTTGATGCCAGCTGGGGCAGGAAAGTCCATAAGACTCTTCTCTCCGATCAACCACCAGAAAACTGGAAATGGGGCCCTGTCTCCAAGTGGTAGAGCGCTAGTCTTGAGCAAAAAAGCTCAGGGACAGCACCCAGGCCCTGGTACTGTCACAAATGGTGAGGTATGGAATGCCAATGCTGAGCAGTGAGTAGAGGCCAGGAATTTAAACTGAGGGCTTCATACCCCTCTATGGTGGGGCACTTTCTTACAACTTTAAGTTGATCCATGTGTCTAGGAGCAGAACACCTGGGTAATGCTCTAACTTCACAATGTGTAAGGCTTGTTTCTATAAGCCGCCTCCCCCCCAGTTCTGTGAGCACGGAGCCCCACGTGGCTGAGCATTGACCTCCACTCACTATCATCCACTGAGAGAGATCGTTAAGTAAAGGCATCTCAGCCCTTGTGAGGACACTGTGGCCCCCAGAAAGCCAGGTGAATCGCCCAAGATCACACAGCAGGTGACAAGCCTGCAATTTTAGCCTTGCGGGACAAATTGGCTACTCGTACCTCTGCCTTCTTTGCAGATGGGTGTGGGTTGGCTTGTGCTGTTTGGAGGAAAGATGGCTGCCTAGGTTTTAAGAACAATAGGAAGATTGTTCGGGCATCCCTGAGCTCATAAAAGGCAACAGAAACTTCAGCTGAGCAGCCATTGCTCCTGACCAGAGCGTCACTGCTGCTATAGGACAAGCACTGCTATCAACAATAACAATAACAACAATAATAATATATTATTATATAATATATAATTACATTATAACATATAATATAGATTTAATATATGTTATATATTATTATATTACATATTTTATATAATAATAATGATTATTATTATTATTCCAGAACTTATTTTATATAATAATAATGATTATTATTATTCCAGAACGTATTATGTTTCCTGCCTGGCCTCTGCAGCCTTTTTTTTTTGTGCTGGTACTGGAACTTGAACTCAGAACCTGTGCATTGTCCCTGAGGTTTTTTGTTTTTGTTTTTGTTTTGCTCAAGGCTAGCACTCTACCACTTGAGCCACAGGCCCCAGCTTTTTGGTGATTCATTGGAGATAAGAGTCTCATGGACTTTTCTACCCAGGCCGGCTTTGAGCCACAATCCTCAGATCTTACTTAGCCTTCTGATTAGCTGGGATGACAGGTGTGAGCGGCTGGTGCCTGGCTCCCTTTTAGTTTTTCTTGGATGGTGGTAGTTTTCCAACCTCCCCAGCCCCATCTACTGGGCTGTGCTGAATTCAAGAGCCAGCAGCCCTTTAAACAGCCTGTTAGAAGTTGAATTTTGCCCCACCCACTGCCGAGATAGATTGAAGACCTGCCGTCTAGTTTCTGATCATGTGACTTTATTTAGGAAATGGGGTCAGATTAGAGTGGACTAGCAGCCAGGAGATGACCTTATAAAAAGAAAACCCACAGAGATACACAGGAAAGGGATCAGCGCGTCTGCAGAGGCCGAGATGCCGTGCTGCTGCCTCTCCCCAAGGCCTCTCCTGCAGGCTAGAAATGTGAAATCAAGGCGGCCGCTGAGCTCTCTGGACTGGAGGAAGGAGAGAAGGTTCCAGGACTGGAGATGCTGAAGAGAGCCCAGCCCAGCTGCCACCTTGATTCCACATTTCTAGCCTGTAGGATTGTAAGAAGATCGATTTTGGTGGGGAGGGGGTCACCGAACACACCCAGTTTCTGGTGATTTGCTACAGGAGTGCCACAAAAGGAGCATGCAGCCGTCCTCGAGATCTCTTTCATCTGCTCTTATAGCCTGCGGACACCCTGGCCCCCCTTTTGTCCCTCTTCTCATCCGTCTTCTGGCCCACCACTTCCTCCTCTCAGCCTGACTCCCAGGACAAGGGAGCAGCTGGGCGGGGACTGAGCCAGCATGGAGGGGGGGGGGGCGGACAGGGGAGCAGCTCTGTGCCCATGTGGCTGGGCGGGAGAAGCAGCTGCAGGAAGCAGGCTGCAGTGTGGATCGAAGCGTTAGCGCCTTTGGAAGCTATGAGAATAACAAGCTTGCCCAGGCCCTCATGTGAATTGGCCCAGACACCTCCTCCTCCTCCCTACCCCGTGTCTTGAAATTGACTTTGCCAGCTTCTTAACATTCAGGGTAACCCTCGCTGGTGAGCTTGGACAGACCCGAACATTGCCTACGACGCCAGGCACTGACAGCTTTCTCCTTTCCTCCGCTTGGCCGTCCACGTCCTGATTTGAATGGGTTTTTAAATGAGCCTCGGACAATTGGTAGCATTTCCCAATTAAAACCAAATACCCTTCATCCACCCTTCACATAGCCACTGAGTACAAACAAAAAAAAGGCTCAGCCCCCAGCTCTGAAAGCCCTCCGGCACTGTGAGTAACAGGACCAACTTGGGGGTCTCAGTCATGGCCACATGAGCTGAGCTTTCCCACCAGTCCCAGGGTGAGAGCCAGACTTGGGGTTTTCTAGCCTGATTTTGGTCAGTTGCATAACCACTGAATTCAGATGTCTCCCTCAGATGTGGAGGAGATGACTGTGCGGCCAACTTAAGAAGAAGATTGAGCCTGATCTGGGAGGAGTCTCTATAGGGGGATGCAGAAGATGGCAGGTGTTGGGGGCAGGTCTCAGACAGCTGTAAGTCTACAGGGGAAGGTGGCAGCTGGTGTGTTTGTGTGGAAGAGGCCTCTCTTCCTCTTTCTATAACCCAGCTGTTATCTCCTGTGATTCTAAGTCCTCCTCACTGCCACCTGCTAACATTATTATTGCCAGCCGAGAGGAGGACCTTGAGAATGGAAACATTTTGCAAGTAGGATTGGTATCAGATTGATTTGAGTCGATGAAGGGAGGGTCTCAGAGCTGAACGCTCTGACTTTTGCGTATGCCTCTGGCATTTCACAGAGCAGATGACCCCAGGCGGAAGGGAGAGAGGGACTCAGCCTTTGGAACAAGCTCGGGGAACCACTAGAAGTAGGTGACTTGCTGGATGAGGGGAGCAAAGACAGCCAAACATGAACGATGAAGGTCACAGATGCAAACTCTGACCAGCCAACTGGTCAACCACTCAACCAGGCCCTACCCCTGGATTCCTTCACGGGCTACCTTTAGTTATTCTCACCAGAAATTCTTCCACACCTGACTGAGAATCTGCAAGTCCACAGAGCTTAGTTCCTGAAGATCAGCGAGGTAGCCAGCATCCATCTCTTTGGTGTAGAGGTAGGGGTGATAAGAGCTGTCATTCATACGTGGCTTTAGTGGTTCCTTCCTTATGGGCACCATTACTGTCTGGCTCCAGTCCCATCCTTCATTTTGCTGCTGGAGTGAGTTTTATCGCCAACCTGTTTCCAACACCTGAATGACTTCCTTGTATCTTCTAGGTAAGATCTGACCCCGCCCCTCCCCATGGCTTACTATAAACTCCATCACCCCTAATCTCTAGTGAAGTTCTCCAGCTATGCTCTTCCTCCATTCTAAGCCTGCTCACTCCCGATCCATTCTGGCTACAATGAACCCTAGAGTCTTCCACCCCCAGACTTTTCTCTCCTCCAGGTCTCTGTGTCACTATCCCTGGGATGCCCTACGCCCTTTCACCTGCCCTCTCCTGCTCATTCTCCAGGGGTCATGTAGACATTTGCTGTGGGAAAAGCACCTGCCACCGCCTGCCATCCTGCCTCTCCTTATCCTTCAGACCTAAAGCTTTGTGAGGTCCCGGATGTGCATGATTACGCAAAGCTCTAGGTGTGTGGTAAATACTCAGTGATATTAGTGCTTTACTCGGTTTCCTTGAAACTGGCTTTGTCAGCCCTAGTGAGGTTTTGTTTTTCCCCCAAACATGTTCTCCATGTCCTGGGCTTGTGTATCTCCTCCCCTCCCCTCCCCTCCCCTCTCCTCTCCTCCTCTCTTCCCTCCCCTCCTCTCCTCTCCTCTCCTCTCCTCTCCTCTCTTCCCTTCTACTCTCCTCCCCTCTCCTCCCTGCTCCTCTCCCTCCCCCTCTCTCCTCCTCTCCTCTCTCTTCTTCTCTCTCTCTCTCTATCTCTTTCACACACACATTCTTATCTTATTTTCACTTTTATAAAGGCGCTTCAGGCTCATGCTATGAAATGTCACTTCGAAATATTTGACAAAAAATCCCTACCAAAACACCACTGCCAAAAATTTTAAAAAGACAAAAAGAGAGAAAGAGAGAGAGAGAGAGAGAGAGAGAGAGAAAGCTTAGTGCCCCTCCCCTTCTCTCCAGTGACGGGTGTGGGAAGCTTGTGCTGGATCTCAGTTGTCATGGTAACTGATAGTGGTCTAGTGCTTTCATTTTCTTTTGCAGAGTGGGGAAAAAAAATCTCTCTCTGTCTGTAACCAGACCTGGGAATTTATCCTACCATGTTAGAGATACCTAATGGCCAGAAGGGCTCACTTGTGATTACCCAGTGCTTTCCTACCATTCTGGAATCTTCCTTGCTACTGGCCAGAGTGGTGCTTTGGAAGTGGCACTGGCCGGTGGGTACCCCCTCGCTTACTCCTGTCATTCACAAGCGCTTGATGGGAGGAATGCTAAGATGCTTGACACAAGAGGTCGAGAGACAGAGAGAGAGAGAGAGAAATACATACATATACATATATATATATATACACAGAGCGAGAGAGAGATGCAGATATAGAGACAGAGAGAGGAGAAAAGAGACAATAGACAGATAAGAGAGAGAACAGGAGAGAGACAGAGACAGAGAGAGGTATGCAGAGGAGAGACACCGAGAGAAACAGAGATCCAGACAAAGACAGAGACAAAGAGAGGAACAAGGAGAGAGAGGAGAGAAAGAGAGAAGAGAGCAAAGAGGAGAGAGAAACCCAGGAGAGGAGACAGGGGAGAGAAGAGAGAGAAAGACAAGAAAAAGAGAGAGAGAAAAACAAGAGAGAGGTGTGCAGAGGAAAGACACACAGAGAAGCAGAGATCCAGACGAAGAGACAGAAACAGAGAAAAGAGAGTCAGAGACAGAGAGGTGCCCAGCGGCGCCCAGCACGCACACAGTGCGGATTAGACAGACGGGAATGACGCAGCTCACGCTTGGCCTCCGTTTTCCTAGGTCCTGAGCTGTGTCACGATTCAGCCGCTCTCTGAACACAAGGCTGCTCCCACAGGGGTCAGGAGAAGACTCCAACGCCCAGGAGAAGCCCCAGGCCACCTGTAACTGGCAGAGAAATAGGCTTTCAAGACAGCTGCTCATCCACCATCTCGAAGCCAGGCAGCCATAATTCTCATTCTTAAGTTAAGGAGGGGGGCGGGCATGCCTCTGCCCCGCAGCAAGGCATGTGTGCACTCAAGAAAGACAGACAGGGGTCAGAGCAAACCCCCTCGGGCCATGGACCCCACTTTCTGTTCTAGGAAACAAAGTCTCCACCCTTTGGGCCTGTTTCCCCCAGGTGTAAATCGGCTGCTTTGGACAATCCGAGGAAAGGCTTGGAGTCACACAATGCTGAGGAACTAATCATGGTGATCGCCTAGACTCGGGGTGACCCAGAACCCCGAGGGACAGGGACAGCTAGCTTCACTTTCATTGTCTGCTTTGAGCCCTGGAGGTGGGGACAGGGAAACCAATGTCACACGTATGCCAACCCCAAACTAAATTAGTCAACACTGATGGGCTTATCATCTTCGTTTATTTGCTCAGTCACTTGCAAAATGGTTTGTATTTTGGATCTATATATTGGCTGCAGAAGTAATTTCTCATACTCTGCCCGGATCTTTATTTCTAAGAGCCAATGACGATGGTGCTCGGCTCAAGCCCTTAGTGAAGAATTGGCTGATCAAACCTACTTTCCCCTAGCCCCATAATGATTTCAAGGTTTTCAGTCATTCCCGAGTTTTTCTTGCATCTTTCCAGATGAAAGAATCTTGGGAAAATAAAAACCAGTCCCCTTAAATCCTTCCAGTGATAGAGGAATGGAGGTCAGGTGGCAGGGGCTTCTGATCACAGAAACTCTCACAATGGTTCAATTGAATGATTTTTCTTTTTTTCTGAATATAGGGCCTTGAGCACATCAGCTTGCTTACTCAGTGGGTGCTCTATCACTTAAGCCATTACTCCAGCCTTGCCTTTTGCTGGTTATTTTTGGAGATGGAGTCTCTTAGACTTTTCTTCCTGGATTGGCACTGAACCTTGATCCTCACCCTTGTGAGTAGGTATGATTACAGGCATGGACCACTAGCATTCACTAACTTAATGATTTAACTCCATGATTTCTTTTGGACTTAATGATAGCATAAAAGCAATACCCCTTCCACAGAAATTGTTTGAATTGTGATATTTTCCAAGACTAACAATAAGGTAGTACTATTCTCTCATGATACTGGGTCAACTTATGATATATCCATCTTCTGGTGAGTTTGTCAGGACATAACCCATTGTCGGTTAGGATTTAGGATTTTTTTGGCGCTGGGGATTGAACCAGGGCCTACATGTGTTTTGCACATGCTTCTCCCCAAGCCTGAGTTTTCTATTTTGGAGGAGATAGCTTAACACCATCAATTGCATTAAAAGCATAATAACCAGCTAAGAGAAAAGGGAGAGCAGTCTTGTTATAAAATATGCAAATGTATTAATCAAGAGGCTCACCGGAAAATCAGCAGTGAGAGTTACTTTTAAGACGAATGTTTTCAGTTTGTGAAATGAAGACTATCTTTTATTTATTTTTTGGTGCTTATCCTGGGGCGTGAACTCAGGGCCTGGGCACTATCCCTAAGATTTCATTTCTCAAGGCTAGTGCTCTACCACTTGAGCCACAATGCTACTTCTGGCGTTTTTTGAGTAGTTTATTGGAGATAAGAATCTCAGGAAACTTTCCTGCCTCGCTTCAAACCTTGACCCTCAGATCTCAGCCTCCTGAGTAGCTAGGATGACAGGCGTGAGCCACTAGTGCCCACCTATCATTTCTTAGAAGCCATTTACAATCAGGCATACAGAGGGGTGTGTGAGGGACAGAGGGGGTATGGGATACAGTTGGGCTATGATCTGGCTTTGTTTTTCCACCTGTGTTTCTCAACCCTTTTATTTTCTGCTTTATGAATTACTTTTCCAGGTAGGATTTGGTGTTCGCACCAACACAAGTTTAGAAATCACTCAAAGAAAATGACTTGCTTTATACCATAGCCAAATGAAATGACTGAATCTGTTCTACCACCGAATGGACTCCAGGGTGGTTAGGACAGAGTCGTCAACCCAAAAGTTTGGGCTGTTTTCTGATGGATGAGCCACGGGACAGCTGTCAGAGGCTGTGAACTAATGTTTCACTGTGATCTGTCTGCATCCCTGGCCTTGCCAAGGTCCTGGTGTAGACAATAGATTGCCAATTCTGAATACCCCTATTGGAATCCTGCTTGCTGTTTACACAGAAAAATAGCAGGCTTGCTCCTGAGTTGGTAGGAGGGCCGAAGAAGCAGCAAGTACTCAGAATCAATTAGCTTTGATTTATAAAGCAGCGCTGCTGACACACATGATAATTAAAATCTCACATTAGTTATTATCTATTTGCTGTGCTGAGCAACACACACACACATTCTCTCTCTCACACACATATGCAGGGAAATATATCAATTCTCATTGTGATCTGAAGAATATTTGGAGCTTCTTGGGAAATATTCATGTGCTAGCTCTATGGGACAGAAAATTAAAGAGGTTTAAATGAAAAACGTCAACCACTGATTTTATATCTATCACACAGGAATAATGGCAGTGGTATTATATGACAAGTATTGAGTTCCCATCTTGGGCCAGGAATTGTGGTAAATATTGTATGTGTATTAACTAAATTAACCCACAATCAAACCCTTCAAGCTAGGTAATTGTTGATCTCTATTTTACACATGAAGAAACTGGGGCATCAGGTTAGGATTGAATTGGAAGCTGATTTCATATCTCATGCTCTGAATGATGACTCTGGATTATACAAGGTTCTTTAAAGAGAGCATCGTATCAAACTCCACCACCCAACATCACAGAAATGAAAACTGAGGCTCACAGAAGAAACTTGCCCAAAGTTGTACGTCTAAGAACTTTATCAAATGAACTCTGAGATAGGATGTAGGTCCAAAATTTGTTGTCATTTCTTGTATTCAGGCAGCCTCTCATGTATAATATTGATTGGTGCCACCTTTGATTTATTATATAGTCAAGGGGAAGCCCGAAGTTGAGCAATGCAATCTGTCAAAAGCATCATCATTGTCTTCCCAGACCTGTCCATATACATTCTTGTCTATCAAATACATGTTTAACACATACCAGAGAAGACCGTTACTAGGAAATAAATCTGTCTTGGTGAATGATTGTCTTTATATGTCTCAGGATTTCCCTGTTTTGTGATCAGAAGAAAGACTTTGAAAAGTCAAACATACATACACACATGTATATATACATATACATACGTGTAGAAATACATGCGCGCGCGCACACACACACACACACACACACACACACACACACACACACACACACACACACACTACATTATAAAAGGAAAAGCCAGCCAGGTGCCAGTGGCTCACACCTGTAATCCTAGCTACTCAGGAGGCTGAGATCTGAGGATTGCAGTTCAAAGCCAGCCTGAGCAGGAAAGTCCGTGAGACTCTTCCCTCCAATGAACCACTAGAAAACCGGAAGTGGTGCTGTGGCTGGAGTAGTAGAGCGCTTGCCTTGAGCTGAAGAGCTGAGGGACAGCGCCCAGGCCCAGTGTTCAAGCCCCACGACCGACAAAAGAAAAGAAAAGAAAAGGAGCCAAATAAAGAGGTTTTCAAAGATGTGGAACGCAGCAAACAAAGAAAACTGTGCCTGCCATTAGCTGTCCTTAGTAAAATGGGTTCAGTTATTTATGGGCCAGGGTATGAAGCTGTGCCTTTCTTGGTGGAAATGCTTGATCCGGGGTGGCATGTGGAAATGAGAGAGGCCCTCGGATGCCAGCTTTTGGCTAAGTGGGACTCAGCTTGACCTCCACGCTAAGCCTCTGACTCTAAAATGATTGGTACAACTCCGTCCATACATCATGATGAAAATCACTCAAGACAAGGCCACCCGTGTCACCACAGTGCCGTATCTGAGCAAGTGCTACCCTTTCAGTCCTGGCAGGCTGACCACGGAGTCATTGCATCTTCTTAGACAGGACACGAGGTGAGAAACCTCCCTGGGCCGGCACTAAAGGAAGCAGACATTGATGAGATTGCCATCGTCACTCAGTGAGATTGGAATGGAAAACGTGTCATAGGCTAGGACAGGTGGCGCATGCCTGTAATCCCAACGACTCAGGAGGTAGAAGGAGGAGGATAATGACTGTAAGCCCAGCTGAGGTAGTTAGGGAGACCCTGTCTCAAAAATAAAATGTAAACAAAAAGGGGTGAGGGGGCGAGGAGGGGGCTGGAGTGGAAGAGTGCCGGCCTGGGGTGTGTGAGGGCCTGGGTTAAATCTCCCCAAATCCTCACAGAACAAAAGAAGACACCAAAGGTCATCTGTGTATTCTCTTCTAGGTCCCTTTATTTTGGTTTATTTCATTTTTTCCTACGCTTTTCCTGAAGTCTTTTGAAGCATAGCACAACGTCTGTGTTTAACAGCACATAATCCAGTCAGTTTGATACAGGTAGATACTCAAGAAATCCTCCCTGAAATCAAGAGAATAACGAAGATATCCATTACCCCAGCTTTTCCTTTTCTCCTTTAGCTGTCTCCCACCTTCCCCGCTCCCGTGTAACAGGTACCCACTGATCACTTTCCTTCCTGCCTGTTTGCCATCTGGGGGGAACTCTGGCATCTTTTTCTTGGCACGATTGTTTTGAGAGTGAACGATACTGTTGTATCAATAATTCTTCCTTTTAAAATTACATATATGTAGTCATTTGCTTTATCTGTTCAACTGCTGATAGACATGTGGGGTGTTTTGTGTCTTTTGGCTGTTGAAATAAAACTAGCCTGAGAGAGAGAGAGAGAGAGAGAGAGAGAGAGAGAGAGAGAGAGAGAGAGAGAGAGAGTTTTCCAACCCTGGGGCTTAAACTCAAGGCCTGAATGCTGCCCTGAGATTTTTGTTTTGTTTTGTTTAAGGGCTAGTTCTCTAATACTTGAGCCACAGCTCCACTACTGGCTTTTTTAGTAGTTTATTGTAGATAAGAGTTTCATAGACTTTCCTGTCTGGGCTGGCTTTGAATTTCAATCCTCAGGTCTCAGCCTCCTGCTAGGCTTAGCCTCCAAGTCAGGTTCAGTGTTCCCAGCGTGTTGAGTGAACTTGGGTCTCTCCTGGGGCCTGGTAATCCCTATTTATTTACAGTATATACCAGAAGACAGGAGCTAAGATTCAGATCGAGGAGGATTTAGAAGAAGAGGAAGAGGAAGAGGAAGAAGAAGAGAAGAGGAGAGGAGAGAAGAGAAGAGAAGAGGAGAGGAGAGGAGAGGAGAGAAGAAAAGAGAAGAGAAGAGAAGAGAAGAGAGGAGGGGAGGGGAGGGGAGTGGAGGGGAGGGGAGGGGAGTGGAGGGGAGGGGAGGGGAGAGGAGAGGAAAAGAGAAGAGAAGAGAGGAAAAGAGAAGAGAAGAGAGGAAAAGAGAAGGAGGGAGAGGGAGAGACAAGAGGAAAGGAGGGGAGAAGGAGGGGGGAAGGGAGGGAGGAGGGGGGAGCAGAGCCGGAGAAGGAGAGAGATTGAGAATGTATATATAGGCAGGGAACATGAATGTAAGAATAAAAATTCAGGTCTCAGCAATCCCTCTGCAACATTTTCATAGTGATCAATAATGTAAAACTTTCCATCTTTTTTTTCTTTCCTTTTTCCCTCTTAGCTATTGCACATGCTTTTCTCAGAAAACACATAAAATGGCGGGACATCTAGCTGGATTTGGGCCTCTGAGGAGTCTAGAAGCTCAGTGTCAATATACCCATCAAAGCAGATAGTTTATAATAAGTTATATGTTCATTAGAGTTCCTTTAGAATCATAAAAAAGTACCATTCTAGAAATTTTTAGCAGAGGTTTGAGCTTGCTTCTCAGAGTCCCTTTCTGTGCTAATGATTGCCTGAGTGTCCCTTCTTCTTGGATTTTGAATAGAATTCTAGGCACAGGTGCCTCTCACAACAAGGCCCATTTTCTTGGTATCCGTCTGGTGGATCGATCTGTATTTTTTCAGCTCTCCGATTTTTTTCAGAGTCTCTTCTGGAATGATAATTTACCCTTTGACTCACACCTTTGTCCATAAGTTCCATCATGAAGGAAACACACAACTAAGCTCCATAGCTTATTCCAAGGATCTCAGATAATGCCAGAGCAAATTTGTCATTTATTAATGATGTATCCAGAATTATTAGTTGTTTTTTTTTTTTTACTGAATGTACAAAAATAAAACAGAGCCAGTTTTCTTTTCCTTTAAACTTTGTTGTTACTCAATGTGTTTTACTGAATGTAGGTATAACTTAATATCTGTGGCCTAACACTTTTCCAAATGCTTTTGTACAGATCTTGAGTGCCCTCTTAAGACCTGTATGTCAAAAGCTTGTGGCATGTGGCCCTATTGGGAGGTAGTGGTACCTTTAAAAGGTGGGGCTTAATGCAAGGAAGTTAGGCCATTGGGGGCGTGTCCTTGAATGAGATTTTGGGACCTGGGCCCTTTTCTGTCTCTCTCTTTCTCCAAATAGTTTCTTAGTTTTTCTTGACTCAGTTTCCTTATCCCCCTGATGCTGATGCCTCCACCTCCCTCAAGTACACATCCCTCCCTCAAGTACAAAAGTCTCCCCTCGGCTTTCCATTCTGAGCCAGTAGAATACTTGGGGGACATTGGTCATGACTGCCACTGCTATTATCTTCCTCCTCTTTCCCATCACTGCTATTTATTAAGCATTTATTATATGACTGGAATTTTTCTGACATTCTACCATGGAAGCCACACTTCAGTCTTTTTGTTTTCCCAATTACTCGAAGATAACAGCTTCATGGATTTTTTTCTGCCTGGCTTTGAACCACAATGTTCAAACCTCAGCTTTTTGCGTCAGTAGGATTAGAGATGTGAGCTACCAGCATCCAGGACATATTCCTTCTTTTGATCATAATTATTTCTGGAGGTCATGTGGAAGTAGCATAAGAGTTCCCATTTTTACAGAGAGAAAACAGATTTAGACAAATGATGCTACTTGCATTATGCTTATTCAAATGAGGCGGATTTTTCAGAGGCTGGGAAATGGCAAAGATAGGAACGTCAGTGAAGACTGTCCACAGTCCATGTCGCTAACTACTTCATATGTCTTTCCTCTTTGTCTGGGAGATGTCCTGCAGTCTCTGTGACTGTTCACACATCAAGGTCAGACACTGTCCTCCTCACTTCCTGAACTGCAGACAACTCCCTTTCCGGTCCACGCTTCCTTAGAGCCGCATCGAGTATTCTTATTGTGTTCTATATCCCTGCCAGTTATAAGTGCTGTCTCCTCCTAGCTGGGACTCCACTGGTATGCAGGAGATAATCAGGAAACATGGAAAGCCCACAGACAGCGTTGAGAACATCCAGAAGAGTGTATTCAGGCAGCGAATGGGTCTCCCTGAGTGGGAAACCTTTTGGCTTATTATTCATGTGTTCTTTCCCCAGATGCAAGTTATGTCAGAGACTGAGGGGTAGTGGAGATTCTGGGGTACAAAACGCAGACATAAGAAGCAAGACTCAAAGCTGGGCGCTGGTGGCTCATGCCTGGAATCCTAGCTACTCAGGAGACTGAGATCTGAGGATCATGGTTTGAAACCAGCCTGGGCAGGAAAGTCTGTGAGACTCTTATCTCTAATGAACCACCAGGAAAATGGAAATGGTGCTGGGGCTCAAAATGGTAGAGTAGTAGTCTTTTTTTTTTTAAATTGTGAAAATACTGTACAGAGGGGTTACAATTACATGGGCAAGATAGTGAGTATATTTCTTATCAAGCATTGTAGCCTCCTCCTTTGTTTACCCTTCCCATCCCTTCCCAGCCTCCCCCCACCCTCCCAACCAATCCTCCCCCCACCAAAGTTGTAAAGTTTGTTTTCGACATGACAACTTGTACTTCTCATTGTTGCAACGGGTCCACCTGTATCCTTATTTAAACGACTTGTTTTTCCCCTTCCCCTCCACAAATTATACCAACGTCAAATACAGTGAAAGCAGTGGTTATACTGTGGGGGAGGGACATACAAAGCAACAAAGAAATAATCTTATAAATGCGTTAGAAACAAATGCATGAAAGAAAAAAAACATTTAAATACATATCTTAGGGTTCATTTTCCTAACATCACCTTATCTGACCTTTTCTGCTTGACTCATACATATACTAAATATTGCAAATAAGGGAAACCATGGGACCTATGCTTCTTTGGGCTTGGCTTACATCACTTAATATAATTTTTTCCAAGTCTTTCCATTTCCTAACAAATGGGGTAATGTCATTCTTTCTGATGGAGGCACAGAATTCCATTGTATATATATACCACATTTTCTTGATCCATTCATCTACTGAGGGGCATCTGGGTTGGTTCCATATCTTAGCTATGGTAAATAATGCTGTAATAAACATAGTTGTGCTGGTAGCTTTAGTGTGGTCTTGTTTGTAAACATTTGGGTAAATGCCCAAAAGTGGGATTGCTGGGTCATAGGGGAGCTCTATGTGGAGTCTTTTGAGGAACCTCCATACTACTTTCCAAAGTGGTGGTAGAGGGCTAGTCTTGAGCAAAAGAGCTTAGGGACAGCACCCAGGTTTGGAGTTCAAGCCCTATTACTACCACCACCACCAACAACAACAAAGAAGTAAGTCTGAGTAAGCCTCAGGTTTGCTTCAGTCCTCCAGGTATGGGAATATATTATTATTATTATTATATATTATATTCTGGGAACCCAGATGCCCAGGTGGCCACTGCCCACATGTCCTGTTCATCTGCCTCCCTCCTGGGACCAGATGTGCATGGGAAGGCTCATTAGATGGATGAGGTTGGAGTCCTACCCAGCACACATACTTGGCAGGGGAGGGAAGACGATCAAGCAAATCCTTAGCAAGTGTCATTGTCTTTGTCAGTTCAGTTCTTCCCCAGAGCCCCGCCTTTCTGCTCTCCAGTGACAAGTTTATAAAGACAGCGACATCATTGCTACACCTCTTCTGTCTGACTGTATTTGTTAGAAAGACAGACAGGAGAGGTGAAATGCCCATGACAGAAGGTCTAGCGCTCAGCGCCTGGATTTTGAGAGGGCCGCAAGTTCCACAATTGTAACCCACTGGATGGGGCCCGCACAATTGCTCTATTAAATTAAATGTGGCCTCCACCTGCTCCTAGGCCGGGAGTTTCTGCAGCCAGTCGCCTGCAGGTGTGCAGATAAGTGTTTCAGACCCCACACCAGATGTCTGGGCCTCATGAAAATGAAAACACAGACGGAAAGTACTCTTCCCCAGCTGCAGAGCACAGACAGTGTGACTGGGGATGGCAGGGCCAGAATTGTGCATTCTAGTTGGAGAAGCAATGGCGGCATGAAATCCATCTGAGAACTATGTAGCCGAGCGCCGGCAGGGGGGAAATCATTCACCATCGACAGGCAGTCTGGTTCAACATGGTTTTCAGATGGCCGCCGGCATGCAAGTGGAATTTAGGCCAAAGGGCAGGTGGGTTTAGGATCTCAGCTTGAGGGTGCAACTCTATGACAATTAGGAGACCACTGCACCATTCAGAATCCTCACCCAGGGAGCCGTGTGCTGCTGGGGTTCTGAGTGGACTGCGGGGCTGGTAATAAAATGGAGAAAATAATACAGAGGAGTTTACCAGCCATTCCTCTACCCTTCCCGCCTACGATCTCTCTTCCCCTGTCTCTCTCCTGAGGGTCGTTTGCATTCCCTTTCCGTCTCTCTTCACCCTGCCTTTTTTATTGCCATAGTTGTTTTTTTTTTTATTATGTTATGAGAAATGATGGACTTTGAGTCAAGATCATCTGGGTGTGCAGCCTGGCCCTGGTGCCTTGTCATTTTATTTTAGTTGAGCTGCGTGGTTTGTGTCCATCCCCTCCCCCCACCCCTGGCTCTATTCCTTAGACTTGAACATCAGATAAATAGAATTCGGAGTCCCTTGCTCAAGAAAACCATCATTGAAAATATGGTAGCTCTTGATCCATTTCATCCAGGACCGTGAGGAATACCCTTTTCATTTAAAAGGAACCTTCGGGGGCATTTCCCAGCATGTGGCCCACATAACTGTGGTCTATACACTTGAATTTAGCTAGCTAGCTATTTAATATGATCATGGGAAAAAAACACCGAAAGAGGTGTGTCAATGGCATGATGGTGCTGCGCATGGTGGTACATGCCTGTGGCCAGAGATTACTCAGGAGCAGAAGGAGGATCGTGGTTCAAGACCCATCAGGGAAAAGTCTGCGTGAGAACCTATCTGAAAAACAAAGTAAAGGCAAAGGGATGGAGGCGTGGCTCAAGCGGTAGAGCACCTGCCTCACAGGTATGAGGACCCGAATTCAAACCCCAGTTGCTCAAAATAGAACAACCCCCCCCACACATACACACCCATGTATGTGCACACAATTACTAAACACAAAACAAAAAAAAGCTCCAATTATTTCACAGATACTAAAAGACTTTAAGACCACTAGATGAACTAGGGAGCAGTCAGTTTGCACTTTGAGTAAAAAAACCAAGCAAACAAACTATTCAGGTCTTATTTGAATGCGTGCAGTTTTAGAAAGACTATATTTACATATCTGCCTTCTATGGGGTGGACAGCTTGCCACCCGCACATGGGGCTAGGGTTAGAAAATAATGAGAATACCTTCAAAGAATTATTTTCCATTGACCCATGCATTAAGGTAAAGGGCTTCTCTGTAGTGGAGTCCATACTCAATAAGCTAAAGAGACAGCGCGCAGAATGGGAGATCTTTGTTAGCTATGCAAAAAATAGTGACTATTTGACTGCTATCTTGATTCTTGTTAAAAAATTGCACGTATCTTTATTGTCTATAGTTATGGTACATAGTATGACATTTAGATGTACGTGTGTGTGTGTGTGTGTGTGTGTGTGTGTGTGTGTGTATTGTAAGGTGTTTACAAAAGACAAGTAAATCAACAGATCCATTGCCTCCCATAGGTTTGTTTTGTTTTTGTCAGTCCAGGGGCTTGAACTCAGGGCTTGGGCATGGTCCCTGAGCTTCTTTTGCTCAAGGCTAGCACTCTTACCACTTGAGCCACAGGGCCACTTCTGCCTTGTTCCTGTTTATATGCTACTGAGAAATTGAACCCAGGGTTTCCTGTATGCTAGGCAAGCACTCTACCACTAAGCCACATTCCCAGTCCCTCGCATACGTTTGTGTGTGTGCTGTAAAAAGTTTATAAATCAGCCAATTCCCAGGATGCAATACAGCATTAGTACCCATAGACTTCTTGCTGCCCATTAGCTCTTTGTCCTCCTTGCTTTAACCTACACCAGCACACATGAGAAAATGAGTCTGCTAGGAAGAACTCCCAGGGTCCTTTACCCCTCTTTTGTATACCTTCTCCCACTTAGTGAATTGAATAATTATTCTACATGCTGCTAGGAAGGAGGTTGGGAGATGTCCTTAAGGTCACAGGGCAGTTAACCTTAAAATAGTTACAATAATCTGGAGGAGTCTGGTTAATCTAAGTGAGCCCATCCAAAGGGGCCCCTTGGGAAGAGAGATCTGAAGCCCGAGAGATTGCCCATTGCTGGCTTTGCAGATTGATAAATAGACGGACAGCTAAATGGATGGAAGGAGAGGCAGGCAAAGAATGCAAGTGAGCGCTAGGAGACAGTGAGTCTTCACTCTGACAATAAGCAAGGATATGGGAGCCTTTGTGCCCTAACTTTGAGAAACGGAACTTGGCCCACAATCTGAGTAGGCTGAGGAGAGGGTCCTTCCCCAGAGCCTGAAATCAGGATACTCTGATTTCAGCCCTACAAGGCAGAAGGTCCAGAGGTCCAGCCATGCCTTCCCTAGACTTCTGACCTGCAGAGAATGAGACTTGATAAATGGGTACTGTTTCAAGCTGCAAGGTATCTGGTAATTTGTTACCAGTAATTGAGAACTAATATAGTATCTTAAAGCCCCAAATGATAGTCCTAATTATATAAATTGTAATAATTTTATTATATATAAATGCACTCGACTGAATCATTCACCCTATTTTTCACTCTTAGATGTGAGCAAATTTTACTCTGTATAAAAACCAAGTCCAGAGTCTAATAGCAATGATCATCATAATCTCACATTCACTGATCAATTATGATGTGTTCATTTTGCTAAGTGCTTTATACGCATTAAATCACTGACTCTTTATGACCTTACAATGTGGGCACATTATGAATTCTTATTTTACAAATGAGGGGGAATGGAACACAGAGGAATATTGTAGACAATAGAAAAAGCTGTTAAAGGAAGAGTCATTATTTTGGCATTTATTAAAGAATGTATATTCATACGTTCTGAAGATGGTCTCATAGCCACTAAGAGTTGTGGCATTTATTAAAAACATACTTTTAAAACTCTGGCAGATCCCCAAATATCCCTAGTCCTGACATGCTAACTGAAACCCACAGGTAAAGCCTTCGGGGGAAATCCATTGATGACTTCAAACAGTTGGAAGAGTAGAACCTTGGAAATCGCCTTTAAGGAAACAGCCACATATTATCGTCCCATTCTTTTAATTCTGTAGTGCTGACTTGGTGAGAGGGTTATTAGATTGCAAATCAGGAAATCTGAGGGCGTTTGTTGCCTTGGTGATGGTGGTGGTGGTGGTGACAGTATTGATGGTGGTGGTTGTGGTGATAGTAATGGTGGTGATGGTGGTGGTCATAGTAATGTTAATGATGGTGGTGGTAATGGTGGTGATGGTAATGGTGGTGATAGTGGTGGTGGTGATGGTGGTGGTCATGGTAATGGTGATGATGGTGATGGTGATGGTAAT
Source organism: Dipodomys spectabilis (assembly GCF_019054845.1). Lineage (NCBI taxonomy): Eukaryota > Metazoa > Chordata > Mammalia > Rodentia > Heteromyidae > Dipodomys > Dipodomys spectabilis. The sequence continues at coordinate 2,049,200 of NW_024870935.1, forward strand.
GTCAGCTATGATGGCGGTCATGGTAATGTTAATGGTGGCGATGGCAGTGGTGATGGCAATTGTGGTGGTGATGGTAGCAATGATGGTATTGGTGGTGGTAGTGATGGTTTACTGGTGGGTACTGTGGCTCTGTGGCCTTCTGGATGCTTGTTTTCTCTAGGGCTCAGGTCAGTGTCTCCTCAAGGCCATCCTGAGGGCCTATGTCCAGTAATCTGCCTGCCTACAAAACCTCTGAGGCGTTGTACTGAAACCCGTACACTTATCTAAGGATAATAGAAAATAAATGAGCAATAACAAAAGGAAAACAGAGAGGCTGGGTCCCTAGACTCAGCTTTGGAAAAAACTGTAGTCACTGTGAACAGAAGCAGCACGTTATAGCTCCATTCAGGTGTTGTCATTGTTTACGCAGGAATCTGAGGGCTGTGGCGCCGAGAAAGTGTGACAATGGGCCAGCAGGTAGGAAGCCTGGATCAGGCCACGTGCTTCTTCACAAAGTGATTCGAGTGCGTGGCCAGATTTAAGTTATGTCTAGTTCAGGTGATTTCTGGGGCGGTTTCTGGCTTTATTAGAAAGCACATTACTAGGACTAATGATAGGTTCTTGAGCAGAATATCTATGAAGCATTATAGACCTGGAACAGTTAGCATTTTTCAGTGTCATACAAGTAGAAAGGGGTAGATCTAACCCTTACTAATTCTGACTCTTGACGACTAAGCTCTTGTTTATTATGAGTGTCAAATTTGGAGTGAGATCTCAGGGCTAGCAAATGGTCTCAAGCTGGGCACACACTCCGAGCGTGTCACTTTAACATCCCAGTTTTTGAGTGCAATGCATCCAGGTCAATGTCAGCCCTTCATCATTCCCCTCCATTTCTTCTCACCTTATCTAGCCCCTCGATTTTCCTAGTTCCATTTTCACGTCTATAAATTGAATATGGCTGCATTCTCCTACCCTTTCCTCTCTTCATTCACCTAGTCTCTTCCCTTGATCTTGTTCTGATACCCAGGACACTTCAAGTTCCGGTTTTCTGGTATTCATTTGGTTAGATTGTAAGCTAGCTGTTCAAAGGAGTTTTACCATTGGAATTCTTCCCTGTGCATATTATACTTCGGTTAATAAATTATATTTATCTATAAATTAGATTTAATCTTCACATATGAGAGAAAACATATGTCTTTTGTTTCTGTGGGCTGGACTTATTTCATTTAAGAGATTTTTTTCCCCAGGTCCATCTATTTCTCTTCAGCAGACATTTATATCCTGTGCACCTTGACTTTCTGGCTCTTTTGATGGACAATCACAGAATCTGTCTAGGTAGAAGCACAGTGATTCCCTGAGCTGTACCCCAGACCTACTTTCCAAAATCCAATATGGCGGCTCCAAAGGCCACTGGGCCATTGGCCATTTGGACTCTTTGCATGATCTTAGATGTAACTTTTTTCTCCTCTTTTCATTCCTGGTGGGCCCTAATGGAGGATGATGTTCTCTTCTGCCATGGTTCATTAGACTTCACCAGTGTAGCCCCAGGAGGCGCACAGGCAACCAAAGTGATGTTAGCCTCCAGTGCTGCTCTGTAGAAAAGAGCAGCTGGAGGTCTCACAACCTAATGAGGACGGAGTGCTCCTCAGGTTGTACCAGCTGTGCCTACACCCTCTGAACATGACATGTCCTAGAGGAACCCCTGGGGTCTAAGTGTGTGTTGGGAACAGACAGTCCTGGTCCTCTTTCTTCTATGGAATAGGCTGTATTACTTTAGCCAGATCTCATAACCTTGTCTGGATATTCAGAATTCATATATCTGAGGTTAAGAAACATTCCATGCATCTCCTTTCTTGGTGCCATGGGGCTCAACCAAGATACCTTATCTGGCAGCAAGGAAGATAGGAAGATATCCTTTGCCAAGGTAAATCTTGATGAACAAGATTTGCATTGTCCTGGGATGTTCTTTGTGTATTCCTGAGGGGATGGATGAGCTCTTGGTTGGCAGACAAGGAGCTGATCCATGAAGGACTTATTGCTTTTGATTTCTTAATTCCAGGTTGGGAAGCAGAATATAAATTCAGTCTCCAGTTTTCTGCTGGGTGTGGTGTTTTGCAAGTCACATAGTCCTAATGCGGGTTCCAGCTGTGTCTGGCTTTGTCTCTGTGTGAAGGGTAAAGCCCTGTTTCCTGCAGGGAGTCTCTCTTCTCTGCCTTGTTTTTATTCCTAGGCAACAATCTCCCAGTGTCTGAGGATTGCACATCTCCTCCCTTCCTGGCTGGTGACTGTGAGCTGTGACTAAAGTCAGCAATGGCCGGGGTAGGGGTGGTAGTGGGGCGGGGTGGGGGGGGAAGATCAGGCTGGAGGCATTTTATTTTTGCAGCCATCACTGGCTCTTTGGACCCACCAGGCATCCGGAGGGACTCAGATGAATTGTCTGAATCGTGAAGGCAGAACGGAAGTTTGCTTGACTCCTTTGAACATAGCTCTCTCTGTGGCCTGTGGCAGCTCAGCAGAAGTCACTATACTGTGGCTGTTTGTCAGCTAGACTCCTGGGCTTTGTTCTGGTCCATAGCTTCCCCGATCATGTGCATCTGCACCCAGCCAGGCCAAGCTCCATGTCCAGGGGCTGAAGGAGACCAATAGATGCCCCAGGCTGCCTAGCTAAGCCTGATGTAGGCTGAGGCTTTTGAAAGTACAACGAAGCAGAGCTGAGCAAGGCTGAACTCAATCTGTATAAATCCTGTTACTTTATTTTCATTTGATGGTGCTTGATTTGTGTTCACTGTTGAACATTTCTGGTAGTAGATTTTCACCTTCTGAGGGTAAATACAGATGCCTGTAATCCTAGCTACTCAGGAGCCTGAGATCTGAGGATCTCACGATTAGAAGTCAGCCCAGGCAGGAAAGTCCCTTAGATTCTTATTTGCAATTACCAGCAAAAATCTGGAAGTAGATGTATGGCTCAAGTGGTAGAGTACCAGCCTGAGCAAAAAAGTGCAAATGAGAGCACAAGGCCCTGAATTCAAACCCCAGTAGTGGTACAAAAAAACTTTCACTACCAACAAAAAACAGAAAGTCAGAGGTACAAAAATAGGGGGGAGGAAACCCAACTTAGGTGAGATCAGACATAATCTAATGCAGGAGTGGCATGTGTTACCCTGACACCAGCTTCTTCTTTCTACATGAGTTTCACAATTTATTCTACTCTCTGCACACATTAGATCTTCAATGAAAATTAGCTAGGAATCCAGGTTCACGTATTTGCAGAACTCATGAGGCAATTTGGTCCTGAGTTCCAATCCCACTTCTGCTACTTTCGGACTCAGGTAAATTATTTCCACTTACTGGGAAGTTGCGTGTTTATGGAATGGGAAGAAACAATCTTTCAGGCACAATTATAGATGAAGGCAAGGGTAACCAGGGTTTTCTGTGGGTCTACTACCAGGGAGGTACAGCTGCCTTTCACAGGCGAGGTAATGGATGCGTTCAGAGAGGTGGAAAAATATGCAGGGGGACAGAGTTACTGAGGGACACAGGTGGGTTTCAACCCAGCTAGACTGGCTCCAGGCTCTTCTTATTCACCAGGCTTCAGGCCTCACTCCAACTCTGGGATAAAACAGGATCTCTCAGGTAGCGACTGCTGTAAGCTGTCATTTCTACACACAGCCATCAGTAGTATTGTGTACAGTTCTTTCACGTGACATGTGGGAAAACTTCCATCTACCAGGCCAGCATCCTGCTCATCCTGCTCATCCCCAGGGTCTGGGTCTCAGTGTGTGCGTTTTTCACGCCCGCCAGGACACGATGCGTCATCTGAAGGCATGTCACTTGAGCAGCTGTTAATTATTCTCCTAGTTAACCAACCGGAGGCAACAGGAATGGGCGGGGGGGGGGGGGGGAGCTTGCCACATCTGGTAGGCTCTGACCCAAGCAACCAATTTAAGGCAGGCACCCGGGCCAGACCTTATGCCTGACATGTAATACAAGTGCACACGGCACAGCTGGGCAATGCTAGAAATGGGTGGGATCTTGGGGGGAGGGGTCATCTGGTCCAGATAGTAAACGGTTTAAGGTTAAATAATGGGGGGGGGGTGTGAGGCTGTCACATTGCACTTGTATCCATGTAAACTTAATGATACGCAATATTTGTGGTTGATTTTGGGGAACAGAGTGCAGACTTTGAAGATAGGCTCCGTGGAAGGCTAAATTTTCACTGGATAACACTTTAAGCCTTCTTAACATTTCACCATGCACATGCATTACTTAATTAAAACATACACATACATAATTGGAACGCAGCAATAAATAGCTGCTTACAAAGTCCAGTTCCTTTCCTGAAGTCAGCATCTGAACAGATCGGCGGTCTCCCCTGTGTCTGAAATCAAACATTGTGTCTCCCACTCCACAGGGAAGCTCACAGCTCCAAGGCGCAGAGAAAAGATTCTCTCACTCTGCAATAAGCACCCTTCCTCAAGGCCCTCCACGAATCCTTGTCACAATCCATTAGGTATTTCTCCCAGCATTCACAGCAGGAGGAACAGCGTTCAAAGAGGCTGACAGCCACTTTCACCTGTTTGGCTCGCTCCGAGAGTCTCCATTAAGCACACCCAATGCCCCCGAGGGGCTTCTGAGCTAGACGGCGACTCCCACTCAAAGTGAGAGAGATTCCCAGGCCCGGCAGGGACCATCCACTGCAAGCTGATCACAGAACTTGCCTTCCTGTGCCACATCCGTCCACAAGGGAAGCTTTGCTGATGTTCGATCACAGCCTACCACCTACTTGCTGGATGTCTTACCCACAGAGTCAAGATGAATTCTGAACGATTTTGCACATGGACTTTCCTGTAGAATCATCCCCGAGAGACAAAAGCAAGAGTGGCCACGTCCTAGCTTTGACGTTAGGATGGAGCCGTGTCTATATCCCAGCTCTGCCCTTATTAGCTGTGCTACCTTTTGTAAGTGACTTTCGCCTTTCTGTCCCAGCGTCCCTCACCTGTCAGGAGCAGGATGAGAGTGTCTGTCCATCATCTAGGCCTCACCATGGCTGTCTAGCAAACACATTGTGCAAAACGGATGGGATATCACGTCTCTGATTATGAGTGGCTTCCCTCTTGCTAATGTCTTGGCCCATGCTACCTGCATGCCGGCTCAAACAGAAAGGGCTGCTTGTGAAGAATTATCAAAGCAGCGAGATGCTGAGACCCTCTGTGCAAATCTACGGGACCACCGGCCGGGAGAGGAAGCTTGGAATGGGCCCATCCCCAGGCAAGCTTTCGAATAAGAATGCAGCCTCTGCCCAAAACTGTGATTAGGGCCTGGTGAGAAATCCTGGGATGGAGACCCCAGACCAAACATCCCGTACCCACCACAGTCACACACGAGGCAAAGAACACCTGGCCTACTGATTCGAAGGTTATGTTTATTATTTAAAAAGAATGGTTCCCTCCCCCGAGAACTCACTGCTGCCCATCAGCTTCCCCTCTGTTCCCTAATTCATTCAAAATGGGCACTGTACAGAAAGGGCAGATCATAAAATGATGGGATAAATGAATCTTTGGTGCCTAATGCTATTGAAATAATTCCTTCTTATGTACTCATTCTTTACTTGGCCACCTGCTCCATTGCATGAGTTGAAGTGGAGACATAGTTGGAAAATAGAAAAAGGATAGGTTAAATGGATCTCAGGAGATGGTCCTTTAGAACCATAACCTGCTTGTGTAAGACCTGAGGACCTTAAGAAAATGTATATTCTCCCTCAATTACCAGGGCCTGCCTGGAAAAATGGCTGGTATTGATCTCTGGTCCTCACCTTGAGTTGCCAATAGCAATTTCACTTCTGTCTTGTGGTGGGGAGGCAGTTGGGGATGTGTGAATGGTTTCTTGGTCCATGCTGCTCTAAGTCAAGGAAGCTCAGGTGGTGTTGGTTTTTGATGGGGGTGGAGGAGGTCAAATGAGGAAGAAAGTTTGAAAATGGTTTTCTCACTTCTTTGGGGAAGAGGCCAAGGAGTCAGGAAACTTAGATAAAACCCCGAGCTCTACAGACAGAAAATGGATATTGAAAAAGCGAGTGTATCCATCACATTTGTGGAAAGAGGAAATCAACTTCTCTTTGCAGTGTGTTTTGGAACAAATCAAACTAGTACAACACTACAGGAACCCCCCACCCAGCTCCCCCGCATGGGGTAAAATAGGCAGAATTCAGGATAAAGTCACTTTTCTGAGTCTGTCCTGACTGATTTTCACAGTTCCATAGAACCTCCTCTTGTTTAGAGAAAGTGGAGTTAAAATAAGTCAAACGCTAGCAAAGAAAAAAAAAAAACCACACCAGATCAAATGTCAGTCAGCAAAACAGCTTGCACATCGGGCTCTAGGACTTGACTGAATTACGGTAGATAATGTCCACAGGCTCCCATCTGCTCATTCCGTAGGATTTCCTGATTCAGAACCATCTTTTCCCTTATATTGCTGGCATAGAAACTAGAATCGGAGAACTATGCATTTCCACTGGGGAGGATGGAAAGCCCTAACAGAGGGAAAGATACTGAGGGTTAAGGAGGTTGGAGGAGAATCAAATCACTGGTTTGGAACTTCTTCCAACTCCTGTTCCTTCATGAAAGACCGTCTACAAGATTCAATCCCATGTTCACCGCCCACATACACATACAGGTGTAGTCACGTGACTACAGCAGGCATCTGCTATGTGGTGCTGAGGAGCAACAACTACAAATAAAGCTCAGTCCTGCCCACAATCCTTCGACAGTCTCTACACAAAGAACTGATGGTAGACGTGGTTGAAACACACACGGACTAATTGCTTGTCATAGTCACAGCCCTCTCATCGTTACTAATATACTCCGTCCTCATTTTCTTCCTCCTGACATAAAAGGATTCCCTCAGGACACATCAGGGCTGGGTTGTACCTCAGCAGCAAAGTGCTTGCCTAGCAGGTGCAATGCTCTGGGTTCAATCCCAGAACCTCACACATACACACAAACAAAACCTTATGACACATCCTATGCACACACATGGTGTATCTCCATTAAATATGGATGCCTGTACAGACATTTATATACATAATCCGTAATGCAACTTTTGGGAGGACTTCTATGCGTGTGAACATCAATATCTCAAATTCCAGTAATTACTGGAACTAACCGATAAACCTAAAATCAAGGAATGTCATCCTAAATTAATATTCCACTTTCCTCAGGCAGCATATGTATATTATAGCTGGGAGCTTCAGGGCCCAATGCAGAGATTTCTATAGGGTTTTAAGAGAGATCAGTTATTATAATTGTCCCACTATATGTCCAGTTCACAATGGACTCTTAAAATTAAAGGCATCTTAAGAAAATGTTATTCTATTTGGTCTATGCAGAAAGCAATTGCCTGGACTTGAGCTAGCAGTGCATGGAACGAATGTGAACATCGTGTAAATGAAGTGAACTCCTATAGGTAGTTTTCTGGCAGCAACTCAAATTCTTGAGCTATCAAAACCCAGCATTTAGATTTTCTTTTCCTGTTGACTTCTCTTCAGACAGGTGGAAGCTTTTAGTAAGTACTCAGTATCTGTGGAGTTATGCCTATCTTTGTGAAGAACCAAGACAAATTAGAAAGTCAAATTAACAATGCATATTTAATACTGCTTTGTAGTTTTTTTGAAAAGTTGGCAGAGATGTTTACTCTTGGAGGGGGAGTTTATAATTATGTAAATTGGAGAAACAGACTGCATATGGTATTAACGATAATGCCTTGGGTTTTATATCCAGAGTCAAGAGAATTTCCAAGTTTTTTTTTTTTTTAATGTTTCTCATGACTAAAGGGAAGTGAGCCAAGGCTGGGTGCCTGCTTTTTCAGTACTGAGTGAACGTACAAGATCTTAGAACTTGGTCACCGGAACAAGATTTGTCTTAAAGCAAGAATGGCCTTTGCAACAAACATTCACCTTCTCTATCTCCTTCTTTCTAGCAAGACCTTAGTTTGGGCCACACATCCACTATCTTCTATGAAATCATCTGCTTCAGGAAGCCCATGACTAGTCTCCTCCTCCAATGGTGTTAGTCCTGTACACTTTGTCACAAAGGTATTGTGACACATTCTGGAAGATGACTTGAGTGCAAGTTTTCTGGAAAGATCGATAAAAGCCGAGAAGTGAGAAAGACATTTCTTCTGGAGATGTCAGAGCCAACGTCATACACTTACTCCATTGACAGCCCTGCCCTACCTTAACACTTCCTGTGTGAGGGCAAACAACCTCAAAATTATTATTTAACCACATGCTCCATACTCACAGTAGTCCCAAACACATCAACACATCTTAAATCTGTATATAGTTTTTTTTTTCCCTCTCACTCTCTGCCATAATACTTGGCATCTCATTTATCCATGAACTCAGTTGGTATTTGTTTAATGGTCTGGAGAAAAGAATTTTAGTTTAATGAAGCTTATCTTGGCACCAGAAAGGAATCTGTAACCAAGCACCGAGGAGTAATCATACAAACCACTCACCATTCACACCCTCGCTTTCATCGGAATGAGTGTCGGCAGCCAGTCTTGATCTTCCTATCCAAGCAAGCCTGCAAGACACAGGAAGGAAAAGCAACGTAGGAAATATACCACCTCATTTTGGTAATCAGGCAAACAATTAAGCATTCTTTACCCTTTTCATTCCAGCCACTACCATGTAAAGCAGGCGGGGCCGGACACGTTCCCGGGAGTTGTTCTGAGCATGCTCATGACATATTCCCTGCACCCAATCTAAATGCCTGCATGGACCATGACGCCATCCGGCCCTTTGCTGCATCCCACCTTGGCTGCACTTAGTGGCTGAGGAACGGCCACAGCCCTTGGCTCAGGACTGTGAAACTTACATTGAAAGTGGAAAAGAGGAAGAGAGGCTACGGATCTCCTGCACTTGGCCATGGTGAACGATGATGAACACACAGCTTTGGGGGTCCGCCAGGGTGAAGGCCACAGTTATGAATGAGGGGCGTCCTGCCCTGGGATGAGTTAGGCCCTTGGATCTCCAGGTGGGATTGGCACACTTTAGTTTTCGGGAGTATGAACCAATTATACATGTCCCTCCACCTTTCTTTTCTACTTAAATGAATTTAGCTGTTCTGCTTTTATGGTTGGTTTTGGCTCTGTCTAGTTGGCTGTTTTTTCTCATTAAAAAAAGAAAACCCTCATCTGTACAAGAAGACAGGGCAGAGATCGCAATTCTTACCTTGCCCACAGAGAGGTTAGCATGGGGGAGGCCCAGACCCCCTCCTTATGTGTGTAGGGGTGTGTGTGTGGGGGGTCCCTTCTACTTTATTCTGCTGTTACAAGCATACTTGTCCTTTCTGACTCAATGTTTCTGCTGTGAATAAAATGAAGACATCAGCTCTAGGATCAGAAGGGAGATCACTGGTAGTATTTTAACCAGCTCAGTCGCAGTAGCCAGCAACCGGTTGGTACCCTTTCTCGCTCTCCCAGGAACCCCAAAGCTATGGACAGCCTTGATTTCTTCCATCTCACCCCTGACCTGCTCATCCTCAGGTTAGCCTTTCTCAGCTGGCCTCTGATCAGACTAAACACAAGAAAACCCCCTCTGCTCACTGACTGACCCGCCCAGTGCCCCGTCTGCCCTCAGTGCAGGTCATTCAGCAGATATTGCCAGAAGGCAGCCAGAGCCCCGATTCTAACTCCTCCCTCTTCTTGTGTTTTGATTTATATTTTCTTTAAGCGACTATATTGAGGGATTGGGGGCGTGGCTCAGTTGGTAGAGCGTCAGCCAATGGGCAAAGCATCAGGTTCTGTGTCTGAATTCCAGTTTTGCAGCAGGAGGAGGAGCAGCAACAACAAACAAACTCTACATTTAAACACTGAAAATGATGGCTGAAAGGTGAATTTTAGACCTCATGTAAAAACCCTCATGTGTGCCATCAACGATCTCTCAGGCCGGGTCTGTGACTTCCTTTGGCACATTCCCTGTAGGGAAACTGAGTCATGAGAGTATGAGAATAAAAGAAACAAATGACTCAGTTTCCTTAGAGTTCCACCTGGTCTCTTGCTCATGTCTGCCACCTGCCTGACTGTTTAATGCAGACACGACTGTAGCCCTTTCCCTAATGTTCCTACCATCTGTTTGGGGGTACCCCCCCTGGGCTGTCCCCTTGCCCTCCAGTGGCTGTTTCTAGTGGTAGCCTGCATCTGGCTGGTCAGGCTGCCCACCCCTGGTCTCTGGTATCTCCATCAACCAAATGGCACCATTGTGAGATTCAGTTGTACATTTCCTTATCTTTGCTGTAGCCTCCAAATAGAAATTCTTTTCTGAAACCAGACAAATAGGTCTGTAAGTGCTTTTGTGAAAAGGAAACTGACCCAGGTCCCGTAGTGGGCAGTGGATGGAGAAGAACTGTAATGGAAGCACCAATTGGGCAAAAGATAAGACACCGGATGATTTGGCCATTGTGTGCGATCTTTGATGAATTATTTCTTTCCACTGACCCGTTTTCATATCTATCAAATAAGGAAGTTTCTAGATCACAAGTTATGACCGGTGACCCCTCTGTCAGCTCCAGCCAGTAGGTGGTATCGCTTTTCTATTCATCAGATGTGACAGCGAAGAAGAATATGTTGATCGATAATCTGAACTGCTGACTTCTCAGGACTGTCAACATTGGTCCAGGATCCCTGCAAGATCAATGATGGGGTCTGAGTCTCATCCTGACCTTCACCTACATCAGCAAGGACATTCCCACATCCTTACCACCTGCTTTATATAGTATGGTCACTACCCGCACCCCTGGGGTATACAATCTTGCCATCAGTAGAGGGTGATGCTCTGAGATAATCAGGAGAAGAGGAAAATATTCTGAACAGAGAAGATGCTGGAGCTCTCTAGTGAACTTTAAGGAATGGTTCTTCCTTTCACCTGGCCAAGGGTTGAAGCAGTAAGACACTTAGGCCTTTGTGAAGTCCCTCCAGCCTCCCCTCCCCACTGCCCTGGCCCCTAACTACATGTTTAGATCAGAAAGGGCAGTAGTCTGGCTTTGAAAGTAGCCGAAATATTCTTCCTTTGGGGTTGCTAGCTGATTCTCTAAGCAATTTGCAATTCAAGTGTCTCTTTGTTTTGTATGAAAATTTGCTGCTATTTGGAAAGTAGGGAAGAGCTAAATTGCATCCTGCTGGTTTTACTTTGACTGTATCCAAAAAGAAACTGTTAATCTGGGTCCATAATTAACTTGCCTGTTCTAAAAAGGCCCTGGGAGAGAGGCCAGAGAATGGCTGTCAAGTCCTCGATTCTCTAACTCAATAACTCCCCTCAACAGCCTGCGCTGAAGGACATTGATTCCGGGTGGTGATTGGTCGGGATGCTTTTTCTTCTCCATCTGACCAGCATTTAGTGAGCACCTACGGTGGGAAAGGCCCTGTGCTGACTAGTTGGGACACAAAGGTAAGTACATCCCTACAGAGCTGCCAGAGATCATGCTGATTTTCCATTCCACCATCTGTCCAGAACGTGTCTGTCAGCTTGCTAGAGGATGCCTGCTATGGCGCAGGACACTGATATATGTCGGGAGGCCAGCCAGGGTCCGAAGACCCTCCAAGCTGACAAAGGATAAACGGATGAACGCATGAAAAGAGGAGTAGTCTCTCCTGATGGTCCGTGTGGAGGTCCACGTGGCACACAACTCGTCCCCTTCCATTTCAAGAGTGACCCATCCATCCGCCATTGCACTATGGTATGTCCTTACCAAGCATCTACATAAAAGTCCTTAACACTCTCTCTCTCTCTCTCTCTCTCTCTCTCTCTCTCTCTCTCTCTCTCTCTCTCCTAGAGTTGTTCAGGATAACTCATTAACAAAAATTCCTTCTCAAAGTGTGTGTTACCTGACCACCCCCTCCCCCTCCCCAAATCTCTTCCAAACGCTACAGGAGATTTCCACACTACAGAAGACTGGAAAAGCACAATCTTGACTGAGCTTGATCCTGATCGCCTGCACGCACAAAGGAGGAATCGGAGCAAAGGAAGTTTCAAAGGTGGTTGCCAGGGGCCGGCTGTATCTTGGAGTCAACGGTTGAATGCCATTCGCTCTAGGAAGGACAGGACTGAGTTCTGCCAGGCATCTCCAACAGACCTTCCAACAGGTAGGAACTGGAGAGAGGAAGGCCACTAGCCCAGAAAATAAGATGGCGTATACAGAACTCGTCTGGCTTCTGTAGCACCCAGGGATGGGCAGCCAAAGTCCCCTCCCCCGGGAGTGTGACTCAGGGGTCTCATTTAATTGCAAGGCCTCGAGGGGGAGCAGAGACAGCGGCCTCATGTGCAGTGTTGTGTCTCTGACTTCCCCGCACCGGGGAGCAGCTGGACTCAGGACTCCCCCTCCCCGCTGCTCTACATGGCCCCCCCCCCAAATCCAGCCCACAGATGTGCACCCCAGAGGGCGCCCATGGCCATGTGCAATTACTCTCAGTGTTTTGGTCAACACCAGCTCTCTTCTGCCCTGAAAGCAACTTTCCACATTCCTCTCCACCTGTGTCCCTCCGTCCCCCGAGAGCCAGCCAGCTTGGTTCCACAGCTTGCTCTGTGGCATGTTTTTCCCCCAGTCCGTCTGTGCCTGGCCTGAAGAGTTCTGATTTTAGGGTTATTTATATCCCCTTTGTTCTTGCCTCCTGTCTAAGTTCTTAGGGGTAGAACCTCAGGCAAAGCTTCGGTTTCATCCACTCCGTGTCGCCTGCAAATACACAAAACCTGGCTTCACCTAGGACCGGCACTTAGAGGTTTCTTTACTAAATAATGATTCATTTAGGAATCATGTAAGACATGGCCATTATAAAGTGACTGCCACACAGACGAGGAGGAAATAAGTTATTGGCACTTCTGGAAGACGAGTACAAACGTTAGTGAGCCCAGAAAATGCCCAAGTGCACAACTGTATGCAAAGGAGACTACAGGGCACTTAAGACGAGAAAAAAAAATCAAATGTGGAGACAGGACAGATAAAGGGGCCGGTAGCTGAATAGGGTGGGTGCAGGAAGGTATGTTTGAGGAAGTGGTAGTTAAATTGAGCCTTGGAGATCAAGGAGGTAGCCTTGGGGTGAGGGGAGAGAAAAGGCGGAGAATCCTGGGAGGTTGAAAGGGATTAAGCAAGGTAGGAAGGAGCTAAGGTTTGTTTAGTGAACCCAGGGCAATCAGCAGGGATCAGACCCATCTGGTGCACTGGGGAGCTGGGGCATCGTGTACCCCTAAAATCCAGGAAAATTCAGAACCCAAGACTGTGACTTCCTGGGAAACATCTTTGCAGAGGTGCTTTGCTAAGAGGAGATCATATAGGATGAGGGCAGCCATACCATCAATCAAAGACCTGTGTCTTGTTTTTGGAGCCAGGGTCCGGGGCTGGAACTCGGGGCCTCTTGCTCTGGCTTGGTTATTTTCCCTCATAACTGGCGCTCTACCACTTGAGTTTGTCTACCTGGGCCAGCTTCAAACTGATTCTCGATCTCTGCCCCCTTGAATAATGAGGATGACAGCGTGAGCCACCCAGGCTGAGCAGAGACCTGGGTCTTTCTAACAGCAAACACACAGAGGCAGAGAGAAAAGAAACAAGGACGCAAGAACGCAGGCAGACAGAAACAGAGGCGGCTTTGAAAGACCACAAAGCAATGCCAAGGACGGTCAAGGACACGGGCCGCTCTGTAGTTCCTGGGGCTGGAGCCTTCAGAGAGAAAACGGCCCTGGGGAAGGAAAAATCTTCCTGGGTTTATAGACTTCAAATTCGGGTGTTTGTTGTGGCAGTCCTAGGGGGCTGGGGCGGTAGTTTATAGTAGGGGTTGATACTTTTCTCCAGCCTTCAGTTTTCAAAAGTTCTACCAGGTGTGTCCATGTCATCCCGTGAGACCCTTCCCCGCATCCTTCCTCATGGCTGAGATGCCCGGGGTGGGGGACACCTGTCACCTCACAGCGTGACTGCGCAGGCTCCGTGGAGATGGGCCACTGGTTGAACCCACGTCCACCAGGAACCATGTCAAGTTTCCCCAAGCTCCAGTTCAATGTGTCAGCCAGGAGGAATCTACCTCGGCATTCTGACTCGACTCCTCCCTTTTCTTCCAGAGACAGGGTGGTGCCCTGTGTCAACCTTGGCCTTCCCCAGGCCCTTGCCCCTCCCTCCTTCTCTCCCCCTCCCCCTCAGGACACACTCTGCAGTCCCAATAAGTCAATGCGGGCCTTTGCTTTGCTGACACAGCTGGGCAAGGAGCTTACGCAGCGGAGTGGAAAGCGTGCTCCGTCTGATGCACAACTGAGATTTCCAGCATGAGGCCAAAAAGAAAAAAAAAAAAAAATCGATGGATGACTGGGATTCAGGTGCCTGATTAGAGTCCAAATGAAGCCATTCGTGAGTGCTGGCAGTGAAAGATCGGAGGAAAACACACCTGGCCGGGCTGGCGGAGGGTGTCCGGGGGAGACCAGGCAGATGGGGAAATAGGGCAGAAGGGTCTCAAGAGCAGAGCTTTGGTGCAGCCGGGGTACAGTTTGGAGGTCTCAGCTGGAGATGTCATTTCCCTCCTTGCTTCTCAGAAGGTACTCACCCATTGGTAGATTTAAATCATCTGTTTAAGAGGACACATGCACGCGCACGTGTGCACACACACACACACACACACACACACACACACACACACACACACACACACGCTTTTTCTGTTTTGGAATTTGAGCCTCACTGGTTGGTTGACAGCTGTAATAAGGACTTTGGGGTTGGAGCACTAGGAATGTTGACAAGCAGTCAACCAAATTCCATCGGCGCTGTCTCATTTAAGAAGGAAAGCCGGCCATGGGGGTGACGATAAGGAAAAACAGAGGTCATGTGTTGAGAGTCGCAGCCGAATGGTGATTGGAACTTCACGTCCACGCTATGCGACCGTACCATGCCAGCGTGGGCATTCATTCCATACATGGGGGTTCAATCCTGGCTCTACAGCTTCCCGGAGAAGTGACTTTTGAGACCCCCTTAAACTCTCCGTGTCCCCACCTAGAAAAATGGAAATAATAAAGGTGCCAAGATCGCCTCAGGACCCAAAGAATATAGTCCTGCATAGCACAAAACACCTCAAAGATTCAATTTTTGCATCCAGCTGCACTGGTCTAGGGAAGGAAAGAGATAAAGTACTGATTTTAATGGATGCCTGGGAATGAGCCCTCTGGTCCACACGTATCCCAAGTTCAGCGAATCAAGAAGACTCCGAATGTGGATCTCAAGTTCGGGTCTTGCTTTTCATCAGGAGACATGCAATCCACCCGACCCTTCCCAGATACATGGGAGATTCTGGAGTTTTATCCACCTGGTCTATGGAAATACCTGACAGGGGATCTAACGCAGAGATAGTTGTTGGATCAGGGCACATACGAGAGTGGAGATGAAGTTTACATCTGGTGGCGGGGTCCCCAAGGATCCCCAAGCTCTGTCGGTGGAGACGGAGGGATTTCCGCCACGCCAATCTTGTCGCTCACTTCCTTGCACAAACCATTTGCTAAACATATGCACAGCTCCCAGCCGGGATACCAAAAAGGTAGCTGACAATATCTAGATGCAGTTTTAATTATCATCACAAATAGGGCAAGGCCAGAGATATTGCTAAATATCCAATAATAGATAAATACATGGATGATCATTCCTACAACAAACAAAAAGTCCTAGCTCCTCTCCCCCATCCCCCCCACCAGTGCCCAGACAGGACCAACACCCAAAGCCAAGGGAACGGCTAAGTTCCCACCAGAAGCCCCGCCTCTGCTCACAGCCTTTGTGTCCTTCCTCCCCTAGGCCTGCCCGGTGCCAACAGCAAATGGCTGCAGCCTCCGGCGTGCTCAGCGTCTGCCTGGCTTCTCATAGCCCTCTCTGTTGGGTCCACAATTCAGTAAACTCCACTTCCTTTCCCCCAAATGGCAGGAGACTAAACAATCGGGGGTCATCCGTGTGCTATCTTAACTGCTGAGAAAATGCAGGACTTACTTGCAGCTCCCCCCCACCCCGCACACATGCCTCCCCCTTACCCCTTTCCTCCATGGCAAGTGCACCTGCTCGAAGGGGAGGGCCTATCGGGGCCCGGGGTTGACGGCTGCAGAAGCTTAGCTCCACAAAGCTCACTTATTCTCTTCTGTAGAAGGAAGGTGTTGTAGCTGTTGTGTTGTGTTATAGGAACTCAACAACACACAACCACCTGCCAGCTACCATGACCTCAGTCAACATGGCCGCCAGGACCACCATGTGCCAGGACCTGTGCTGGTGTGATCTGACTTAATCCCCACCAACCAGAGTGGTAAACAGATGCACAGGAAGGCGCTGCTTGTTGTAGCTCTCATAGCTCGTGAACGGTTGGATCGTTTTTTACTCTGGGGCCCAACCCTGGAACTCAACTGTCATGATACAGAGAAAAAGACCGGATAATCCGAGGGACTGGAAAGGTCTTCTGATCCTTCCCCCATCACTCCTGTTTTATTCATTTCACAAACGCTTATTGAGCATCTCCTTATTTATTAATTAATGTTTGCCGAGCACCTTGTGTATGCCTGAGGCTGCTAATCAACGCGAAGGTGTCTTTTAATTCTGTCCATGCAGGACTCAGGGGGAGGCTGAGATCGTGGTAGATCCCATCACACTCCCGTGGCCTCTTGATTTCAAAAGCCCGAATTTGTAACAAAATCGGACAGAAGCTAAATAACAACAACAACAAAAAGTTCAAGTTCTGCACCTGCACAAAGACGAGCAGGTCTTACATCCATCGAAACACCTAACAAGAAGGAGATCTTTTTTTTTTCTGGTTGGTTGTGGGGCTCAAGGTGAGCACTGTACCACTTGAGCCACAGCGCCACTTCTGAAAGAGATCTTTTCTAAGTACAAACCCCATAACCATATAAGCAGACATTGTATAATAATATAAGTACACATCCCATCATAATGTAAGTACACATCCCATAAGAATCTGCGCCTCTCCTTTGTAACGTTAGGCCAGTATCAATTACATACGTGTTTGTATATGGTAAGAGCATGAGATGTCGTATTGTGCTGTGGTGCATAAAGAGCGCTTTATGAATGTTTGCCCAGTGAACAAACTAGAGTTCAATTGTGGGCAGTCCTGGAGCAAGCCCTTCCTTCCACGTCTTAATGTGAGTGAGCATTAGGACTGGTATTTTCCAAATGAAGACACATGTAGGAGGCCTGGATTCATCTTGATGCAAAGACCCCATCCAGGCTCTTGAGCATTAGACTAGAGTTTGAAAACTAGAATTTGCAGGTCTGGAATTTGCAAGTTTTATTCTCCTTTGGAGAGGAAGAAAGTGATCTTAAAGATTATATATATATATATATATATGTATATATATATATATATATATATGTATATATATATCACTGTTGACATACTACATTTAGGCTCTATGTATTTAACATTCAAGCTGGATAGGAAATATGGACTTTTATAATGTGGGTGATTAAAATAACGCTGTAATTAATGAATACGAACATATGCCTTCTAGGTGGCAGTTCAACATCTCCACATGAAACCATTGCTGGTATTTAACAGCGTCTTGTTAAATTTAACAGTCTTGTGAAATCTACATTAAGTACGTCTTAAGCCATGGAGCTCCTTCCTGGGGGTTGGAGCTGTCTGCTCACTTTCAAAGTGAACCAGAGTTCCTGCAGCACTGGCGACGCGTGGTTTGGACAGGCACCCGGCACTGCCCGGGGGCCACGCTCATTTGGTGGTGCCTGCCCAGGAGAGTCACCTGGAACCAACCGACAAACACCAGAGCCAAAAACCTGTTTTGCTGCCTGCCCAGGAGCCAGGTAGAGTGAAATATCAGGCACCGGAGAGTGTTTGCACAGCGTCTGTGGCAGTCTGGGAAGCCCCAACGATGTGATCTTCTGTCTGGATTTGGCAGATGTGTGTGAGCAGATGGCTCCAGGTTTGAGATGGGTTGTGCATCCACCCAGATTCCCCAGAGAACAGAGGCAATCGGTGTGTGCATGCTTGTGAGCTCATGTGTATGTGTGTGTGTGTCTCCATGCACACGTGTCTCTGTGTATGTCAGGAAGGTGATATGCAAAAGGGTTACAGTTATATAAATCAGGTAATGAGTACATTTCTTTTTGAACAGTGTCACCTCTTCCCTTGTTTTCTCCCTCTCCTCTCCCCTCCGCCACAAGTTGTAAAGTTCATTTCCAACGTAGTGACTAGTGAGCATCACGGCTGAATTAGTTCACCCTTTGTCCCAACCATTTCTGAGCTTCCCCAAATCAGATCAACTTACATACAAGACAAAAGGTACAGAAATCAAAAACAGCAACAAAAGGAGGAACAGGAGAAAAAGAAAAAGACCCACAAACAGTACAATAAAACCAAAAAAAGAAAAAGAAATTCTCCACGTATGTTTACAGACGCGAGGGTCTGGCCAGCAATTGTGGCTACGTCTGGTAAGCAAGCTATTTGAAGAAGGGAGAATTAATGTTTGCTCTAAATATCATTTCTTTTGGTCTTTTGAACTTTGCCACATCCTTACATTATCTATTCAAAATATATAATTTTTACATTAGAGCTGAGGGTCAGTAGGCTCTGTTTGAAGGTGAGGTGCAGCAAGAGATTATTAAAAAGGAGTGAAGATATCCAAGAAGGTGTAAAGAATACATTGTGTGGGTGTGTTGGCACATGCCTGTAATTCCAACTACTAAAGGATACCGAGATAGGATTAGGGTATAAGACTGGCCTAGGCAAAAGTCGGCAAGACTTTATCTTAAAAATAATCGTCAGGTAGGAGAGTGTTCATCTGTAGTCCTAGCTACTGGAAAAGCAGAAACAGGAGGATTACAGTTCAAGATGAGACGAGAATCTATCTGAAAAAAAAAAAAAAGCAAGGAAGGCTGGGATGTAGCTTTAGTAGAACACTTGTCTAGTAAGTATGAAGTCCTGAGTTCATCCCCAATTACTATGGAGGGAAAGCTGAGGCTCAGGCGCTGCTCAGGAATCTGATCTTGTTATTCTGGCTTTCCTGAGACTTTAATCCTACCTAGCCCAGTGTCTCTGTCTGGGAATCACCAGGCAGCCCAGCTCTGCTGGCCGCATTCAGCTTTGGGTTGTGATTTGCTGATCTCTGGATGGTTTCAATACATAAAAATGGCATCCATTGAAAACTAAATTCTGAAACATATTTAAAATAGCACACATTTCCTGGTTCAAGTAGATGGCATGAAATGTCAAACTTGAAAGAGAAGTAGACACAGACAGTCTGTGAAGTTCTAGGGCAGGTTGGTGTCTTTTATCTGTGGGGAACTCTTTTCAAATTCTAGTTGTTCTGAAGTTGTAGTCATTTGAAGTTGCTGGCTTTATGTCGATGACTTATTTTAAAATTCTTCAAATAGTTGCAGCCCAGAATCTTGGTTTGTGGGTGTTTCAAAATCAAAATTTTAAGTTATGGAATCAGAAATTTATATTAATGCAAGGATAACACGTTTCTTGGACCTTAAGATTCCAATTGCTCTTTTGTTTTCTGTCCCTCTTTTGCTTTTAACTTTTTTTTTTCTCCTTTTATTTATTTTTTGTCGGTTGTGAGGCCTGAACTCTGGGCCTGGGCGCTGTCCCTCAGCACTTGAGCTCAAGGCTAGTACTCTACCACTTGAGCCACAGCACCATTTCCAGCCTTTTCTGCTTATGTGGTGCTAAGGAATCAAACCCAGGGCCTTATACAAGCAAAGCAAGCACTCTACCTCTGAGCTGCCTTCCCAGCCTTTTAAATAAACCTCCTTGAGCACTTAAGCATACTTGTAAGAGGATAGGCACTATATATTTTTTACTTGTGACTTTCAGAATATGTAATAGATTGCCTTGCAAGACTTGGTCTTTGCAATCAGCCACACCGTCAGAAGTGAAGATTCATTATGCTAAATCATCTTCCACGAGCTCTACAGCTATTAATTAGAATTTTGTTAATAATCAGCTTCTCGAAACGGATTCAATACACCAGATTTTTCTCTGTTTGACATTTAAGGTGCCTGCATAATTTCTGCTCTTCTTTGAAAAAGTATGTCTAGTGCAACAAGTCTTTTTCTTCATTTTGAATAAGCCATCTTGGGAAATCTCCAAGAAGAGGAATTCTTTGTTTTTGAAGTAAGTGAACCTATTTAAGATTCCTATCTAGTTTCAAGAAAAGATTCTTGTCTCTAGTAATTTAATAAAAACAAAACAAAAACAAACCCTGAAAGGGAGCTTCAGACTGAATAAGGGCTGGATATTGGTTTTCTGGTTTTCATTATTTTATGAATAACTGAGCGGGCTTAATTAATGGTTGAAAAGATGATTTTTTTTTTTTTCGTTTTTAATCTGGCCTCTCTGTACCCAACACAAAGGGTAGGTTGCTTATTAGTGGGGTTCCTAGCAGAATTCCAAGCTGTGTCTTTGCTCTCTTGGCCCGGTGGGAAGAGGCTGACCCCCAGACCTTGGCTCCTGAGGGTAGAAAGCAGTTCATGACATTTTGTGATGAAACATGGATTTCTAACTGCTGGCATTTTCCTTGGGTTTCTGGCAAGCTGGCCAGCAACGTTGACAGATGTTTATACCCATCTATGTCTCTTAGGAGAAGACAGTCAAGCAGAAGGCCTGATTTCCAGGGAGAGAAGCATGTCAGCAAAGAAAACAGGTCTGCGGGGTCTGTCTAACAGAGGCCTCAGCTTTGAGCAAGCCTCTTCTCTGAGGGCTTTGCTTCTTCCATGGTAAACAGAATCCTGGGCTGTGATCCTCAAAAATCGAACCTTCTAGAGGCTAAATACCATTTCTCAGGTAGCTTTATGCATTGCTGTGACAATACATTGAGTCTCTATGACTTTTTTTTTCTTAATACCAGTCCTAGGGCTTGAACTCAGGGCCTGGGCACTCTTGTAGCATTTCTGCTCAAGGGACAGCGTCTAGTGGTAGAGACGTACTCTTTTACTAGAGCCATAGCGCTGTTTTGGCCTTTTTGCTGGTTAATTGGAGGCAAGAGTCTCACAGACATTTCTTTGCTGGGCTGGCTTGGAACCAGGATCCTCAGATCTCAGCACTTTGAGTAGTTAGGATGACAGGCGTGAGCTGTCAGCATCTGCTTCATTGTCCTATCCTAGATCCAGACAATCTTGATATCTAAGTTCATTGTGTCTTGTGGCATTATGGATTCTCTGTCTCTGTCTGTCTGTCTGTCTCTTTCCTTCTCTCTTGGCAGCCATGGGGTTTGAACTCAGGGCCTAGACTCTGTCCTTGAGCTCTTCAGTTCAAGGCTAGTGCTCTACCACTTTGAGCCACAGTACCACTTCCAGTTTTCTGATGGTTCATTGGAGATAAGAGTCTCACAGGGACTTTCCCGCCTGGGCTGGCTTTGAACTGGGAACCTCAGGTCCCAGTAGCCAGGGTTACAGGCCTGAGCCACCAACACCCGGCAGGAATTTCTTTTTGTTATTAGAAAGATCCTAAAAGCACTTAGAAGAAAGGTCAACTGCAGTGAAGATGAGAAAGGCTGGTTTACTCATGCAACACTACTCTTATCCTGTGATGCTTCTGGAATATTCTTCACAGGATCAGAAATGTCTGCAGTCCAGGGTGCATGCCATTCCTCCTGTGTCCCCTCTGTACCGAGCCGAATGTCACCCAGGGAAACCTTGCTCCATGTTTGCTGTTGAAGGGAATCATTTCCGAAAGGAAAACCCACGTTAGCACTTCCAGTCTCCAAGCCGGTCCTCAGCTTCTAAAATAGACGATCAAGATCCATCTACCAAGATAGGTTGTGCGTATTCCCAGTGAAATCACAGTCAAAGTGACACATGTTTATGCTCATCATTAAAATACCATTTGTTGGGAGTCATTCCCTCCTCCAGTTAATAACCCTTAGCAAAGAAGGCGGGAATGCAAATAGCTGTCCTCGCCGCTTTCCCATTGTTCAACTAAACACTCATCTCCTTTACCCCTGAACTCTGCAGAACCCTGCTGTGAGTTTGCTTCCCCACCCCCACCCCACCCGTACGCCCACCATGAGCCTTTCCCTACTGGAGTCTTGCCCTGGAGAGATTCCTGTACTTATTGCTGGTGCCCCCCCCCCCCCATGATACCCATAAAGATATTGGAGGCCCCAGAGAAGTTTGAAGGGAGGGGCCGTTATCCAAATTTTTTTGGCCTTCTGCATCTATTCATATTTTACGAATTATTTTTGTGTGACAGGTAATAGCTATACACATTAATGGAGATACAGCGATAATTCACTACATGCCTCTGTCACGTCCTTTAGCCTTGCCCTCTCTTGGTTATTTCTTTGTGGTTGGAACTTTTAAGTTCCTCTCCTCTAGATCTTTTTTACAATTCTATCTATCTATCTATCTATCTATCTATCTATCTATCTATCTATCTATCTATCTATCTATCTATCTATCTATCTACCTATCTATCTACCTATCTATCTATCTATCTATCTATCTATCTATCTATCTATCTATCTATCTATCTATCTATTTATCTACCTATCTATCTATCTATTTATCTATCTATCTATCTATTAATCTATCACTATTATCAATCTATCTTCATATATTTGTCTATCACTATTAGCAATCTATTATCTATCTCTCTCTCTATGTATCTATCATCTATTGTCTATTATATCTCTAGCTCACTCTTTATATATCTACTACCTATCATTTCTTTCTCTGTCTCTCTATCTGTCTATTGCCTATCTATCTCACAGAGCTCCAACATCACTCAAAGTGCAGACACAAACCCGTGTCAGATGATGAACTGTGCAGAAATTGGGAGCAGATGCTTCGAGTGAGAAGCAGTTTACTATGGCATTCAAGCACTGGATCAGTAAACTCCATGTGAGCAGACTGTACACCGTGCTCCGTGTTGTCAGGCTTGCACGGTGAGCTGCGCAGGATACCGCTGTAAATTCATCACTCAGGCTACAAGAAGAGCGTGGTCCGAGATGTATGGGACCAAAACAAACGCAAAACGAAAAACAAAAAACAAAAAAAACATACCCATGGACTAAGCTGACAAAAATTGATCTCTTTGTTTTGTAAGCGAGGAAACTCAGACCTAGGGCTCCTCAGGTCCTGATGCTCAAGCTAAGGTTTTACATTATTATACCATCTGCATTCCTTGTATTAGCAGTGAGAGTCAAGCATGAGGTCATGGGTTGGGATGTAGCGCAGGAGCAAAGCGCTTGTCTACCAAGCACACCATGCTGGGTTTTACCCTTAGTACCAAAAAAGAAAAGACAAAACAAGAAAAGAATAAAGTCCATGTTATTATTACTGTGATTATTAGCAGCAGCCACTGTGGATAATGTTATATGTACTCAATGTGTATTAGACAGCGCTGTGTGAAATAGTTGTTTTTGTGCAAAAATTGCCTAGTACCTATGGTTTCATTTGATTCCATTCACGTTAAGCATTTCTGAGTCTTAAAGAAGCAGCAGCTGGGGCTGGGAAGGTGGCTCAGTGGTAGAGTGCTTGCCCTGCATGCATGAGGCCCTGGGTTCAATTCCTCAGCACCACATAGGCAGAAAAAGCCAGAAGTGGTGCTGTGGCTCAAGTGGTAGAGCGCTAGCCTTGAGCTGAAGAGCTGAGGGACAGCGCCTAGGCCCAGAGTTCAAGTCCCACGATCAACCAAAGAAAAAAAAAAGAAAAAAAAAAGAAGAAGCTGCTGGAACCAGACGTCCTGGGTTTTAATTCTGACTTTTTCTCTTCCTGCTAGTTACATCAGGGTCAGTTTCCATGTCTATATGTGCATACATATAGACATCACACACACACACACACACACACACACACACACACACGAGTCCTAAGGTTTAAACTCTTTAAACTCAGGATCTTGTACTTGCTAGGCAGATGCTCTACCACCTGAGCCTTGCCCTCCATCCCTTTTTGGCTTCAATTGCTTGGCTTCAATTTTTGCTTCAATTCGGGTAGAATTCTGGCCCCGCCCCCATTTTTTGGGGCTTGGCTGGCCTTATGCCATTATCCACATAGCAGGGGTTGTAGAAGTACCACCCACTAAGTGCTGTTGTTGGTTGAGATGAGGTTTTTTTCACTTTCTATCTAGGCTAGTTGTGAACTATGATCCTCTTGATCTCTGCCTTTTGAGTGGGATTAAAGGCATTGACTACCATGCTCTAGTATGTTTATAACACGAATTGTTTTCCACCTCTAAACAAGGCCCAACCCCAGTCATTACTGTCCCCTGGAAGGTACTGGCTGGTACTGGAAGTACTGGAAGGCACTAGACTACAGCTAGGACTGGCTTCTGTCCACCAGAGCCAGCTCCCTGACATCTGGTTGATATTCTGTAAAAGCCCAAAGAAACATCACATTCTGTGTCCCTCCTTCAATAGAATAAATAGTCAAGGAATTCCTCTGAGGAGCAACAAGATATGATTGAACTTTTCAGCTTCTTCTCTTTATTCTATCAAGTTCACTCGACAGCAAAGGACAAACTGCCTTTCAGGCACGCTAAGCAAACGCATCAGCAATTCGGAGGGAAAAACGCGGGTTATTGAGTAGGAACAAGTCTCTCTGAATATATTTACACCGACTCCTGGAAACCGCGGTCCTCAGGAAGTGCGGAGACCATCCATTTCCCGGTCTTTGTGTTGCTTTACGGTTGACAGATGATAATAAAAGCGCAATGAAATCACCTCGGCGCTCTAAAACCCACGCCACTATCACATCCCTCATGTGGCGCTTTCTGTGTTCCCCACACAGCCGTCCACTTGCAAGATTATTCCCCAGTCCTCAAGTGTCATGTCAGGGGAAGAAAGCTGCTTATGTCACAACCAGACAGGTAGAAAGGCAGGAGATGGAGAACCTACTGTGTTAGTATACACACAGTCAGGCACACTATGCACACAGAAATACATTTTAGTTGAGAACTAGACACTTGCTGGTGGGCCCACACCTGTCATCCTGGCTACTTAGGAGGCCAAGATCTGAGGGTCGTAGTTTGAAGCCAGTCCGGGAAGGAAAGCCCATGAGAGTCTTGTTTCCAATTAACCATGAAAATCCCACAAGTGGAGCAGTGGCTCAACTGGAAGAGCACCAGCCTTGAGCGAAGCAGCTAAGGACAGTGTCTAAGGCCCTGAGTTCCAGCCTCGCTACCGACACACATAAAAAGAACTCCAGGGTATCTTTTGGATCACCAAGTTTTCTTTGCTGTCACCTTCTACATGAGAACTCTGCAGGCCAGATGCGAGTGGTATGTTCAAGTTACACAATCAACCAGCTTCAAGATAATGCAGGAAGGAATTCAGCATGTAGCAAGTGTCTACGTATTCTGAGGGATGTGCCAGGCATTTCCCAAACATGAGTCCTCATACAGCATAGTGGATTATAGAAATGATGTCAACCCCATCTGCTCCTTTCTGTACCAAATCCATCCACTTCCTCAGACTGCATGCCGAAACGCAGGCTCTCTTGTATATCACAGAATGCGTCCTGGTCCACGCTACCTTCAAACTCTGTTACAGATGCAAGTAGCATTTGCCCTCAGCCTATCACGAAACCCACGGAAAGAAAATACAATAGTCTGTCAGAGAAGGAGCAAGCACCTCATGCCTGGCAAATCAAACGCAATTTCAAATGCAAAAGCAGTTACCTCCTAGGCCTGATTCAGAACTTCCAGTCGATGATCGAGCGATTCATTTGACTCTGTCCCCAAGGCACCAGCAGAGCCAGGATGCTTTTACTTACCTCAGCAGAGCTGCTGACTCCTCGGAACAGGCTCCATGAGAAGCCACAGCAAACAGACCCTTAAGAGAGGCTCCGTTTCCCCTCGAGTGTGGCTTGCGTGTTTCTTTATCCTACGGCATTTCCCATTTCTCTGATTATGCCAAGGTGAGGCCTTCAGCTAACAGCCACTCCAAAACCCACAGAGGAGCCTCAGGGAAAGAAAGAACTAACAAAAGAAAAGGCAAAAGGAGAGGCCCGGGAATGGTCGCAGGGACTAGCCCAGCTTGTGGGTGTGAACAGTAGAGTCAGTGTTCTCGGCTAGCACAGGGCGTCACTGTTCAATGTGGTGCTCACATTCATTTCAACTTTCTAGCAGTCAACGGGACAGCAAGCTCGAAAGGCAGCCGTGATTTTCTTCTCTCCTCACGCTGCAAAGATACTTTTGTCTCTTTGCGACGCATATAAGTGAACAGGAGACAATTATAACCTTGAAGTTCTCGTGGTGGGGGCTGGAGTATGAGCCAGTACCGGGCCTCAAGGATACTTATGAGAGAAAAAAACATTCAGGCTGGTGATGAATTTGCTCCCAAGGTTCCAGAAGGCTCATTCAGCAAGGACTCATAGTTCTTATTGATTGCTGTTTCATTATACAAAATAAGAAACGTGGGAGCAATATATCATACTTACTGATTGTGTGGGTACTTCCAGTATATGAAAAAAAAACCCACCAGGGTTATTCATGAGTTTATGGATAGTTTCGATTTCCTTGTAAACCTTTCACTGAGTTTCTTGTAACTCAGCTAATTGGGGTAGGTAAGTGTCATGCAGCAGCTGGAGGAATGGCTAGTTATTGGTGGGTCCATAAATAAAGAGATGAGTAGAAAATACAATGGGCCTATCTGCAGGGACGCAAAAGGCCAAGTTTGGGAGTCAAGAGAGGTGGAAAGAAAGGCATATAACATCTAACATCATCCAGTTTTCCACTTAGGATCTCTCTTGGTTGCTAGGGGAATTGCGAATTTATATATACTTACGGATCTTTTCAGACTACAGGGAAGAAATATGTGAGGGAATTTTGCGAGTGGAAAACGGTATTGACAGTATTTAAAATCTGAACAGCTGTAAGACACAAGCCCAAAGTGAAGTTCACCAAGTAACTGGAAGAGTCTAGAATATAATTTTATTTTTTTCTGGACAGTAACTTTTTTTTTTTTCCGGTCCTGGGTCTTGAACTCAGGGCCTGGGTGCTGTCCCTGAGCCTCTCTGTGGTCAAAGCTAGTGTTCTACCACTTGAACCACTTCTGGATTTTTCTGAGTAGTTTCTTGGAGACAAAGAGTCTCACAGACTTTCCTGCCTTTATTGGCTTGGAACTGCGATCCTCAGATCTCAGCCTCCTGAGTAGCTAGGATTATAGGTGTGAGCCACCGGCGCCTGGCTTGATTTGATTTTTTTTAAAAAGGAATTTGGAGCTGGTACAGTGGCTTATACCTGTACTCGTGCTGTCTACAAGGCTGAGTTTGGGTACATTTTGATTCCTGGATAGCCTGGACCAAAACATCTGTGAAACTCCATCTAAACAGAAGGAGCTGGGCATGGGAGTGCCTTCTAATCATCCCGGATGCGTAGTAAGCATTAGGATAGGGGCAGTGCAGTCCACACAGGCAGGAAGTGTGAAGTAACCGTGGTAGAGCAGCAGCCGAGTTGGCCCGAGGCCCTGAGTTCCATCCTTAACTGACTCCTTTCGATTCATGAGGATGACACTACACTAATTATAACATGTTTCAGATTACGTCATGCAATTTTGTTGATTAATTTTCATCGACTCGGTTTTGTACCATCTTTTGATCATTTTTGTTGTAGTCACAATTTTGGTTTTTCTATAACTTTCTTTTGTTTTTGTGTCTGTTTTTTTTTTTTTTTTTGCCCCCCAGTTACTTAAAAGGTGACCAAATAGCTAAGAAGAAATTGATGTTTCTTTTTCTCTCTTTGGGGTACAGAGCTACCACAATTCCCCAATTTTGTGAATTTCATCAGCTTGCTCATTTTTAAAAAAAAATGTAAAGTGTGAATAAAAATGTTTCAAAAATAAGCCAGGTGCCGGTGGCTCACACCCGTAATCCCAGCTACTCAGGAAGCTGAGATCCGAGGATCGTGGTTTGAAGCCAGCCTGGGCAAAGAAGTCCCTGTGCGACTCTTATCTTCAATTAACTACTCAAAAACCAGAAGTGAAGCTGTGGCTCAAAGTGGTAGAGCGCTAGCCTTAAGCAACAAAGCTCAAGAACAGTGCCCAGGCCCTGAGTTCAAGCCCCACAACCAAGAAAAAAATATATTCTTTGACCACTGTGTAAATCAACGGACAGGAAGAACTTACTGAAGTCTACATAAAGAGTTCTCTCAGAAAAATACTGAAGTTGAAAATACTGATAATCAAAATTCAAACAAGTCTTTTACAGAATCAGATGAAGTCATTAGGAAAAAAAAGAGCTTGAGAGTCTTCGATAATTTGTTCAAATCAACATCTGAGGGAAGAAGGATTCATTTTGATATTTACGATGTTTGGGCAAGTTTTCAGACCATGTTTGCTGTGAAGCAGGAGACATTTACAATGATTTATGTCCGATGCAGGAAGAAGTAATGAGCTGGTTAGATATAATCATTCCATTTGTATAGGATAATGGTCTAGACACCATTTGCAATCAGAGTTCCTTTACATTCTCCAAAATTGTTTAGAAGCCCAATCAGCTATTGTTTATGTAGATTAGATCCATTTAGATTAGATCCATTTATATTTACTGTATTAGCGGCTTAAAATTATAAGGAGATGACTTTTCAGCCATACACGCATGCTTTCCAAAACAAAACCTGGGTAAGAATTAAAAAAGAAAATCCGTTTAGTAGCATCTGATAACTAGAAGAGAGAGCCTGATTCTCCTACTTGCTTGTGAATTCAGTAAACTTGCTTTGCTTAGGATGAACTCTATGAAGGGAAATCCAGCCTCCAGCGGTGTTAGAACGGGGTTGGTTCAATGACTATGAAGACTAGTTTTACAGGCGAGTTTGCTAGTTATTTCACCGAGTTACTGGAGGTGTTTCCATGAAGGCATTCTAATTAACGTCCTCAGTGGTTAAAGATCTGTTGACTTTCAATTGTTAAAGATGATGCTACAGAAGCAGGGTGGGCCCGAGGCAGTCAGTGGGGAGACTGCAGAGGCTCAGCTAAGCCTTAAGAAGAAATTGTCCATGTGGATAGTAGCTTCAGCTCGTGTGTGAGAATCCAGTTGCCCTTCCTTCCTGATGGCCCGGTCTATGGAGTTTATATCTGTCTAGCCGATGCCACTATTCTTTCTCCCTCCCCTGTCTCTCTTTTATTGCAGGCATGAGCCACCAGCACCCAGCTTGAAATAAGTCCCACGGCTTTGGTGAGTCCTCAGGCCGACCTCGTAATTGATTGGCTGGGTGACCTTAAGAGAAATAAATCCACTGCTCTTGACCTCGAGGTCCCGTACTGTCACACACTCCTGAGAGATTCTGGCAGACATATGGGTGTGAACCAGAGAGGTTAATCTCCCACGAAACTGGAGAAGAATGGAACATTTGACGCAATATAGGAGCAGCAGAGTTGAAAACAGCTCTGGTTTTTTTTTTGTTTTTGTTTTTTTCTGGCACTGGGAGAAAGAACTAGAGCTCATGATGGGTGAATTAAAAAGAAAAAAAGTACTATCAGGACCAGGAGGTGACAGAGGGAAAGAGCTGGCCTTCCTTTTCCCCGAATAGCCTTGGAGCTTATTTTTCTTTGTCCCTAATTTATTGTTTTCCTAGGGGGCACCTCACGTTGCGGGACCACTGATCGGCCGGCAAGAGCGTGGGACATTTTGAGAGATGGGGCAGGTCATCATCACCGCAAAGATTAGTCCATGCAGGGGCAGACACAAAGTCAGAGGGGACCTAAACTTTAGGCATCTGTCACCGGCGGTTGGTATGGGCACGGACTGTGACCCGCTCGGCTCTCCGGTGCCAGATGGTGACTGTTGGCGGGTAGAAGCATTTGCTTTAGAAGAGAAAACGATCCAGTGGCCTCACCTCCTAACGTCAGATCATGACAGTAGTCATGACCAACTGAGTCACAGGTCCAAACACCATTGTACTCTGTGTTGGGTTGTGGGTTCAACGTCATCTCACTGTAAATCGAAATCTTCTAAAAGCCTGAATCTGTTCTTCCTTGTTCCACAAAATGCTAACTACCAAACCATTGAACAGCATACCCCAGAAGCCTGGGTACCGTTTGAACACCTCTTTCTCGTCTACTTTCATGGCAGTGCAAATCCCTGCCGTCATCCGAAGGAGTCTAGTCACACGCCCAGCGGGGGTGCAGCCTGGCGCCTCCCTTCAGGGTCACACCGCAAGCAGAAAAGGGCACAGCACATTTTCCTGATGCAGAAAGGAGGTCAGGTGCGCAGGGCGGCTGCAGACTGCAGCTCTGCTCACCTCAATTTCTGCACCAGGGATGGGCTCAGCTTTTCGAGGCTGCCCTGCCCTTCCTGGGATGGAACTTGCCCATCCAAGGATACGTTGTGGTCCCAGTTTCCATCTCCCTAGAAGACTTTCCTGTTCTGTTTTCCTGCCTTGGGTGTATTCCTATGGACAGTCCACTACTGAAAGAATGGAAGAGTTACACGGAGCCAGGTACTGGTGGCTCACACCTGTCATCCTAGCTACTCAGGAGGCTGAGATCTGAGGATCGTGGTTCAAAGCCAGCCCAGGTAGGAAAGTCTGTGAGACTCTGATCTCCAAGAAAAAACCACCAGAAAACCAGAAGTGGCGCTGTGGCTCAAGGGGTAGAGCGCTCGCCTTGAGGCTGAAGAGCTGAGGGACAGCGCCCAGGCCCTGAGTTCAAGCTGTACGACAGTCCAAAAAAAGAAAAGCTACACAGGATAATAACTGGTAGTGATGAGCAGGCCCTCCTCTACTATTTAGAGAGTGTCCACTGTCTCCTAGCCACTGGATTAATAAGTGGAAGAATGTGGACTCGAACCACTAAAGATCTAATATCAACACTCCATCTCAGGACTTTCTAAGGAAAACTGCTCATCTTCTTCCCCAGGACTAGGATCAGCAGACATTGCTTTTTTTTTTTCCTTCATACTTCTTCTTTCCCTTCCCACAGAGATCTTCTCACTGTAGAATCCAGCCCCTGTGGGAGCCTCTCTTGCTTTGTCCTCAGCAGGAACACAGGAGGGAACCGCCAGAAGCCGAGAAAACCTCTGCTTCCCTCCCCACTCACTGCAGGAGGAGATTCTGCCGATCATTATGCTAATGGTTTCGCTAATTTTATCCTATTCATCCCCACTGTTGCTGTGTGGCTAAGGGAGCAGAGGGTACAGCTTGCTGCTTGTTTTTCTCTTACGCTGCCGGTCAGCCCTTTGCTGGCTCATCAAACCTACAGTCTCTTCTGTCTCCCAGTCTGTGGGTTTGAATTCCAGCTTCCTTATGTCTTTACCAGGCATCCTCTGCTCCAAGAATGATGATTTAAACTTAATTCAAGGCAGATGATTCTCGGTGTGTCACAGTGTTAGATGCTACTGAACCCACTGGAAATTCAAGGTATCTTAAGTTGAAAAATACAACTTAATACATTTGACCTATGGAGCTTCTTAATTCAGCAACAGTATATTAGAACATGGGAGAGAGAGAGGAGGGAAAGAGGAGGGGAGAGGAGAGAGAAGAGAGAGGAAAACAGAGAAGAGAGAAGGGGAGAGAGAAGAGAGAGGAATGTGTTCCTTATTTTTTTGGGGGGGGGGTCCGGTTGTGGGGCCTGAACTCTGGGCCTGGGCGCTGTCCCTCAGCTCTTCAGCTCAAGGCTAGCGCTCTACCACTTGAGCCACAGCGCCACTTCTGGCTTTTTTCTTTTTGCTTATGTGGTGCTGAGGAATGGAACCCAGGGCCTCAGGCATGCAAGGCAAGCACTCTACCACTGAGCCACCTTCCCAGCCCCTCACAGATTTTCTTGCTTGAGCTGGCTTTGAACTGTGATCCTCAGGTCTCAGCCTCCTGAACTCCTGAGTAGCTAGGGTTACAGGTTTGAGCCACCAGCATCTGGCTTTTTTTTTTTTTCTTCTGGTCTATAAAACAGCTACATGATAGGAACGTAGTCCTCCTAATTCCAGAGGGACATAGCACACTGGCGAACATTCTCAGGGACAGTGCCATCGCCAGCACAGTATCAGATTCTATTCCAGGGCCTCTGCGGTTGGACATGGACGCCACCAGCTGTCAGAGGCTCAGTAACGCGGAACCCCGGTGGTCAGGGAGCCAGGAGATGGAATTCCTCAAACTAAAGCGGGTCCCAGTGACCCTGACCAAGTCCCTCCACCTTTGGGCTATAGGTTCAAATGCCCTATACCACTCTGCCTCTGTCCATGTCTCTCCTGGCTTTGCCCCTTCTCCTCCCTGCCCCCTTTTGACTCTTGACAAGCCGGTCTTAGGCCCTGAAACGTGGTCCCATTCCCTTCTCTTCAGGATGAGGCTGGCTGCTCTCCAGTGGCCGGGTTCCTGCCTGGGAAGGCTTTCTGTGTTTCTCAGCTAAAGCAGTGCAAGTCTCTGCAGCCAGACTGCACCGCCCTCGAAATCTTCTTTATTTGCCTGTGCAATCCCAGGGGAAGGATACTACAGAAAACAGGGACTTGGCCAGTTTAGTGACTTTTTCCAGTTATATAGCCAGCAAATGTTCACTGACTGAAAAAAAAAATGAGCATTTGTTTAGGTCTCTACAATTTTCAAAATGCTCGACCCCATTTGATTTAGGTCTTACTGTCCTATTAGAGTACACAAAAATCATCGTCCTTCTCTCTTCCTGGCCCAGAGCTCCCATCTGAATTTGGTGGCACAACTCCTTTCTCTCCTCCAGTCTCCTAAGAAAGCATGCTAGTGATAAAGCTGAAGAGATTCAAGGTCCATATTGTGTCTCCTTTATGGTTTCTTTGTATCTTTTACCTTTTATGCCATTGGAAGTCTTGTACTGAGTTATTCAGGGCATGTAATGTAACTGGGCCGGAGTGTAATGTAAATGGAATTATTTGCCATGGAAATACCCAGTCCAATCTCTCAGCAAATTGCAATTCCTACAACTAACTCCCCCTGGAAATTGCTTAAATAAATATATACCTTGTGCAAAAGATCTGCAGCAATTCAAAGAGAAATATTGAGTTTCTTTTTAGCACAAAGATAGATGGGCTCCACTCTATGTGTCATAAAATTTAATTAGCAATCATTTATCAGAACTTGCTAATTGCCAGATTGTTCACTGTTTGACAGGTTGGGCTTTTAAAGCAGTAAAACACTTCTCCAGAATGATAAATGTTTGAGAAGAAAGATGTGTTTTGTCTACTTTAAACATCCTACAACAGATACGTAAATTGAAACATTTCATGGAACCCCGTGGCAAGTGTTTTCATTTGTATGCATCAGTTAGCAAACTTAAATAAAAAACACTTCATAAAATTTAAAAAACACTTCATAAAATGCAAACTGGTTGCCACTTAAGGTATATATATGCACCAATGTGTGTGTTTATGTATGAATATATGTATAGAAGAAAATTAAGCAGCTTTTATGCTGTGCCTGGTTAGGTAAATATGCATCAGGCTAAGCTTTCTTCTATGTTCAGGACTGTGCTAGAACCATCAGGCAAAGAAGTTATAGGAGAAGATTGAAGAAACCCCACAAATCTGTCCCTGTGGTCCTGGGGAGGGGTCCACCTAAAACCCCAGCACTCAGCAAAGCTGGGGTTCGAGATCAGCTGGGCTTCATAGCAAGACCTTATCTAAGAGAAAAAGAAGAAAGAAAGAAAAAAGAGAAATGACAGAAAGAAAGAGAGAGAAAAGGAGGGAGGGAGGGAGGGAGGGAAAGCGCATATATACAGGTTTGAATTAGAAATGTAGTAAATGCATACAGGATTCATAGGAGCTGGAGAAACAGGGGACAGAGGCTAGGGATGGAGTAAGAAGGCTTTCATGACTAGTAATCAATGTGAGCTCCGAGAGGACACAGGGTCTAAAAGGAGAGAGGGAAGAATGTCAGGGTGGAGGGAACAGAACAATGTCGATGAACTCTTCATGGTGAATCAATGCAGCATTAATGGCAGGTCCATATTCACACAATCACACCTACACAATAATGCACACACACACACACACACACACACACACCACCTCCCAGGCACCACTGTTTGCCTTCCACCATTCCTTTCGCCTAACCCTGATGCCGGCCTTCCTGTCCACTCTGCAGCTCACCACAATTACATTCATATCAGAGCCAGGGCTGAACTGATGGAAAGCTGCTCATCCATGTAATGAGGTTTCACTTATATTTTAGAAATGTGTCAGATAACTTGCTAAGAGACTGCAGTATTTTCCCCCCTCTTCTTATCCTCCTGCTTGTTAAGAGAGAGAGAGGAGACAGCAGTGGAGCTCTGGGCTTCAACCGCAGTGAGGACAGCATCATCTTGCAGAAGAGATGCTCCAGTGGAAATCGTAATGAGCCCCGAGACAGTGGTGTGCAGGATTCTCCTGCTCATTGCACTGGGGTCTGATGGAACTGTGGGCCAGGAATCAACCCCATTCTACTTGGGGCTTGGGGAAGCATGCAAAGCTATGTCGTTCTAGGTCCCAAACAAGAGTTTTCCATGACTCTCCCTGTATGCTGCACTGCTCATTAAAGAACCTTTCATTGGTGCAGGCTTTGGTGTAGCATGGTGAAGTCTTTGTGGTGTTATTGTGTTAGTGATTGCAGTACTGGGGATGGAGTCTATGGTTTGGGTCTAAGGAGAAAAATGTGTTCAGAGCTGGCAAATTGGAAGATCTTCTTCCCCCAGCACAAACAAACCTCACTATTAACTAGTCCTCATGTAACATTCATAGAGGAGAGCTAGTTTCCCGGTGAGTGCTCCTAGGTAGGGGGAAGGCAACAAGTTTCTATTTTATTTTACTTTTTAAAATGATCTTTATGTCGTTGTACAGAGGAGGTGCCGTTTAGCACAGCAGTTTAGGAATCCAATACATCCTGATCAGTGTCGCCTCTTGGAGGTTTTGAAGAGGCTTGTGGAACTCACGCTGAATGAAACACGATCACGTAGTTGCAGAGTTGGTCCTATTTAAAATCTCTGAGTGACCCAACGACATCTGCGTCCAGGCTCAAGTTCCACCCCCTCAAAGTTGATTTCACTCCACACTGCATATGCTCAGGATGTCAGGCAAACCATTGGGGAATCTTGATAACATGGCTTTCTCCCCCCCCCCCCCCTTCAATTTTTCTGAGAGATTAAAAAACCCTCATTGTGTAGCAGAGCCAGATGTCCAGGTCTCACGCCTGCAATCCTAGCTACTCAGGAGACTGAGATCTGGAGGAGCGTGCTTTGAGACCAACCTGGACAGAAAAGGCTGAGGGATTCCATCTCCACTACAACCAACGAGAAGTCAGGTTGGAGGTGTGGCCCAAGTGGTAGAGTGCCAGCGAGGCAAGCAAGTGGGAGGCCCCTGAGTTCAAATCTTGTCCCCCTTCCCCGCCAAATGAATCAGCGTGAGTAATGCATGTTCACAGAACACGTATCTGTGCTAAGCAGTGGACACTGAGCCCCCGCTCCTTCCCTACTCCTAAGCTCCAGGACTCTCCCTCTCCAGATGGAAATGACCCTCCCACAGGGCCCTTGCCTGTAGGAACCATAGAGGGCTGTATGTGTGTCCCTTCTGAAAACCTCAGGCATGGAAGTGTACTGCTTTCTCCTCCACTTTCCACCCTGTCTTAAAGATAGTTCCACAACGGAACCTCAAGAGCAACCTCGCTCTTTTCATTGTAGCGAAATACACATAAAATTTACCTATGGATGCACTTTTTTTGGGGGTCAGATGTGGGGTTTGAACTCAAGGCCTGGGCGCTGTCCCTGAGCTCTTTTGCTCAAGGCTAGCGCTCTACCACTTTGAGCTACAGCTCCACTTCTGGTTTCCTGGTGGTTTATTGGAGATAAGAGTCTCAGGGACTTTCCTGCCTGGGCTGGCTTTGAACTGCGATCCTCAGATCTTAGCCACCTGAGTAGCTAGGATTACAGGTGTGAGTCACTGGCACCCAGCTTAATGGACTCACTTTTAAGTGCTCAGTTCTATGGGAGAAAAGTCCAGGTAAGGAGTAAAGGAATTTATTCAGTCCCTCATTCCCCCCCCCCCCCAAAAAAAAATTAGGAGGCAAAGGAAAAACTCTGAAGGACAGGAATGGAAAACATTCCTTGTCTTGTGCTGTACTTGCTGGAGGGGGTGAGGATGGAGGGCAAATGAGGCCAAACTTCATCACGTATGCGTGTGAAAATGGAACAATGCAGCTGGCTGGAATTGGGTCTGCTCAAGGCCCATGCTATGCATACCTGACATGTAAAACCCTCTTGCACAACTAATTGCTGCTAATAAAAAATGTGTGTGGGGGGGAAGAAAAACACACTCCACCAGCTAGATGCCTGCTGGAAGGGTGCCTGGAAACAGGCCAAGCAGGTTTGTCCACCGTCTGGGAAGGCTGCCCGGCTGGTGGAACGGGTTTCTTTCCCCCAATCTAATCTGTACTGTGTTATCAGACCATCTCAGCTCAGAGTGGTTCAGAGGTGAAGAGCATGTGTTTAGTCACTCAGGCCTGGGTTTATCTCCTGGAATGGCCCCTTCTGGCCTTGTGGCTTTCTGGGCCTTACTTTTCTCTTCTCTACATGATTAGGTTGGAATCCCCTTGAGAGTGTGGCCTCTGGGTGCAGGGACTGCGCAATGCAATCCAGCTGTTATTAATTATTAGTATCGTGATCGCTCTCGGCAGGCTGGGCACAGATTGCCCGTCCTGACCCTGGTTGATCTTCTCCTGGGTTGGGAAGGTGGCATAATCAAGGGGTCAGCCAGGGCTGGTGTCAATGTCAACGCTGTGTGTGTGTGTGTGTGTGTGTGTGTGTGTGTGTGTGTGTGTGTGTGTGTGTGTGTGTGTGTGTGTGTGTGTGTGTGAACTAACAGCACAGGGCAACCATTTCTCACCAGCCCAGGGCAGAGCTCAGGGCGGTTTCCTCTGTCACTCAGCCCAACTCTGGTGCACACTGGTGAGGTTTTACACCATACACACACGTCAGCCTCCGGGGCAGAGGCTTCACTGAGCTGGAAGAAGCTATGCCCGGGGGGGTAGGGGGGGCATCTGATTACTTAAGGGAGCAGACTTTCTCCCCCAAGCTCATCAGGGTTGCCTACCCAGGGCAAGATTGCAGAAGAGAGGAACAAGTTCTGGCATGTTTGGTGAAACCCTGGAGGCATTTTCAAAACACCAGCCCGCATGGACTGGGGCTGGGTAGAGAGGGAAAGCTGGCTGGTGTCCGGGACTCCCACAGGAGCTGGGGAGTTCTGGAGAGTGTAGCTGCAGTATGATGTCACGGGGTAAGCCAAGGGCAAGCTCAGAGGATCTGGCCGTTGAGTGAGCCGCTCGTCCGGCCTGATGTGGTGGGAGGAGATAACGGAGCTTCCTGCGCGTGTAACCCACATGACCGAAAGGCCCAGTCTATCCCAATCCTCACAGAACCACAGAGAGGTGGAGACATCGATCCAAGGACACAGAGCCTACACCGCCCCATTGTAGTAATGAATAAATGGTCACTAGCAGTACGCTATGGTTCTCCAATACAGGATACAGAACACGGCAATTCTTCCACAGGAATCTGAAACCATTTGGTTCCATAGACTATGCTCCAGGCGAGATGGATCGCTTCCTCCCCGCCCCCCCTTTCTTTATTTTTCCTTTTTCGGTGGTACTTTCTTTTTGGGTGGTACCCACTTGCTAGGCAGGTGCTCTACCGCTTGAGTCACACCCCCATCCCTTTTATCCTGTAATTCTTTTTAGCTACTTTTCATGTAGAGCCTTGAGATGTTTGCACAGACCATGATCTTCCTGCCTGTAATTGCCAGCAGCTGGGATTATAGACACGTACCACACGCCTGGCTTACTGTTGTTGAGATGAGAGTCTTGCTATTTGTTTGCCCTCAGCTCGCCCCTAACTGTAATTCTCTCGATTAATCTCTGCATCCTAAGTAGTTGGGATAACAGGCCAGAAGGCTCTCTGTTTGGTTTTCTTTAGGAAACCAGCCATCCATTTCCTTCTAAAGGCCACAAGGGAACGTGGAGGAAGGGAAAACCCTTGGCAATATTTTCTTTTTTCTTCTTGAAATCCATCCCTACACTTTCCAAGGGACATCTTCCTATGGGGTGAGGTCCACGAAGAGGTCAGATCTGGTTGCCTCAAAATCATGTCTAAAGAAGAATTTCCAGGTCGTAGGGTAGAAGGTATCGATTGCTTCCTGGTGGGTAAAATCTGGGTTCCACTCTGCCCTAGCAACCTGGCACCTTCTAAATCCCGCATGGCCTCCTTCCAAAACCACAGACAACTGGCACACAACACATGAGGAATCTCCGAGACCTTAGCTAACATCTCAGTGAATCCTCACAGCGGCAGCTGCCCCGCGATGCCCAGCATGGCACAAGCTGTTGGAAAGGGATCATCAAGGAATAGGGTCCGTGCAGGGGAGGTGGCTCACGCCTGTGAGCCTGGCTACTCAAGAGGCTGGGAAGGGAAGGATGGAGGTTCAAGACTAGCCTGGGTAAGAGAGTTCACCAGATCGCTTCTGGACCTCTAGGTAGGAGAGAAGGCCTTGCTCCTGGCACCCAAACAGGAAGCTGAGATTGGGAGTTCCAGCAAGGCCCAGGCAAAAAAACCCCAACAAAAAACAAAAAGTCAGCAAGACTCCATCTCAATGGAAGAAGATGGATACGGTGGTATGCATGCATCATCCTTACGACGACAGAAAACCTAAATCCGGGGGCCACAGTCGGGGCACACACCCAGGAAGAGAGTCCTTATCGCAAGAATCATCAGTGCAGGGAAAAGGCTGGAGGTATGGTTTAAGCAAGAGAGCACAAGGACCCGACTTCAAACACCAGTGCTGCCCACACAAACAACATCGAACGCAGAAGTGGGACCGAGATTCACACCCAGTTCTCCAGACACTTAGTGGAATTCTCTTTCCGTGGTACAACACCGCTCACTTCCCCGGAAAAATCATCACGTCTCTCCCTTGGCTTCCGATTTCAACAATTTACTTTTGGAAGAGCCATTTCCTACGAATCTGCGCATGAAGATTATGTACCACAAGGGACTAGAAAAATACGATCGGGAGAACCACAGATCCAACCTATGGATCTGACGTCTTCAGTCGAGTTGGGCCAAAGCGAGGCCGAACGCTCCTTGCCGTGAACAACCGAACGCTTAACGTGCAGACCTGGACATGTAAAAGCCGGTGGCAG
Organism: Dipodomys spectabilis; assembly: GCF_019054845.1. Classification (NCBI taxonomy): domain Eukaryota; kingdom Metazoa; phylum Chordata; class Mammalia; order Rodentia; family Heteromyidae; genus Dipodomys; species Dipodomys spectabilis. The sequence goes on from NW_024870935.1 coordinate 2,088,263, forward strand.
GCGGAATGATGCCAAACACCATGCGTGTGCCGGGAGGAGACTGAGCACTAGGCTGCTTGCTCCAGGGCCAATTTGGAGGTAGTTGTCTGGGAAGAGGAATCTTGCAAAGAAGTCTCTCCTCTTACCCTTAATAATTTAATTTGGGGTGTGTGTGTGTGGGGGAATCGTGGATTTTCTACAAGGGAAAAATCCTCCCCCCCCCCCCCCCCACACACACACGTTCATGTGCATCTTGGTTTTCCCATTGCCTGCAGGCAGGGTGCTTGTGAGCATGCAAGAGGCTGCATGCTCTGCAGTCAAAGTTCTCTGCAGAGGGGCTGTGTCACACGTGTACCTCGCCCCCCTCCCCCGGCTTCTGGGGTGATGACTCCCCTGCCACCCCACACTGGAGCGCCAGGAGAGGCTGCAGGAGCCCCGACCCCCACTCCCTGCTTTGTCCCATTCTCAACAGCAAACCCACGCTCCAAAAGAGCAAAGCATCCTGGGCATTCTGATAAAGCAGTTGGTGGGGTCCCAGGGCACGGGGAGGTCTTTCCAGATCACGGTTGCATCGCATGTCTAGGGGGCCACTGGTGGCTTGTGGGACAATCGAGTGGCCCGCAGAAGCCGTCCTCCGGTGCGCAGTGGGGTCTCAGATAACCAACCCAGCCCGGAGGCCAGCCGCCCTTTGCTTTCAGTTCTGACAGGGTCGCATTTGCTTCCTCGTGAGTGGGTGAGGCTCCACAGCCCCCCATTTCCCCTCCATTCCTCATGGGTTCCCTGAGCCCTGGTGACCAGGGACTCTGCTCAGCCTTGGGTTCTGGTGGTGTCCAGAGATGACTTAGGGGCCATCTTTATGGACTTCTGTCCTGACTTGGGAGATGCAAGCAAGGCAGGCTCATCAACTGGTGACAAGCCTCGGGGAAAACCCTAGATGCGATCAGAGAGTGGGGTGTTGGATGCCCTGGTCCAGGAAAGCTTCCGCCAGAGGCCATGGCTGAGCTGAAAGCCAGTGGGAGAGAGAAAGCCCATTCCAGGACAAGTCCTGGGAGCAAGGCAGCCAGCGCTGCCGTGGCTGCTCCCCCAGGGAGCTGTTCCCCCGGCTTTGAAGGTGAGATCGAGTTCTCCATGGCCAAGGGGCTGGGCCAGCACCCCCGCCACAATCTCCCTTCCTCTGCCAGGTAAGTTCACCACCTCCAGGCCTTTGCACGTTCCCTTCCTGAGCCTCCAGGGACTCTGAGTTCTTCCTGGCATTTGGAAGGTCTCATGTGGACTGGAGGGACGGGGGGAGGTGGGGCCCCAGCTCTAGGTGAGTAGTGTCTCTCACAGCAGGAGTGAGGCTTGGGGTCATCTATTCTGCCTGGAGAGAGGTGCCTTCCAATCCCAGCTTGTTCTTCCCCAGCTGAATCTGGGGAACCCCCCCCCTTCCCCACCCCAAAGACCCCTTGAACCACAGCCTCCTCAATGCACGGGCTGGGAGATCAGTTCCCCTCCCATGCCCTTACCCTCCCACCAGCAGTGAGAGGTAATGATGAGCATCTGTCTCCTCAGTGGCTGAGATAAAAGGACCTCCCACCATGCTTTGTGAATGCTATCACCGACTTTTACCATTGTTGTTTTTAATTAGGCATCATCCTAAAAACAGTTGCTTAGCTGTATTCTCCACCCCTTCCTGGTTTTCAAAGCCCCATGCAGTTATCTTCACCAACCTTGTGTAGAGACCCCTTGTCCATACACAATCAGCTCCCCAGATGGAGAAGTCAGGTAACAGAGGCAGAGACTACCTGCAGGACTGTCTGGCAGCATGGGGTGCGGTGCACATCACTATAATAGAGCAACAGGTGCTCTCCTAAGCTAGTCACCTGCAGGCCCTGGGCCCGGCGGCCTGGGCCACAAGCTAGCTTCCTCCATCGGTGGCTCAGAAGGGGGTTTTTCTAGGCTGAAGTTACTGATGGCTGGCTCTCGCCCCCTGACCTAGAGTCCTGAGGTGGAGGGCAGGTTTAAAGTCTCTCTTTGAATCAGTATGCCTATCCCAGGCTAGCAAATGGTGGCAAGTAGCAGAGGAAGAAAGATCACCCTACAGCCTTGGCTTCTAGCAGGGTGCTTACCTCCTTTCTCCCGGGCACAAGGTCCACACGATCAGCCAGGGTGTCCTCCTTCTGGTGGGTCCCTCGCTCAAGGGGGACGATCCAGATGCTTCTACCTCAGTTTCCCCCTCAGAAAGCCCAGGGGCAGCTTCCTTTCTTATCTGTGGCCGAGCAGACAGCTCCAGGCACCTCTAGCTCAGCTTTTAACTGCACACACCTGAACACAGTCCCTCCGCCCTGATTTCCCCTCGGCCGGCTGCAGAAACTTGCTCAGTCCCGCCCTCCCCATTCCATCCAGGCTGGGTTCCAAGCCCTGCCACCTCCACCCTCCACCCTCCACCCTCCACCCTCCGCCTTTTTTTTTTTTTCCTCTCCCTTCTTGGCTCCTGGAAGGACAGGCCTGACCAGCTCAGGGCCTGCCGGAGAGGTTGCTTTATGTGACCCACCAGGCAGATCGGGTCCCAGGAATGTGAAGAGGAACTTCAGCTAGAGTTAGTTAGCACTTCAGTGAGCACGAAGGACTTTGGCTGGAACATGGGGAAATGAAGAGCATGTATTTTTCCCGGGTGGGATTAGAAATTGACAGGCAGGTGAAGAGTAGACAGACATCAGCGGAGAGGGGGCCTTTCTTTACCCAGCTGCCCACACAGGTTGATCTCTTTTACCCCACATTAGGGAGGCTCCAATTCCACTACTACCTTTGGCCAGGTTGAATCCTTACCTACAGGGGTCCCCAGATTCACTTGAGATGTGTGCATAGCTACCTTCGTTCTCAATGGAGAGAATAAAGCGACAGGTCCCCTTCTGTCTGCCTGGCCCGATAGAGGGTTCACATGTTCCTGCCGGACAGGGTTGGGGAAATAAGGAAACTTTAGCAGTGTACTTCAGGTGTGTGGCTAAAATGCAGCAAAAACTGGGCATGGATGGTGCATGGGATGCCTGTGATCCTAGCTACTCAGGAGGCTGAGATCTGAGGACTGCAGTTCAAAGCCAGCCTGAACAGGAAAGTCCGCAAGGTTATCATCTCCAATGAACTACCAAAAAGCCAGAAATGGAGCTGTGGCTCAAATAGTAGAGCACCAACTTTGAATGAAAAAGCCAAGCAAAAGCCATAGGCCCTGAGTTCAAGCCCCAGTACTGGCATGCATGTGCATGCATGCATGCACATCTGCCCATACACACACATGCATGCACAACAGTACAATAAATAGCAGGCCATTATTCACTTTTTCCCATGTTTCTCAAGAAAAGTTGAAACCAAGCACACTCCATTTTATCGCGTGGCTTGCCAGCTCGGATTATCATGATCTCATATTGCTGATCTTATCAGTGGAAAATATTATTTTTCAATTTGCATTGGATAATTAAGAGCAGATTTTATTTATTTATTTATTTTTATAATGCCTGATGCTTTCATCAAGGGAAGAAGACTCATTTGATTAAAAAGGCTGGGCCTGTGAACCTGTTCTACAGAGTGATGAGAGTTCAGTTCTTGCTACCTCTCGGCCCTGGCTCTACTCACTGATTGCCAATATTAACTTTGGATTTCTGCAAGACAGTAGTAAGGTATGGACGCTGCTATCCACACCTGTGGCCAGAATTACATGTTCACACGGTGGCTTCCTGTGTGGAACGGGCGCTCTCCACTGATACGATTTAATTTTGTGCTGGTCAGGGGCTCAGCAGATGCTACAGTCCATAAATACTCGTGAATGCATGCTAAGCCAAGGAATCGTGGCACAATGGATGGGCGAATTTTGAGATGATGGATTACTCAGTTGAGGAATGTTATACATCACTACATTAATCAAAGACGGTGGAGCAAACATCGCTGTGACTGCTACTCAAGATCTGGTGTTAGATTGCACATCTAACACCAATTTGCAACTTCCAAGAGAAAAGTTTAGCCATATAAGGGAAGGTGATTTGATACTGGCCCAAATTCATTTCTTTCTTTCTTTCTTTCTTTTTTTCTTTCTCCCCCTCTCCCTCCCTCCCTCTCCCTCTCCCTCTCCCTCTCCCTCTCCCTCTCCCTCTCCCTCTCCCTCTCTCTCTCTCTCTCTCTCTCTCTCTCTCTGATATTTGCTTTATGTTGACCTAGTGAGGCTTAAAAAGCTTTTGAAATGCTGCATGGTTTTTGTAAGCATTTCAGGGCTGCTTTTCTTTCTCTCCTGTGAGGATGGTTTCTGTGAATGTCTTGCTACGTTAGCCTGAGATCTCCAATTGTATCTTCCTTCCCTACTTCTTGTATTAGGGGAAGGGCCCAAAAGCTTGAGGACACAAAAAGACCATTAGCTGATTGTGTCAGGGGAAAGACAGGGCCTTGCTTTCTGGGAGAGTAAATCAAGGGCTGCAGAGTCTTTCAAAGGGCTGGAAGGTGGGTTGGGGGTCTGAGCATTTCTATGGGGTCATTGCTCTGAAACTGGCTCTGTGCTGCCTGTGTTCTTTTACCCTTGTCTGGAAGGAGGAAGGATGAAAGCTTGCCAAAGCCTCTGTCCCACCCCACCAGGCCTTCGGCGGCGTGGCGGTAGGATTAATCTCCTCACGTTGACATTGGTCTACTCGGTCACCTTCAGTGACTTAACTGGTAACATGAGAGACAGCTATTTGCTTTCTCAGTAACATCTATCAGTGTTATGGCACTTGAATCTATAGGTCTCTCTCTCTCTCTCTCTCTCTCTCACACACACACACACACACACACACACACACACAGACAGCAGCATTCCACAAATATTATCTGCACCTTCGAAAACACACCGATGGCCGCCCCCCCCTCCTCCCAGGGACAGTGGGATTTTGGTTTTTAATCATTGTTTTCCAAATAAGTCAAGGCACACCTGAGCAGGTGTGCTTGCCATGAATTACTTAATTAAACCAGTTCCCCGAGGACCTCTGAAATGCCAGAGGAAGAGAGTGAAGTACTGAGATTTAATTTTGAGTAACTTCTTTATTAGAATGGAAAGGAAATACAATCTGGCCTACTTCAGTTTATGAGACGGCATTAAAAAATCCATCACTATGGGCGCCAGGATCTCTTAATCAGGGATCCGAACAAAGCACCCAAAGTAATTTCCAGCTGGTCCTGGGGCTTGTACTTAGAGCCTTGTGGTCTCTCTTGGCCTTTTTGCCCAAGGGTCCCTACCCCTTGAGCCACTAGCTCCACTACTGGCTTTTTTTTTGCTGGTTAATTGGAGATAAGAGCCTTATAGATTTTTCCTGCCTGGGTTGACTTTGAACTGTGATCCTAGGATCTGTCTACTGAGTAGTTACAATTACAGGTGTGAGCTACCACTCCCCTGTGTAATCTTCTGGCTTCTTTGAGCATCAGATCAACCACCCACCAAAGGGAAATTGGGGGACTCTTTGGCTTAACATCTTATTTTTTTATATGGGACAATTTGGATCCCCTTTATCCCCCCCAAATGAATATCTCATCAGTAGCAATTATGCTTACTCAAAAATCAAAGGTAGGATTTCTCCAATAAGGTTTGCCACTCTTCCTTTTATTCCTGTGTTCAGCTAAGTATTTTTCCTATGAAAAGCATAGATCAGCTAAAATGTGAAGCTGACTTTCTTCAGTTTCTCTCGCCTAGAAGCCTGCTCTCTACTTGTTTCTTTTTATATCTAGCCGACAGCACCTTTTTATTTTTTTTAACCCTTGTATTTCCTATTGGGATTTTTCTCTTTAGCCAAAATGGCCTATTTATGTTTTAGTGATCACTCAGATCTCGGAATTCTGGCAACCTACAGCAAGATGACAGATGCAGGAGAAAGAAGAGGAGGAGAGCACTGTGAAGATTCAACAAACATTCAGCTTCATTGACTTTTGGTTCATATTTCCAAGATTAATGTGTTTAAATACACTCAATCCAAGCTCAACTCGAGCAGCTGTTCATTTATGAGGCTTCTGGCACTCATCATCCACATGATGGCTTTTTTGGAAAATCAAATGATTCATGCCTTCTTAATCTTGGTATTTTTATAGCCATTGTATGGGTGCTTATTTCTTACTAGATCTTAAAATGGGTTGCAGGCTGAGATGTGAAGATTCCCCACCACAGATGATCTTTCCATTAGCCAATTAAATAGTCTAGAATTAGCCACACATTCCTTTCACAAAGGGACTAAATGTCTAAGAACTTCTATCTGACAGGGCTAGCATGCCTAGGATACTATGAATTATTAATTATTGAGTCATGAGTGTGTTTATCACTGGTTAAATTTTAAAAATCTGGACATGTAATTACTTCCCAAATGGGAAGACAGATTGTATTATTATTATTATGCTATTATTATTATTGTTGTCATTATTATCTGGTCATGGCGCTTGAACTCAGGGCCTAGGTGCTATCCCTGAGCTCTTTCACTCAAGGCTAGCTCTCTACCACTCGAGCCACAGCACCACTTCCGGTTTTCTGGTGGCTCCTGGCAGTTAAGAGTCTCACAGCATTCCTGCCCTTGGCTGGCTTTGAACAGTGATCCTCACATCTCAGCCTCCTGAGTAGCAAGGATCACAGACAGGAATGAGCCACCAGCGCTTGGTGACAGGCGCTGATACATAGATGTTTGGAATATATAACATGCCTTTGGGGGAAGAAGGGAAATGAGGGGACCCAGTTTAGAAGGAATAAATTTCATTTCTTCATTACTTTGCATGGAGAAATCCATGGTAAGAGCAAACTAAAACCATGACTCTTGAAAATGAGCACTTTATGTGAACAAGGTGAGGGAAGAAGAAAGAAAGAGGTACGATGTTGGGTGTAAAGCTTGGTTAAATCCATAATACAGAACTGGAGGAATAACCTCGTGGGGATGCAAAATCAGGCAGAGTTAACTGTAGGGTTGTTGAAGGACAAATCCCTGGCGCCACCATCTTGAAAACTCATCTCAGATAACCTGGTGCTGTGCTTTCTTCCTCACAGAGACCAGGGAATGGGATTGGACTCGTTTCAACCATAGTTGGAAGAGGGAAAAAGTCCCAGTTGTTTTTTGTTTTTTTTTTTTTAAAGCTACATCTCTAAATTTCTCTCAACACATGAAAACCTTTCCTGTTGCTTCCTTCTGATGCCCATACCCTGCCAAAGAGATGTGTGTGTTTTCTAGTCTCTGAAGAAATTCTTCCTTCCCTTAAGTAGTCGTCCTCCACCATGCAGATAATTATAGTGGTTATCTTATCATCTCAGGTGGAAAAAGGAACAAACACGAAGAACCTGACGGTCCATTTAAAACCCATCGCCGGAGTGATTTGGGGCTGGAAGTGGGACTTAGGCTCTCAGTCACCTTAGGAAACGCGTACATTCCAGCCCATTTCTGTGAGATTCTCTGAAACACCACAGCAAGAGCTGGCTCAGGCTGCTTCCAGACGCAACGCAGAACCCATCTGTTCGGCCACTCAGTCTGGTGTGTGTTGGAAAATAGGTTGTGTGGACAAGACGGGTTCCAATAAAGCATAGATTTTTTTTTCCCCCCCTGAAGATTGAAAATGTGGTTGTGGGTTCTGAAGTCAATAAGCCCTTGCAGTGAGAATTTCACCGGAGGTTTACTTGCTAACTTTTTAACCCATAAATAATAACAGGAGAGAAACGCCCTGTAGTAAGGCCGAGAAAGCTAGATGGTCACAGTGCCTGGCTTATAGAAGGTTTGCAATAAATATTTGCTCAGTAAAAATGAGAGTGGTGCTTTAAAAAAAACTACATGGGGTGGTAGGTGATGGATTTTGCTTTTCCTTTAGAAAATTCAGTTTCTTTATAGTATTGGTTGATTGATTCTACGTTCTCTTCCATTACTTGTACAACGGAGTTTCAATTCCACATCTTACCTGGTAAGGTATTTCAATGTGTCTTGATTATTGCCACCCCTTGAATCATTCTCCTCCATCTATCCAGCCTCACCCATCCAGTTGCCTGGTTCCGTTCTCATACATATACATTGAATATTGAACGTTTCCTTGTTTTTCTCTCCCCCTCCTCCTTTCCCTCTTCCTCCCTAGTTAGTGAGGCGCTCTATAGGTCTCTGGTTTTGTTCTAAGAGCTTGGGCTGGGACAGCAAGTCAATGATGTTAAGCACCTTGAATCCCAGTTGTGGTTGTAATAATGATAAACAAGTACATCTATAAGCAAGAAAGCTTCCCATAGCAATAAACACTAGGGAAAAGAAAGAAAGAGAGAAAATGGAGTAAGACGGTAGTACTTGGGGAAGGGAAGATTACATTCTGTTGGGGAATCTCTCTATGGGAGAGATACTTAAACTCAGCTCTCAATGGAGAAGAGAGCGTTTGCCTTCTTATACATTGAGGCAGAAGGGCATCCGGAGCTTCCTGTCCCAGATGCTCTGGTTTGTTTTTGTTTTTCGCTTGTTTGTGGGACAGATACACAATGGGGGAGCAGTACAAACAGGAGGCTGGAGGACAGAACATATGGAGCCAGGATGACTGGGATTCTAGCGCCATCTTGAACCCACCCGTGACCTGTGACCCGGGTGCTGCATGTGGCCAGGCAGCCGTTGGGCCTCATGTGATTGACAGCCTCATGAAGGTCACACTGGTAACAGGCGCCAGCATTCAGATCTGAGTCCAGGCACCCCAGCTCCGGCGCTTGCCTGACCAGAAAACCAACCACAAATGACCAGCGTGGCCCACACCACCTTCAAATCACCCGTCACCAGCCCCACCACTGACAGCCTAGAGGACCAGCCTGGGAATCAAAGACAAGTCTACCCTTAAGATACCACATCTTCCTTGACTCCCATCTAATTCCTAAGGACTTTCTGCTATAAAATGAGACTCGTGACCCTAGTTTTCCTTCCACTTCTTAACATGTTGTGAGGATAAAGGGGAATCATACCTACCTAGGAAGTGATCAATAAATTCTTGACTGTAATGGCGGATGCTAACACCCACCTCATATGTCTCCCCCCCCCCCCCAGGCCTGCCTGTCCTTTTCTCTTTGTTTCTTTTACCATTGCTTCTACCATCTAGACTTCTAGAATGACACTTTGAAGATGGGAGTTCTGCTGCAAACCAGAGCTTAGGTCACTGAACGTGACCCCGAAATAACAAACTGAGACATCAGAGGAAGTGCGAGCCAGCCCTGGAAACTGGAAGCGCATTTGCAAGTAATCTACATGAAGTGGGATATTTACTTATTGTTGGTCGTGGGGCTTGAACTCTGGGCCTGGGCGCTGTCCCTCAGCTCTTCAGCTCAAGGCTAGCACCCTACCACATGAGTCACAGCACCACTTCTGGCTTTTTCCGCTTATGTGGTGCTGAGGAATTGAACCCAGGGCCTCATGCATGCAAGGCGAGCACTCTACCCCTGAGCCACCTTTCCACCCCCAGTAGTCTTTTAGATGCTCTTTTGAGGCAGCTAGTTTTAGGAGCTCATGAATCTTGACCTGCTCCTGTTTCCCTTTCAAGCTTTTTTTTTCAAGTTAATTTTTTAATGCTCATTATTGCTATTATTAATGTTGTGTATGTGGTACCAAGGAATGGAACCCAGGGCCTCATGCATGCTAGGCAAGCACTCCATCATGAAGCCACCTTCCCAGCTGGCCAACAAGCTTTCTTGTTCTCACGATATTCCCACGTGAATGATGACAGCCCTTGTATCTGCAGGCTTCCAAGACCTGCCATGGATACACATGCCCCTGTGCTAAGTCCTGAACCTAGACAGACTATGCTCTTGTTTTCATAGATCCATACTTACAAGTTAGTTCCATTCATAAGCTAGGCACACAGAAGGTGAACAATAATAGGTAATAATAGTAAAATAGGACAATTCCAGCATTATACTAGAAGAAGAGTTATGAATTGCTTCTATGCGGAATTTTTCAGCCACAGCTGAGATCATGCAATGCGAAATCCTGAATGAGGAAACACCCCAGAAAGAAGAATAAAGCATAAAATAAATCAGAATAATACTATTTAAAATAAGAGGTATAGTATTGCTCCATACACAATGGTAAAGTTTATCTACCGGTTTAAGTTCTGCCAGTTAAATGCTGACAGTTCCATTTTGGTCTTTAAGAGACATTTCAAATTTAATATGTATAAAAGCAAACTCATGCAGAAAACCAAGTTCATTCCCTCAGCAAACCTCCTTCATTTCTTCATTTTTGCCTCTCTCCGTTCCAAATCCAGAGTATTCTCCCCATTCTCCAAGTCACATGACTGGATCATCATTTCCCTAGGACTTTCTTCTTTTGTTCTAGAGGATGTATTGCCATCTGATAAACTCTAGGTTTTATTTTTTTAGTTAAAACTATCTTTACGTAGTTGTACAGAGGGGGTGCCATATAACAAAGCAGTTTATGAATACAATGCACCCCTTCAACATTCTCACCCTACTTCCACACACTCCTTCCCTTACTTTTCTTCATTTTGTGGTATGCACAATTTTTTTTTAACATTTTTTTTTTGTCAGTCACAGGCTTGAACTCAGGACCTGGGCGCTGTCCCCGAGCCTCTTTGTGCTCAAGGCTAGCACTCTACCATTTGAGTCACAGCCCACTTCTGGTTCTCAGGTGATTAACTGGAGATGAGTCTCATGGATTTTCCTGCCTGGGCTGGCTTTGAACTGCGAGCCTCAGATCTCAGCCTCCTGAGTGGCTAAGATGACAGGCGTGAGCCACCAGGGCCCATCTATACACCATGAATTCTTGACTGCAGGAAGATCTCTTTTTCTTTGCTTTTCCCACTGCGGGATGCTACTAACTACATGTTAACTGTGAGCCAAGTGAATGTGAATGACATGCTAGCCCCGTGCGAGGCCCCGCGTGATTTGGCACCCAGGCAGGGGGTGGCAGAGCTCCAGGAGAAGCTCTGACTCAGCGAAGCCAGTGCTCATCAAGTTTGAGAGCAAGAGCAGCAGCTGCCAAGGCCTGCCAAGGGCAAGTCCTAATTTGCCTTTCTGAACAAGCTCTATGTAAGATGGGTTAAAGCTGGATAATGGGGTGGTCCTAACCATTCATATTCATGGAACAATTAATTACGGGTCCTTGTCCAATTATATTAACAGTGCTGCCTCTTTCCTTGAAACACCTCCAAGACGGTGCAGACAGCTTCTCTCATACGCAGAGTTGTCTTAAAGTCTCAAGCAAGTGGTTTAATAAGCAACCCACAATTTTCTAGGGTTCTCTCAATGACAAATGACGGTGTCTGAGCAGAGCTGAGCTTCCTTCCTTTGACATGTTCGGGTTTTGTCCATGCAATGGGCATTTCTTAAGGAGCTATCCATTAGTGATGAAATGATCTACCATGCTATACACTCATCACTCTAGACAAATTCAATGGACTCCTTTAGTGCCCAAACAGAGGAGGGGGTCTTAAAGCAAAAGGTGGAACACGGCTTGGGCTGGAGGGCTGGGTCACAGATCAGCACCTCTGTCACTTCTAAGTCAGTGTATTTGAAGCTCCAAGGCTCCTTCAAGGAGCACTAGGAGAAGGGCTGTGTGATGGAATTAGCCACACTGAATGTGAGCACCGGAAGTTATCTGTGCCGCCATCTTGCTGGGTTTTTGAGTTAGAATATTCATCGTCGTCATCATCATGGGTAGTAGCAGGGTTGTGAACTCAGGTCCTCACGCTTGCTAGATAAACCACTTCAGTCCTGCCTCTACCTCTTTTTTTTGATTTAGTTATTTTTCTTCCACCAGGAGTCAACATCAGACTGTGATCTTCCTACCTCTTCCTCCCATGAAGATGGGGTCAGAGAGTCTCCCGCTGACTTTCACCTCTGATTCTTCTATCTCTGATGTAGCTGGGATTACACGCATAAGTACAGCACCCACTCTAGAGAAAAGATTTTAGAGCTCAAGATTAGCGAGGCAAACGACTGGAATGTCAAGGTACTTTGGACTGTTATTCTTGCCTGCTTTAGAAATGCTAAGGGAGCAAGAGAGAAGAGGGCGGAGGATGGGGCTGGAAAGGGAACTTTTAATGAATGGAAGAACAAGATGTCCACTGTTTCCAGCAACTCTGGCTATCATCAAATGTGTATGGTAAGCCGGAAGCTGGTGTCTCATGCCTGTCATCCTAGCTACTCAGGAGGCTGAGGGCTAAGGATCATGGTTCAAAGCCAGCCTGAGCAGGAAAGTCTGTGAGACTCTTATCTCCAGTAAACTACTCAGAAAAGCCAGAAGTAGCACAGTGACTCAAGTGGTAGAGCACTAACCTTGAGCACAATGAGGGACAGGTACAGCACCTAAGCCCTGAATTCAATCCCCAGGACCAGCAAAAAAATAAAAATAAAAAATGTGTATGATACACTGAGGAACAAACACCTTCAGAATAGTAGTTTGAGCTTGTAGAATCTTCTATGAACAGAAACCAGTTTTCTTCCTCTTGATCTCCCATTTCTCAACACACGGGCTATTTATCAGGAAACTATCTCACTGGGCATCAAACATATGAGAGTTATTGGTGAGACAAGAAGAGAAAACCGAAAGATTTTTTAAAAAAATGAGGCACCGAGGAAATCCTTCCTCCTGCCTGATCTTCTCTTGCGTTTTAGTGGGTTGCTCAATCGGCTCTTGAACGTGGCTTTTAGACAGCCTCCTCCAGAGACCTGCTGATCATTTAAAAAAAAAAAAAATGGGTTTGATGTGCAGCAGATGAAGATTTTATAAAACACATGTTCAGTGAGGCTTAAGTAGAATCAACACAGGCTCCTAGCCCGGCTCAGACCTGGAGGTGAGATCACCTGGAAGGTGGAGTAAAAATACACACCATCACCACTTTACATCAGACAGTTGGCCTGCGGGTCTCCAGTGCCCCCTCTTCGCAGGGTGGTCTCCATGCATTTCTGTGACGTCTCAGGGCTCTGGAATCCCTGGCATTTTAAAGTATACTTCCAGTAGCCCAGCCCCCATGCATCACTTCTGTGCTTGGAGATTATCGGTGGAGAATCCCGGCAGCTGGTCCCACATGGTGTGGCTCTTGGTGTTCACCGCGTTTCTGGGTTGGAATCTTTCCCTGTGGCGTGTATCCTGGCGGTGAGCATGGTGTATGCCAGTTGATGCCAGGTAGAGCAGATGGACTCTTTTTTTGGGGGGGGAGGGGTAGGTTGGATCCTTTTTCAAGTCAGACCCTGTTCCTCTCTGATGTCATGTATGTGGAAAGCCATGCAGACTGACATGTAATCCTCACCGGCCTCTATCTATTTCTGGGCTCCAATTTGCCCTGGAAACATTTAATTTGTAGGCAATGAGAATTCTCAGTGTGGGCTGGGAATATGGCTTGGTGGTGGAGCGCTGGCCTAGCATGCATGAAGCCCTGGATTCCACTCCTCAGTCCCACATCCACAGGAAAAGCTGGAAGAAGTGCTGTGGTAGAAGAGCAAGTGGTAGAGTGCTAGCCTGGAGCAAAAGAAGCTCAGGGACAGTGCCCAGACCCTGAGTCCAAGGCCCAGGACTGGCCAAAAAAAGAAGAAAAAAACAAAGAAAAGAACCTTCAGTGTGCTTATTTTGTGAATTAATATTTAGGTGTGGCAAATGTTTCAAGAGTGCAGAAAGGCAAAGCATTTTCTGAAAGTCTTGTTTCTCAGGCTGTCTGACATTCTCTCGTGAAAGGTAAATAACCTGGATAATGTTTAGTACAGTACCATCTATCAGTATTTGCCATTATTCTAAAAGATAACAACCGGCCTCCATACACCTGGTAGAATGAGTTTGGTGGACTATAAATACAACTGCATGGGAAAACAATGGATCTCACAAAGGCAGACCTCTAGTTCAGGCAACTTCTGGACAGTTTTGGCCCATGCCTTGATCTTTTCACCCAAGGCCAAGATTCTTCCTTCTGTTCTGCTTTGTCCCTTTGGCACTGGCTTCATTTACAGGTAAGCTGTATTCTCAGTGTTAGGTGTAAGATTTGCATGTCTTGTCTCAGACACGGTTGGTGTACATTTGAAGGAAGATGGTGAATGACCCTCTCTGCTTGTTTTCTAGGGATTTGATGAATCCTTTTATAAAGGTTCCTGAAAATTGCCTTTTTTTTTGCCAGTCCTGGGGCTTGACCTCAGGGCCTGGATGCTGTCCCTGAGCCTCTTTGTGCTCAAGGCTAGAGCTCTACCACTTGAACCACAGCACCACTTCTGGCTTTTTCTAAAAAGTTTATCGGAGATAAGAGTCTCATAGATTTTCCTGCCCGGGCTGGCTTTGAACCACAACCTCAGATCTCAGGCTCCTGAGTAGCTAGGATTATGGGCGTGAGCCACCAGTGCCTGGCTTGAAAACTGACTTCTGTCATTTTTACTTACGCACAATTTCTGCTAACCAGCACCTAAACTCCTTGAGAATATTACTTAGCATTTTATCCCAGCATCTAGAGCTAATGCCTGGCTTGAGTTCTGAGCACTTAATAAACATTTATTCTTTAAACCACATTTACACAGGCTCTCCCACAGTGCATTGCACACAAAGGTTCAGAGATGAAATGACTTCCTAGCAAGTGTGATGAGGGAGAAGGGTAGAAAAGCCAGGGTTAAGAAGGAGAAGTATTTGTTTTGTGGCAGGCTGATTCAGAGGCCAAATCATCTGGTATCACCAGGAGCAGAGGATGGCAATTAGGAGAACCCGTACTGAATCACTCAGCCTACAAAAACAAGAACACCCCACGTGCCATTACTTCTCCCTGTTTTAAAAGGAGCAAGTCTTTGCTGCTAGAGATTGTCCTAAGACGATCTATAATACAAAATTTTGGCCAGGAGAGACAGGCCAGTAGAAGAGAGATGGGAAAGGAGGTGCCTTATTACAGCAGAGGAGGGGTGCGAGAGGAGAAGAAGGTGATAGAAGATGCACATTGAGAGACAAGGTCAGGAGAACAAAGAGGAATTTGTTATGTATTTCTTTTGTGTTACTGGGTGAAGAATGGAATTTCATTCTCAATATATTTGGATATTTCTATAACGTTTGAGCATTAAGTCGTCCGAGGCTCAATGCCTAAGTCTCAAACAATTGATCAGGAATGGAGAAAACTGCTGATAAAGAAGTCAGTAGCATGCCATTGAAAATTCACTGGCGTGCGAGATTGCTTATAAAAGGCCACGTGAACAGCACACAGGAATCCCACAGAAAGGCCCTTCTGCAGAATTCCTTCCCCATCCATTACCCATAAGGCTGCTTGGTTCTCAGGCTCTTTGTAGACATAGCTTTACCTTCTAAGAGTCCAGTGAGTCCAGTTTAGAACCCAGTTAGGTGATGGATATATAGTCATTGAAATTTAAGCCAGGTCTCCTGGGCTCACAAAAAGCAACGTATTATGTTTTGTGGAGGGAAGATGTGGGTGAGTAACCCAGTTCTGTCACCTAATGGCTGTGAAGCCTCAGGTGAGTCACTCAAACCTCTCCATCCCTGGGTTTCTTATCGGTGGACCGTGGGTGGCCATTTCTACCTGGTAGGGCTGCTAAGAGGAGAGCCTGGAGAGGTGTGCAGCAGCAGCAGCAGCAGCAGCATGCGGCGGGCGGGGGTGGGAGGTGAGAGGCACTGTGATTATCTTTCTTTGCAGCTTTGTTTTTCCTCATGAATATGCAACATCTCTGCTCCTATTCCTACGTCGTCCTCCATACCAAGAGCTCACAATAATCAAGGGCTGGAGGGAAGAGAAGAAAGGAAGGTCTGTGCAGGTGTTGTGAGTGATTCCCTTCTCAAATACTGACAGTTGGAAACGGCACGGCTGCACTGTCAAATTGACGTGAGCGAGTCATCTCCTTGGCAATCATTAGAAAGAGCTCCCCCTGATAATGCATTGCACAGTTGGAATCCACACCGTTCTGCCCATGTCTGTCCTCTAAGGGACTGTTAGCCAACTAAGCAACAGGACATGCCACTCTGTGATTTGTTTAGTGCCTTTCAGTATCTTCTCTGCAAGTTCTCTCTATAGTGTCCAGTTCTCTGGTACGTACTTTGATATTCCAGAATCTTCCATCTGACTATCTCCTGGGAAAAAGCATACTGTGTCCTCTCTGACTCCTTCCCACCCCGCGCCATGTCCTTGAAGAAAATGGAAATGTTTCTCCCTCAAATATTAAGCACTGTTGACCTAAGTTCAGCAAAAATGCAGGGGGATTGCCTGCTCTTTCTCTGCCTGTTGGCAGGAAAGAAATCCACACAGATATAAGGTCTTTCTGCTTTCCCTTCACCTGTGCTACCTAAAGACAGAGATGACACTTTTCAGCTCAAGAGAGCAAGGATGCGTGAGAAAGGAACCGTGATATTCCAATGGTGGGATGTAAACTAGGGCAACCACTATGGAGATCAGTATGAAGGTTGCCCAATAAACTAAAAGTAGACCCACCTTCTCACCCTACCATACCAGTCTTGGGCATACATCATTAGGAGTGTAAAGCCACATAAAAGATATCCTAGCATATGTCTGTTTATTGCTAAACTATTGTGCAAAACTGTGGAATTAGCTCAGGTGTCCAACAACAGATAAACAGATAAAGAAAATATGATACATACACTATGAAATATTGCACAGCCATAATGAAATCATGTAATTTGTAGGAAAATGGATGGAACTGGAAAGTATATGTTTATCAAGACAAGACAAGCTCAAAAAAGCCAAACACCACACATTCTCACTCATTTGTAGGCGCTAGACCCAAAGAATATACATTGGGGTGTGAATAATATGCAACTCTATATGAAGATGGCATAAGCAATTTCAATGA